>NC_090925.1:331844559-332147589 GCF_040938575.1 Ambystoma mexicanum | reverse complement strand
ATGGCGCCCGAACAGGGACCCTCCCACTTGTGCTCCATCATATACGTTGAGTTTGAAGAAGGCAAAAACCAGTCGAGGACGAAGCTGTCGAGCCGGGATCGAAAGGTGTTCGGGGCACCCCTGTAGAAGTGATGAGAGACTCCTTTGCAGATCTGTACACAGCCGATCCCTGATCAACGAGCAGCGCCCAGAGAGCATTGAGGTGAGGGTCCTGGAATGAGGCAGATTGAGCCAGACACGCAGTCACGATGATTCTTGGTTGCGTATGAATGCGGACGAATTGCGTCCTGAGAGACGAATTGGTTGATCAGGTGAGTCGTGCCCCAATTCTTAAAACGTCCTGATATTGGTCGAGAGTTGCTCTTGCAAGAACAAACCCCCAGGGTAAGAAAAGGGTAAGGATTAACCATGCCTGGGAAATTGTCTTCCTGTCTGGTGAGATTTTTACACTGCAGTAGACAATCTTTGGAAACTGGCCAGGTTGCACCACCTGCCGGGTCGCCGGCATATGAAATGTACATAAAATACAGTATAGGGGCAATAATGTTTAATGTGATTTGGCATAGGCAGACCAGACATGTATCAGACTTACAGTGGCCTAATGATGGAAGCTTTGAATTAGCACGCATAGAACACCTAGAATCAGTATTGCTATGCAAGAAGGCCAGACCAGCGGAGTTTGACGTTGTGAGAGACTGGAGGAAGGAAGCTAATCTCTGTTTGAGAAGTAGAGAGAAACACGCAAGCAGACATAAAACGAATGCAGAGAAAGTGCTAGAGCATTATCAGCATGAACAGACAGAAGCCCTTAGGAACATGGATAGGGCTTTCCAATTAGGTGTACAGAAAATATATCCTCAGCAAGATTTGCATACACCAGATGAGCTAATAAACAAAATATTGAATGAGCGAAGAAATGAACATCAAAGTACTGACCCAGTTGCACCTCCTCCTTATGTACCTCCCATACCCGTTATTCCATCTGCACCAGCAGTAAGTTCCTCTCCCCCTGTGTTTGTGACATCATTTCCTCCACCGCCGTCAGAGCATGAGTTAGCCGCTTTAGTAGGCAGTTCTACAGAGATGGGGCCTGTGCAAAGAAGCAGTAGACAGACTCGTAGTACGATTGGCAAAGTAAGGAAAGAAGAACTGAGAGATTGGGCAGAAACGTATATTGATGGTGGCGATGAAGCAGCTGTGCAAAGTTCCATATCTGATCATAGAGGCCTTGGTGAACAGCAGGTATTG
Organism: Ambystoma mexicanum; assembly: GCF_040938575.1. NCBI lineage: Eukaryota > Metazoa > Chordata > Amphibia > Caudata > Ambystomatidae > Ambystoma > Ambystoma mexicanum. The sequence continues at coordinate 332,146,341 of NC_090925.1, read as the reverse complement.
TTAGAATGCATGGCGAATTATCTTGTGAAAATATGGAGTGATTTGACCGATAGAGTGGTACCGCAAGAATTGCGTGATTTGGTTGTCCTTTCGAAGCTACGAGATAATGCGACGAAAGTACGAGAACATGTAGCCGAATATTTGTGTTTAAGAACGAGCTTGATCGATTGTATAGAGAATTAATGAAGACAGATAAACCGCATATGTCCAGCAACGATTGTTTCCGCCGATAAAACCTGTTAGTGAAGAGATGAGAATTTGTACGCAAGATGTGCTTAGATGGATTACAGATGCCGCCATTTCCCCAGTGGAAGTGCATGATACGTTTAGTCAGTATGCACCAGAAATGCAGAGAAAGGTATTACAGGTCATGGTAGAGTATTCATAAGATGAATGTATGAAGAATAAGACATGTTTTCCCGCTGATTTAATGATGATTTACAAAAGAGCATTTTCGCTTGAAACTGGAATGATTGCTTTTTCTCTTGATTTAACTTTGTTGCTTAATAAACGAACAAGTGTAGAAACACCTAGTTTGCAATTACCTATGAGGGAAGTGCCTCCTACGTTTGTCCCGAAAGTAGAAGTTGCTGCCTCTGGAGGGACTCCAGTGTGAACGATAGAAGCCCATTATATAGGCACAGTTTGTACATGTCCCTTTCTCTAGGCAAAAGGTAAATAATATCAAGCAGACGATCCCTGATATTAGGAAAAACCCATCAGGATTCTATAAAGAAATTGAATCTGTTTGGAATTCATCTGTTTTTACATTGAGTGACATTGATTTATTGTTTCTCGTGATTCTTCCTGTAGACATATGGAAACAGGTTAGAAATATAAATGACGTGCTGATATTATGTGAAACATGGGAGAATTTGACTAGAATTGATAGTGAGAGAAAGGCTGGAGAAAAGCCGCCACAAGTTAGGTTGGCTTTACCATTGCGAATAATAGGGAAATTGAAAACTTTGGTACCCGAGAAGAGAATAGTTTGGGATAAATTCACTGCTTGTTTGCAAGGCAAAGCAGAAGGAGCAACTGATTATTTTAATAGATTTGAAGAAGTATTTGCAGATTTTAGTGGTCAAGACTTGAGTACTGAACCCGGGAAGAGATTGTTTGTTGATAAGTTTGTGCGAGGGTTGTTACCGAAAATTCAAAGTTTAATAATGACATCTGAAAGTGCATGGCAAGCAAAAACACAAAGGCCCTCATTACGACCCAGGCGGTAAGGGGTTTACGCCGGCGTAAACTTCGCCGACCCTTACCGCCTGAGTACGAGTTCCCGTAGCGCCATGGTGATTTTAACGCCTGCTTTTTGCAGGCGGTAAAATCCATGACGCTAAGGGACCTTGATGTTAATTACGCCACCGTAATTTACGGTGGCGTAATTAACGCCTTCCCCACTCCCATTATGCCCTATGGGGCAAAAATGGGAATGGGGAAGGGTAAATGGGGATTGGGGACTTACCGCCCCGCCAAGGTCGGAATGGGGCGGTAAGTCCGCCAACCACCATGGCGGAGTTGGCAACTTAACGCCATGGACCATGGTGCTAATAGCACCATGGTTCTCCGCCAAGGTCGTAATGAGGGCCAAAGTGAAGTATTACACATGGCCCAGTACTATGAAAATAGAGTAAATTCAGAGAAGGACAAAGAACTGAGGGACAAAGGGAATTTGAAAACAAGAGTATTTTTGCAGACAGAAAGTAGCAAACAATAATAGAGGTGGTGTGAATGCACCATCTAGAGTCCAATTTTCACTAGCATCCAACATGCATGGTGGTCCAATAGGGATTAATCGATGTGTCTATTGTACACAAGAAGGCCATTGGCGAGCACAGTGCCTGCATATACAGAATCGAAATGGGACTTTTCTGAGAAGACAGACTACAGGTAGCCCGGGAGCACAAGGACAGAATAGAAACCAAAGAGCGCCACAATTTCAGAATAACTAGGGGAATCAGAATCAGAACAAACAGTGAAACAGCGCAAGTGACGGAAATATTTTTGACAATCGGTCCAATGCATATTATGCTGCGACTTTACATCTGATGATGTACTGTCTTACTAGGACAGCCTGAGACAGAGGTTGGAACCAGTATCTATTCCCGTAGACCAGAAAGGGCCCTAAGTAGAAATGACGGTTTGGAATAGGGAACACATTTTTCTAGTGGACACAGGTGCACAAAAATGTTCGATTGACCATCAGCAGGTTCCAGATATACCACTGTCAGGGCATAAGAATGTCTCAGTAGGGTTCTCAGGTACACCAGTAATTAGTCCAGTGTCACAACCAGTACCTATAACACTAGTTCCATTCAGTGAATCTTGCTCATTCCTTTTGACAAAAAATTTAGGTGAAAATTTGATGGGATTAAATTTGTTGAAGAAATTGAATGCCATTATTTATTGTTCTCCTGATGGAGTGTGTTTGACCATATCGCCACAAAAGACTCCTGTATCACAATTTTTATCTAAACCATTACCGACTGAATTGAGTAAAGTACCGGCTTGTATATGGGCAGTAAACGACAATGATGTTGGTTGTTTGAAATTAGAGCCAGTGAAAATTGTTTTGAAAGAAGGAATTACATTTCCGCGTATTTCGCAATATAAAATTTTGACCGAAGGAGAAAAAGCATTGAAATGCATTGTGTCAGAATTGATTAAAAGAAACGTAATTGAAGAAACTTCTGGTAGTACTTGCAATAGTCCGATCCTTCCGGTTTACAAGAAAGGAGGTAATGACATACCGTACCGTTTCATAATTTTACGCGCAGTGAATAAAGTTGTTGATCCGCAATTTCCATTAGTCCCGGATGTTACTACAATTTGGACTATGATTCCAGCATCTGCATCGTATTTCAGTGTTGTAGTTGTAGATTTGAAGAATGCTTTTTTCAGTATTCCAGTACATCCAGATAGCAGATATTTATTTGCTTTTACTCTAGGAGGGCGTTCATTCACATTCACATGAATTCCACAGGGCTACACTGAGAGTCTGGGTATTTACAGAAGAGCATTAAAGGAACAACTAGATATGCTAGAACTACCAGCAGGTTGTGTTCTGTTACAATATATAGACGATTTATTGATAGCAGCAGACACAGAAGAAATTTGTTTAAAAAAGTACAGTTGCAATATTGACACATTTAGCAGCACATGGACACAAAGCTTCGCTAAAAAAAATCCAGTATTGTCGAAAGGAAGTAACCTACTTGGGCTACCTCCTTTCGAAGGAGGGAAGAAGATTGACACCAGAAAGAATAGAAAGCATCTCTGATATGCCTATTCCAAAGTCGCAGAAAGAAGTCAGGGCTTTAATTGGCATGGCTTCATATTGTAGGCAGTGGATCGCAAACCTCTCTATGATTGTGAAACCGATAGTGGCATTGACAAGGAAAGATGTTACCTTACCTTTGCCATGGAACATTGAATGTCAGGAAGCATTTGACCTGCTCAAAGCTGCATTATGTTCAGCTCCAGTTTTAGGCACGGCTACTTCTCTTCCACGTTGGATCCTGTTGCATGTGCTTTGCCACGCTGCTTTCGAGCTGTTGCTGCAGCCGCCGCGTCAGTAAAACAAACAGAGGGTATGATTTTAGGTAACGCTTTAATCGTCATGGTGACCCATTCAGTGGACGATCTTTTAAATAGAACGCAGGCGCAACATCTTACATCAGCCAGATTAACAAGGTATGAAATAGTTCTATTTGCACCACATGTCCAAATTATGAGTTGCGCTTTAAATCCAGCAGAGTTAAAGCCCCCTCCCAACGACAAAGGGGGTGAAAAGGGATTCCCCCATGATTGTTTAATGGTTACTGAACAAGAGACAAAAGGAAGAATTGATCTAACTGATACCCCACAGAAAGAGCCAGATGGAGAACTGTTTTGTGACGGTTCTTGTTTTAAATTACCCGATGGTACATCACCTGCTGCATATGCCATCACTACACTGAAAAGTATTGTAGAAAAGCATCCCATATAACTCAGCACAAGCTGCAGAGATAATAGCGTTAACTAGAGCATGTAAAATTTCTGCAAACCTTAATGTAAACATATACACTGACAGTCAGTATGCCTTTGGGGTGGTACACCATTTTGGTCGATTATGGGCTGAAAGAGGTTTCCTGACATCACATGGAACCAAAATCCAACATGGCACTTTGATAGTGAGACTGTTGTCAGCACTTGCGCTTCCCAAACGATTAGCAATAATGTGAAGCACACAAAAAGGTAACATGTAATGTTGGAAAGGGAAATGCATTTGCAGACAAAATTGCGAAACAAACTGCCACTGATTTACACACTAAAATGTACGTTGAAAAAATGAAAGAAGTACCCTGCATGATAGAAAATGAGATTGCCACAGTTAAGGAAATGCAAGCAGAAGCTACCGCAGAGGAAATAAAAACCTGGTCTGACTGTCCAGCAGAATTAGATCCTGAAGGTTGTTGGGTGGACAAACAGAACAAAAGATGGATGTTGCCAAATGCCTATGTAATGGCAATGGTAACTATGGCCCACAGTCCAACAAACATATGTGCTAAGAAAATGCTTCAACATCTAGATTATATATGGCAGAATCCACACATTAGAAAAACTGCTGACAGATTGGTTCAAAATTGTATGACCTGTTTACAACATAACATTGGAAAAGGAACAGCGATGTCAGTAGGAAGTTTTGGCCCCCTCTCTATGCCGTTTGAAGTCGTCCATTTTGATTTCATAGAAATGGAAGGTGCCAAAACTATAAATATGTCCTCATGGTGGTCTGCACATTCAGCAAATGGGTAGAGGCCTATCCCCTGAAAGATTGTACAGCTATGTCCCCAGCTAAAGTCATGCTAAAAGAGTACTTTCCCCATTTTAGCCTACCCTGTGTCATATGGTCAGATAACGGTCTGCACTTTATTGCAGCCGTGATATTACAAATGTGTGCAGGCCTCCAAATTCACAAACGATTCCATTCGACCAGACACCCGATGAGTGCTGGTTTGGTGGAACGTCAGAACGGTATCTTGACAAATAAATTGAGTAAGATTTGTGAGGGGAGCTATTTGAAATGGCCCGATGTATTACTGCTAGCTTTGTTATGTATGAGAACATCTGTACAGGCAAGGACTAGTCTCTCCCCTTTCGAGAGTGTGATGGGGAGACCAGCAAATGTTTGCAATGCTCTGCAGCCGAAACGGCTGAGAGACATAGAATGCCCGTTGCTTATTAACTATTGTAAACAGTTAACTCAAAACTTGCATTTAATTAATCAGCAGGTGCAGGAGGCTCTTCCTGTCAGATACTGGTCCAGGACATTGTCTACAGCCTGGGGACTGGACATTGATTAAAGATTTTGAAAGAAAGTCTTCCCTCGCACCGCGATGGAATGGGCCCTACTAGGTCTTATTGGCCACGCAGACTGCAGTCCGTGTGGATGGGTGCAAGCACTGGATCCACGCAATGCACACGAAAAGAATTCCACTTCCTTTGAAAGAGCTGCTTGATCCTGACGGCGAAAGAAATACAGCTGCACTTGATCGCAAAGATACCATCGACAGCTCTCTGCCAGAAAAGCTTCCTAAACCCGAGAAAGGGCCTGGGGAGATTGCAACGAAGATCGAAAAACCAGAGGAGCCTCAACTCTGTCCGACCGCTGTCTTATCATCTTGCACTGCATCGCAGGATGGTGCTGATCCTGCATCTGGAAATAAGAGGGCATTATTCATCGACCATACTGTACCTGGAGCCATAAGTTACAATCTACCTTCACAAAATCAGAAGTGATCTGCGTTTTTGTTTTGCCTTTGTTCCCAACATGGATGAAGTGGGAATGGAGGCCGAGGGAAAAGAAGCGTATGAGCTCTATCAAGCTGCATCAAAATTGAAAGCTCTGAAATGCGGTTTCCCCGTGCTACAATTGAAAAGTGAAGAACCAGGGCGTCCTAGCGTGAACAAGCGGGGGCATATGGTACCAACACAATTGATGCTTGCTCCTGCCTTTTTGGAGCCCTGTGCAGATTCACATCAGCTTACTGTCATTTGTTAAGCAGGCTAGCCTGAACTGGCCTGAACGCTTTGCTGCTACTTGAATGCTTTGCTGTTAACGTGGGTTGCGGTGGAAAACTTTCCCCGACGAACATTGAAAACTTTTTCTGAGATAAACATTGCAAGATAATGGGGGTCATTACGAGGTTGGAGGTAAGGCACAAACGATGCCGGTAAAGGATTACCGGCATCGCTTACCGCTCTGGGCTATTCCGACCTGCCAACCCGCTATTAGCGGCACCATAAATAACAGTGCCTCTAAAAGCAGCATGGGCGCGGGCACGTGTCCCACCATACCGGCAATACCGGCATGCCGCAATTGAGAGGAAATCACAAGTCAGGTGGACAAGCAAATACCGGCATCATGAAGACGCAAATAGAGCATAGCGGCATGGCTGTAATACCGGCATCTCGTTCCCAACTGCCACAGATGCACACAATCAGCACAGGTGGAGGCAATGGAGTCTAGGCTGATGCAAATGGAGCACACCCACACACCACATCCCTTCCCACACCAAAATGAATCCAATAGTACTAGCAATTCTGGAGCTGGAGGACATGCATGCATTGCAACACCAGCAACAGCAACAGCAGGCACCACAGAGGAGACGCAGGAGGAGAAGGAGGGTGAGACAGGCCCAGCATGCCCCACCAGTGCAGCCAGCGGCACCATACAGGCAGCCCCCAATCCCTCGCATCAGAGCCAGTCCTTTCAACCTAACCCCGGAGCAGATCCACAACCTATACCGTCTGCACCGGGACACCATCACCACCATCGTGGACATGATACATGACGACATTGTCAGCCTCATTGAAATACGCACCGCCATCCCCCCTCCACTGAAGGTGGAGTTGGTGCTCCACTTCCCTACCACAGGCACCTAACAGCACACAGTGGGGTACATGCATGGCATATCACAACCCTTAGTGTCTTGCATTCTGAACCAAGTGCTGGGTGGCCTCCTCAAGCACACAAGGGACTACATATCCCTACCATGGACTCCCCAGGAGATTTTTGAAACAAAAGTTGCTTTCCATGTACTGGCAGGCATGCCAAATTGTGTAGGTGCCCTCGACTGCACCCACGTGGAGTTGGTAGTCCCACATGCCTGGAGGTGGTGTACCACAACCGCAAGCAATACCACTCCATCAAAGTGCAGATGGCATGCGACGCTAGCAAGATCATCACACATTGTTGTGCCCGATATCCCGGATCAACTCATGACTCTATGGTCCTGCACAACTCCACGCTACCACGCTTCTCGGAGCGATATGCTGTACAGCGTGCCTGGCTGCTTGGTAAGGTGGTGCCTATGTTGATGTGACAGCACGATGTGCACATCGCTAAACACTGCACTCCAAAGCATCCCAAACAACATAACATGACACCCAAATCCCATAGGAATGAAGTAAGTCCAACACTTATCACAACATGACTAACAGTAAACCACCCCACATCCAACAACACATGCACCACTCATCAGCGGACCTCACCCTCCATAACACCATCCAGCAACATGCAGGGTATATGCACTATGTTGCAGTCTCCTGCAAATCACCACACAGGACAAGCATCCATGGGAGAGCATTGGACTGAACCACCAAGGGAATCCACTGTCTGTCAGAGGGCCGCCACAACCACAGGAATGCTGCATGTAATCATGTGAAAAATCAGCACTGAATGCCTAATATTGCAGAGCCTACTGCCAACACTCCCAATCAGAAAATCCTATAGAACACAAAACATCCCTAAATTAACACGGACACAGCTGTATGCATACACAATGCATGAGCCACAAGACAGAAGAGCACACCGTGTATAAACTTGAAGATGCAACCCACACCATTATTCCATGGCACAGGACACATTGAGGGCCTAAAAATGGCGTGCATACAACCAGGGACATCTGCATGTGACCAACGATAATCGGCCGGCATATGTGACTAGTACAGCTGTCCATCATCAATTGACTGACATATACCTTTTTTTCCCTCCCATGCAGGTGACAGTAGCTATCCCTTGATGCCGTGGCTCCTCACCCCTGTCCAATAACCCACAGAACAGGCACGAGGAGGACTACTATCAGTCCCGCACCCGTACCCGGGTGGTCACTGAGCAGACCTTTGGCCTGTTGAAGGCATGGTTTTACTGCCTTAGCCCGTCGGGTGGGGCACTCCTCTACAGGCATGAGAAGATGCCAAGATGATCATGGCATGTGTCATGCTGCACAACATGTGTATCCGACGCAACGTCTCCCTGCCCGCTGACATTGAACTACAACCACCTGGTGATGAAGAAGTGGATGAAGAAGAAGTGGCTGCACATCATCGCGGTGCCGATGCACAGGAGAGATGTGATGTGCGTCAGTTAGTGATTGCACATTACTTCTGACACATGGCTGCCGAGGGTGACATGATAGTTGGACAGAGGGCACTGGGTGTGGGGGTACATGTACACTATGCACTGTATATGAATAACTGACACATTTGCAATGATGAATGTCCACTCAAATTTTCCTTTTAACACAACGGGTGTATTGAAATATACAATGTAAACGAAAGTGCACAAACCCTCCACCACCCTCACCCCCCTTCCCCTCCCCCCACAACTCTGCCACACACCCCCTCCACCTCCCCCCACAACTCCCCCACACATGTCCCAACAAGTGTCTAAAGCCTTCAGCAGGCTGGCCAGTCTACTTTTTTGCACTCCCTGGACCTGGTGGAGGCATGTCCGGTCGGCGCAGGGTGCATGACGGCCTGCGGAGTGGACTGGTCTGGGTTGAGCTTGAGGACGATGGTGTGGCTGCCTGCTCCTTTTGGGGTACCTGAAGTTCTGCCTCCATAGCATCAGCGATGCGGCTGAGGACCTGCGCAGGGCAGATACCTCCTTACACAGTCGGCTAGTATTGTCTGCAACGATCTTACCCAGGGAGGCGGTGGAATCAGCAATAATCTTGCCCAGAGAGGCAGTGTTTTCCCGCCACTCCTGCCTTGCCTGGGCATAGTCGCTCACAAACTGATGCACAAGGGCAGTCAGCTCCTCATGACGCTGCGGCCCCGCCGGCACACCTGTGGAGGTGGAGGGAGCTTGGTTCTCATGTTGGACTTCGATGGGCTCCACTATGGGACTCATGGCCCCTTGGTAATACTCTCCCCCAGATTGCTCTGGGGTGGTGACGTGCTCGAACTCCAAAGATGTGATTTGGGGGGGATGGTGCTGGACTTGGTGTACAGGGCTGTTCTGAGGATTCGTCCTCCACAGGCACCCATACCTCATCCTGCGACTCCTCCTGAGCCAGGGGTGCTGTGGCTGCCACCTCCCCGACTGCGCTGGACTCTGCTGAGTGTGTAGCATCAGCAGTGTCATGTGGCAGTGGGACAGGGGTGCGGCTTCCATCTCGACTGCGCTTGGTGGTACCAGTGCCGTGGCATCTGTAGGAGTTTTCCATGGTGGTGCATGGCGGGCCTTGGGTTGGCCCTTTGAGGTGGAAGGCCTGTTGGCCACATACAGGCCCTCTTCCAGGGAGTGGTTGGCGGTGGGGGTGAGCCCTGTGCCTCGCTGTCATGGTCTGAGCCTGTGGGGGACGAAGAGAGGGACGGCATGAGTGATGGTTTCAGAATCATCATGCATACATTTGTATAACTGATCATCTACACATTAGAGGGTTATAGGCAGTTGAGTTTGGACGATCACGTTGCTTGCTACATGGGTGGCTAATGCAGGCATCTGTCAGTGGTCACTCATTTTGGGGCAGACGTATGATATGTGACATGCATATTTCTTGGGGCCTGCATGCAGTGTGACTCATGCCATTCACATCTTAGTGTGGTTAGTGTACGGTATGGCATTGCCTTGGTGCAGGCATCTGCATGTGTCTGTGCTGCGTACCACTACTTTGCTGGAAATGTGTGTGTATTGGGCCATGGCTTGCCTCTTTGACCGACATATTGTTGGACTATCATCAGACTCTGCATTACAGTGCTTTCTTAGGACACTCACCTCCGTCCGCCGATGATGTGGCACCACACTACATGTCTCCAACACCTTCGATTGACTCCATACCTATCAGGCTAGCACATATGTCCTCCCACCGGGACATCTTGATGGGGAAGCTTGCTCCTCCACCGGTTGACATTGCTTGTCTCCTGTTGGCAGAGAGTATGTTGCGGACTCACAGCTGCAAGAGTCGTCCCACCGCTTCCTGCAGTCCTTTATAGTGCGGGGGGTGTTACCGACTGCGCTTACTTTCTGCGCCACAAGTGCCCAGATCTCCTTCTTGCATATGATGGCCACCGTCTTCATGCTCTAGGCAAACACAACGTCTGCATGTTCTTGCAGGGTCTTAGCTAACATGGTCAGCTCATCTTCATTGAAGCGCTCCTTGCGCTGGCGGGAGGCAGCCTTCTTCAAAGCCTCAGGCCTTGTGGCATGATAGAGGATGTGATTTCACCAACAGCAGTCTCATACAGGTCCTGGCTGCTGAGGATGGCAATGGATTGTGTTTTTAAAGATGGCCGCCGTGCTCCTTCCCGTTCCTGTGCGATGACGCTAGCTTGTGCCAGTGAAGTCGTAATAGCCCTCTATTAGCGGCCTCTTGACTACACGGACACAGTATTTGCTCCATGCCGGTAAGGACAGTTACTTATCTCCAACATCGTAATGACCCCCAATGTCTATATTCGCTCCTGCTCCCTCCTGCACCAATGCTGTTGATGATATAGAGATAGAGACTAAGCCTGTTCCTAGAAAAATTTGGTTCAGAAAAAATAATATACTAATGATTATGATACCACTTTGCATTTTGATTACACTGGTCCCAATATTTTGGTATCTGGAAATTGTGCATCCTTTGAACTCTCTTTTAACTGCTATCAATGCTCCTATTATGAGCAGCCCAGTACATGTGCTCTCTTATACTCTCCCCTCACAGGAAGTGAAACATATAAAAGGTTACGACAATAACACATTGCTATTGATTATGAATATGACTCATGCTAACTTGAATAGGTCCAATTGTTGGGTCTGTTCCCATTTACCCCAGCATGGTGAAATAGGAATGGGTTGGCATGTACATCCCTTGCCACTCAATACTGCCTGTTATGCACCATTGAGAGCGCTATTTTACGGAAGATGGAACGACAGTGTTACTGGCCAGTTTGATGGCACAAACATAAATGAGTTTGAATGAGTGGTATTGGAACCATTGGGTTGTTCCATATTCACAAGCGGAAGCAAAATAAAGACGGTAACAAGTCCAGTAGATAGGCTTTCTAGGCCTTGCAAGGCTCCAGTAGGAAACAAAGATGCTGTGCCTCACGCCTATACTATTAATCACAGTCCACGTTCTGTCCCGTTTTGCTCACGGAAAAAGTGTTCCTATCCAGTGGGAACTTTTACTAGATGCATGAATACTGCCATACTTGAGCAAGAAGAGAAACCATTACATAAAGGAGGTTCTGTTTATTTTGTATGTGGAGATCAGGCCTATCCATGGTTACCTAGAACTTGGGAAGACACCTGTTATTTAGGTACACTTTTACCTGGCGTATTTCTTTCCAAAACATCTGAAATATCAAAACTATCCAGATCTAGGCCACGACGAGATGATACCGCAGGACAGATTGTAGGGGATATAGCGAAGTCATTTTGGGGACAAGCAATACATTCATGGAATATAAGGAAACTGTCCAGGGTGTTAGAAAAGACGACAAATGGGACTACAGACATACTCTATAACAGGGGTCCCCAACCTTTTGTGCGCAATGAGGAAAATTGGCATATCAAATTAAATGCTGATCAACATCAATTTTTTGATGTAACATATCGGAGCACAGTTGGCGGACAAATGATTGCAACACAAATTACAAATGTAGCAAAGTTTACACTGCATATAGAACATTTAATTTGCAGTACTTAATAGTTATCTAGACCACGTGTTAGTGTAGTCAAGGAAATGTGCAAGGCCTTTAACTTCATTGGATGTTAAGTGGTTGTCTACAAGAAATGTTGAGGAAATTGAGTGGTCAGTAGTACATTTTTAGACATATAGTCCAGATGTTCAAAAATAGAGTACGAGTAAACAAACATTACCAGGGGTTTCAGGTTCCCGTGCAAAATATTAGTGCAAATGTATGGACAGTAAAAATGGGCACAAATGGAGCACTGATTTTTCAGGTCTACTGAGATTCCGCCTAGAATTTTATGGGATCTTTAATGGCAAAAGGTGCATTCCTAAGCATGCAAGATCGGCAATACTGTTACACAGTCATTGATGACTGTCTTGTGGATGGATTTTGTCTTCAGGAATGTTATGAAATGGTACATTTCTTATTGATCAAAGAGTAACCACAATCCTCTTGAGTTCATTTTCCAATGGACAGGGTAGGCACCACGAAGAAGATATCTGACAGCCAGAGAGGCTGGTTGGCAATGCCTACACTTGAAAAGGAGGCAATGGAAAGAATTACTAATTCACAAGAAATTAAGATATTCTCTTAAAACTGTTGAACAGTTCAGAGGCCACAAAGGAAAGCGTCAGTTTGTTTGAGTCTTTAGGAGAAACTATCCAGGGCGGACCTATTGGCAAACCGTGCCCCCAAGTTCAGGAGTTCCAGTTTATAGAAAGGGATGCACCATGGTTCGATTTAATGAGGGGTGTGTACACTGCTGGTCAGATTTATAGTTTCAAAATGGCAAAGAGAATTGCCTTAAGACAAAAAAAGAATTTGAGAAACAATGGGAGCTTTTTTGAAGGACACCAAATCATTTTATGTTTATTGCTGTTGTTAAGACTGGCATTATGCCATCCCCTTAACAAGTATTTCTTGAACCATCAGCCCCTCACGTTTATAGGCCAATTCCCTTACTGGACATTGGGGCTCATTACGAGTTTGGTGGCATCTCAATGATACTGTTACTGCCACTTGGTGCAGCGGTATCACTGCTAGATTCCAATGGTGGTTTGGTGGTGTTAGTCCCCTATTTTGGAGTCCGTAGAACTCCACAGTGTATTTTGTCAGTATTTGATTGATAGAAAGATAATGTGGCGTAATTTACATTTTATTGGAGTCTGTGACAAATCTGTGGATGCTGTCCCTTCTCCCGTATGGGGGAGAACATTACCATGGGGCCAGGGCGGTATGTACTCGGTACAATAGTTCCTCTGAGATTGGTGCACAGGGAGAGGATCACATTGGAGAGGAAACCCCTCATGGGACTAAGAACGACACTACCCTGAGAACGTAGTATCCTCACCAATTACCAGACCCTAGACCCCCCCTTCCTATAACCCAAAAAACAACCCCTTCCCTAAAGGCTCATGAGCTATAGTCATCCTGCCATTTCCCTAGATAAGTACTGGGACTATGAAGAGCACAACCGACCCAAGGGAGATCAAGGGTAGAAATACTGAGACAAGGAAGATTGGGGAAGAGTTGAAAGATATGCTATTGACAACCACTGAGACAAATAAGATGCATGGAGGAATGTAGAGTGTTCCGCATAACCAACATGAGCATTCTAGACTACTTGGCATAAGTATTGGGATGAAATGGTGGAGCGGAGGCATGAAGAGTTTTCTTAAGACCACAATGAGCAGTCTAGTTGTTGCTGGCTGCTCATTGGCCAATGCAGAGTAGAAAATGAAGAGGGACTCAGGAAGAAGTTGTATAATCCTCCATGAAGGAGCTGCAGGAGCCAGCATGGTGCAGGAAGGTTCAAGGAAGCACACCAGGATGCCAAGAGGGGAGATGGAAGGACAAGGGCCAGTCCACAGTGGAAGGACCAGAAGGTGAGCTGGAAGAGAGAAGCTCCCGATTGTCCTGCAGACAGGGAAGCGCAAAAGGGGAGCACTCAGACTGGCTGATGGGAAAATAAGACGATGTAGTCAACATCTTAATAGTCACAGTACCTGGCAGGCATATGAGCCATGTCTGTCCCCCAACAAGAGAAAGCAACATGTGTCCTCTTCCTTGTGGCGGTACTTGTGAGGAAAGGGCTGCAAGCACCCACACACAAAGAAGAGGTGTCTGGGACCCACTACACGAGAACCACACAAGTCATCTTCCTCGTGGTGGTACATGGGATAAGAGAGCTCCAATACCCTCACGCAAGGAAGGGAGGTTTGTGACCCACTACACAAGAAACCCACAAGTCCTCTTCCTCTTGGTGGTACTTGGGAGAAGAGGGCTCCCAGTTCCCGAACATAAAGAGGGGCGGGGGGGCCAATCCCATGAGAAGAAGGGAAACCGCAGAGTCATTTACTAAGGACCATACTTGGCAGGGAAGTGAACTAAGGCAGGGAAGTGAACTAAGTTGGCCCATGCGGAAAGAGAGAGAGAAGCAGAGATCTGGGACCTACAGGAGAAGGAACCAGGGCAAAGGAGTCATTGCCCCTGGTTGTGGTCCAATAAATAGAGAGTTGCCAAGAGAAGGAACCAGGACAAGGGAGTCATTGCCCCTGGTTGTTGCGAAGTTTGTGCAATGGAGAAATATCTAAGAACTATATGGAACTTTATTTTACATTTAAGAAATTTGGGTTTGGAACATTTGTTACTTGGAACTCTTTGATTGGATCTACAACCTATTCTTCTGAATTAAGAAGACCTTTGGTTTTTTATAGGTTAGTCAATAGTGTGAGAGATGGAAATAGGCTTCGGACTTGTGACAGTGGACTATTTACTTGAGACAAGACATCCTGACAGTTTCCTTAGTTTTTGTTGAGGAAGGGAATCCCTCTTAGCGTTAGGGAAAGGGAGGCGTGTTCCCAGTCCCCCACCATTTTACTTTCAATAAAAGTATATGTCAATTAACATGAGCCCACTGTGTCTGAGTCCTACTCCTACATTCCTACAGGTCACTATTGTTTTTTTTAAAAGTCTTTTCCAACGTGATATGCAGACATCTCAGCATCAGTCCAATATACAAGATTACGAATTATACATTGTTTTCCAACACCAATAAATGTGACAAGCAGGGATGTCAGTTGGTCCCAATGTATTCCTTTTGGAATGTCGATTCTAGTACTTCTCTTAGGAAAGTTAATCCACCCTCCGCCTGAAGGGTTTATTTTGTAGAATGCTTCCTTATGCAGAGGACACAGCTATTTTGGACTTGCCCCCTGCAGGTCTCCAACAGGGCCTGCTAAACACAAGTTACTATTTTGAGAATTACAGTTTGAAATGAAATATAATAAAAACTAAAATGATGGTATTCAGGCAAAGGGTGAAACCTTGTAGCTAGTTTTTAAATTAATGTAGAGATGAGGGGGTAGTCTCATTTTTATTTGAGCCTACTCTTCTGAAAGGCTGTGCTTGCGTCAGTCATTTAAAGAAGATAGCTGAAAAGGCATCATTAGTGATTAAATGGCTTTTTACGTTGTAATTTCAAGTTTGCGGCATTCTGTTTGGAGAAGTGACTGGAGGTATATAAGACAAATGTCTGATCCATGATTTTAAGGTTGCAAAATCTAGGGTGGTTACAACTGTCATTTCCTGGAGGGCTTGCAAAATAAATTCCTGTGCCAAATAGCAGGTCTCCCCGCAGATACACCTGCTAGTGTCTTGTGAGCTGAATTGGGGGTGTTCAAGTGCCAAGCCAGTTAAGAATGCTCCTTATTTTTTAAAAGCACATCTAGGATTTTCTGCTAATCATAAAGTGAATTTCAGTGCAAGTGCGATTGTAGTCTCCCCAGGTGAAGAAAAATACTGTGGTTATGAGTGGTTGTAAGGCACTGTCCATTTGGATAGGGATGGGATATAACTGTATTTGGTGCATGAAGTCACCTCAAATTAGCTCCAAAAGCAAGAGCTTGTCCGATGGAAAAAGAGTCAGATGTCCAAAATATACATAGGCTGCCCACTTTAGCCTTATATACAGATTTACATACACCTATAAAATGGCAAGGGGAAATCTGTGAAATAAGATACCCAGAATGCAGGAGGCTGGTGGTAATGGTACGTTAAAATGTACCCACTCCTCAATAAATTAAGAAAGTGTGCAGGAGGAAGCACAAAGTGCGCTTTCAAAATAGGAGTCAAAGAATTGGTTCATTTTCTGTTAATTTGCCGTTGTCTCTCTGTTTTGCATAAGCATGGACTACATTGGATCTGTTTATATACAATTAATTGTAATGATCAGGCTTTTATATATAGCAGGTTTGAATATGTTAAAGTTGCTTTTCTATTTTGGGCTTGTTCTGTGTGAATTGTATGAAAAATATGAAACATGTTTTTAAATGTTGCTGACTTAATGGAGAAATATGATTAAATATTAATTAGTACTTCAGGTCATTACATGGTAGGATTTAAAGATCACTTCATTGGGCCTTTGGAGGTTACCTCCTGAGAATTATATGGGAATGTTATGGCAAATGTGTTTTAAAGCTCCAGAAGGCTGTTGCATTGCATGATTAGGAATAAAAATAATAACTTTCTTAATTATTTGGAGCCGATTTTCTCTGCCCAAAAGAGATTTCACACAAGACTTAGTGGCAAACATTGGTCAAACCTTTGAGCATTTGATGACCACTTCATAGAGGGGTGTGGTGGTGTTAACAAAGTATTTGAATTAATTACTTGGCTTGTTAGTTTAAACCTATTAACAATAACTTAATTGGATTGGAATATAGGGCAAATTAATTATGAAAAATGTGGCATGCATTTACCGTTTCTGCCCATTAACCATGTGCCAGATGGGCAGAGTATCAATCGATGACCATTTTTCTGCTACGACACTATGTAATAATAAATAGAGGTGGCACCAAAATTAATATTGTCGATAAATATGCATGGTGGCATCAGACACAAACCTCACCTGTACAGAAATTGTGCATGCACATTATTTAATAAAGGAAAGTTGGGTATGCATACCAACTCCTTGTCCATTATGCTCATACTACCTGTAGCAAGGAACAGAATATGCCAATTTTCTCCATGACACAAACATGGTTCAAATATTGTACTCATTAATACATTTGTCAGTTGGGGCAAGGTAACTGGAGATGACAGGGTTTTAGCAATGACACTACCATAACAAATAAGGGCATTTACTGAAAAAGTATGTGCATGGTGACACCAAACACAAATCTTGCATGTATAAAAATAAGCCAGCTGGAAACACAGCAGCTCATTGGCCAACATTCTTGCACAGTCCAGGACTCTGTCCTGACTACAGTGCTACAGAGGTCTCATCCACTCAGCACCTCCTTCTAGGCCTCCACATCATGGCCAAGAGCAACTGGCAAGCAACAATTTAGGGTGCCACGAGCAACATGTTGCTCCCGAGCTACACGTTGGGGATCCCTGCTCTATAATATGACACTAGAACAGAAAGCAATCAGATTAATTGCACTTCAGAATAGAATGGTCCTTGATATAATTTTGGCTGATAGTGGAGGGGTATGCAAATTGGTGGGGTCAGAGTGCTGTGTATTCGTAAGTGACTCCTCCCCCACAATATTTGAAGCAATCAAGAAATTGCATGTCCTAAGTTCTGAAATTCATGTTCCCACAGGTGGTTGGAATCTGAATATTAGTTCATGGTTCTGGGAACTGCTGCGATCACGGGGATGGAAACTAATTGCAATTTTGGTCATGAAATTTGGAATCCTCATGTTCTGCTGTTGTTGCATACAATGCCTGCCAATCCTCTGCTCCCAAATTACAAATGAGTGGGTACACGCAATCAAAACGAAACCTCCTCACATATTAAGTGAAGGTGACCAACATGAAAATTATGTTATTAAAGAATTTATGGCAATTAATATTTCCGATGACGATTATAGTAGTATGCATAGTTCAGAATTGGACACGTGGTCCGATTGAGACGCGATGTATGGATGATGCTCTTGGCTTACGGCCAAAAGGAGGGTTTGTTAGACCAGAAACTACCCCATAGTATGTAAAGTATGTTGACCAGAAATCAATCGCATCATGTGACATACATCGCAATCACAGAATCGTCAATGTAACCAGAGGGCGTCCATTTTGTGAAATGCCAGCCATTTGCTTTTTTCCTTTTCTGTTCAAAACGCTTTGCAAAATGTATTCTATGCTTCGAGCTCACACACGGCGCAAGTCCACTGCCTCAATGCTGAGATACTAACACAGACAGGAATGTCAAACTATGAAGAGATACATTGTTCTTCTCTCTCACTAAGTCCTTGAAGGCGAGCAGAAGCCGCTTCTTATCAGTAGTCCAGATGCCGCCCTGTCTAGCAAATGCTGTAGTAAAAGGCAGTTAAACCATGAATTGTACTCTTCTAGCGGTACTCCTTCACGGAGAGTGGTAGTTTCTGCTTCAAAACTCTCTGACCCTTAGCTCATGAACCGAAACACACAGATAAAGTGCTAAGAAATGTTTCTCTGCTACAAACATGATATTTTTACTGAACTAAGAGCTCTATGTTCATCATAACAAGAAAACTGTCTCTGCTGCCATTGCTAGAATAACTATGTTTAGACTGAATGAAGACTTGTAATAACGTGTCATATTTGTCACTACTGTTGATCACTGAACCCTAGCCTGAATGATATGTTTATGGGCGGATCGAATTGCCTTCGTACTGATTGCATGTAATGTATATATATTGTTGCTTGAGCGTTGCTCACTCTCTTGCATCTCACGTGGTCTGGGAGCACACGTTGCAAGATGTTGAGATCCAGTCAGCCGACTGAGATACTTTGAAATAAACCAGACTGGTTTGGAAATCGAACCTCATGTCTGTCGTGTCACTAGTGTATATGGTTATTGTGCCTTAATTTCCATATGCAGTCTTTATGGCTTAGCAACAGGAATAGTCAGTGGTCATTTTTTGACAAGTTTTGTGCCTGCAACGTCAGATTCCTGCTGCCCTGTGCCCAAGTGTAACGGTCACCGAGCGCACCTCCCGGTGATCCCTGTGTGCCTAGGAAAGACGATTTTGCTGGAGGGGAGAGCTGACCGGAGCGCCCAGAGACTCAGGGAAGGAAAACAGAGCAGATACAGAAGAAAGAGCCACCCAAAAATCGTGTCAGTGTATTGTTATGTATTGTAAAGTATTGTATGAAATGGGTTGGGGTAAATGTTAGTCTCTGAAATCTGAAGTCTGACATCTGTTGTGATTATCCAAGGATACAGGAGGAAAAGTACCCTGTATATAGAAATGCTTATCTGAATAAGAAAAAGTAAAAGTTTGTTGGCCAAAGCACATTAGAATAAAAAAAGTTAAAGCAGCGCATCCCTATTGATTTAAGCAAACATGAGACCACTGCACCAGTCAGGCAGTGTAGTATGGATAATGGACTAGGGCAAATGTGTTCTGTATGAGTTTGAAAAACATATTTGGATGAGAGCCCTGTGGTCTAAAACCTATACCTTCATACTTGATCCCCTAAATGTGCAACTCAGTTGAGACCCTGCTTTATATTTCACACTCTTCCCTATCCTAGAATGGGAGCTGTAACAGGCTTGTGTTTGTAATGATTATGGGCCTCATTACGAGTTTGGAGGCAGCCATGCCATTCCGACTTTGGAGGGCCCAGTATTTCCCCATTCAGGGAACCAGGACCCGGACCATCCCGATTCCCATTTGAGCCCCCATAGGGCTCAATGGGAATGGGGAGCATGCTAACAACGGGCCTGTTAATGACGGGCCCAGTGTAAGCATGCTTGTCCCCTCGCGGGACCCGCAAAGGACGTCTGGCAAAACCAGACATCCAGAGCGGGTCCCGCGAGGGGACCTCGTAATAGGGCGGTGCAGGGTGAACGGCTCCAGCACCTTTACCAGTGCCATTAACCCCTTACCGCTCTCCTCATAATGAGGCCCTATGTGTCTTGTCTTTGACCCTTACATATCCAAGTCTCTGAAAGAAGCTAAAATGCTGCTCTGCATTGTGGGTAGCATAATGGGGGATATGGGCTGTGAACCAGCAGTCATCTGAAATCCAACCAACACTTGTGAGTGTCACTGAGATGTCTGTACTGGGGGAGGAATGGAGGCCAGGTGGTAATACATTAGACATGGCAGAGCAGTCATATATGAGCCATACCAACTCTGCCAGCTAGAGGATGCAATAGCATAGAGAGGCAAACAGAATTATGAATAGACCTAGATCCGTAGTAAGTCATACCTGGTCTTGCCTCTATGACAATGGGTTCACGGCAGTCTAGACAAGTGCCACTTCCACCAAAGGAAGTCCAGCACACGTCATGTTTACTCACTATTCACCCAAAGCATGTAAGTACCTGGATAAATAGCATGAATATACACAGATTGAGCCACCTATACACTTCCCCCAGGAAGGCACCGTCGACTTAGACCGAATAATGGATTTACACAAGGTGTTAGAAAAGAAAGGCACACATGTACACCAACGGCAATGTGACAGTTATCTAGATTGGCATGTTATGTTAAGGCCACTTGTAAAGCGCAACATTCACCAATGAGGGCATCAAGGTGCTAGGGAATGAAAGTGAACAGGACAGCCAGAGGCAGAAAACACAGCATTAGTCACAAGAAAAAAGCACAGTCTTGAGTTGACAGCAGAAAATGAGATGATCCTGACACTGGCGCAGCGGAAGAGGAAGTGAGTTTCACAGAGAAAGAGCGACCACCAAAGCAGGCATGTCGGATGCGGGGAACACGGATAGCAAGAGAAAGAGTAGAAAGGAGAGAACAGGGGGGGACGTAGCAGGCGAATTTCGCCTGCACATAAACCATATCGCTTTTATAAAAAGCCCAATGAACTATACAAAGGGACTTGAAATTAACCCTGCTAGCAATCGGAAGCCAGTGCAATGCTTTAGGGGCAGTATAGGCAGAGGAGAACCAAGGAGCCCCCAGGTCCAGATGAGCAGCCGAATTCTAGAGAACCTGAAGGCGATGGAGTAGAAACTTTGGCTGAACAAGATATAAAGAATTACAATAATCAAGAGAGCCAGAGATGAGGGAAGAAACAACGATTGAGTGAAGAGAAACAGGAAGAAAAGGAAGAACCTTACGGAGGACACAAAGTTTAAAGTGAACAGCCTGGCAGACTTCACTGACTTGAGGGAGAAGCGAGAGAGATGAGGAAAGTTTGAACTGGAAGTTTTTAACAACAGACGAGGGAACGGGAAGAGGGCCCAGCTGCAGAGCCCAGAAAGCCACAGACCAGAGGGAGGCTTTGAGCTGGGGGCTGACTAAAAGAACCTCTGTTTTGTCCCCACTGAGACACATCCAATTAAATACCATCCAGGTATGGATTGCAGAAAGGCAGGCACGGCAACAAGCAGTGGTGTCAGGTGAAGGCAGATCCAGTCGCATCAAAATCTGGGTATCGTCGGCATAGGAATAGCAGCGAAAACCAAAAGAGTGAATCAACAAAATTAGAGGACGGATGTAGACATTAAAAAGAAGAGGGTATAACAAAGATACTAAAGGAAAGACTGAATCTGAGCACTGGGAGACACTCAAGAAAAGCTCCAGGATCAAGTTAAATCCCTTAAAACTGAGTACTCCAATCTGCAGGTACCTGCCCATAAAGCCAGTTCCAACCCTGCCATTTTACATGTTACACCTGACCAAAAGCCAACTAGCCCAGGCTCTACGCAACCGCCAATTTATTATCAGTCCACCCCAATAAATACTTCGATTGGTCCGTTTATCCCTGAACTACGACCTCAGGTTTCCAAACTTTAAGTTCCAGAAGGAGCTTCAGGTCGTAATAAATTGCCCCACTTGTATAGATTTTAATCAATTGTTTGCAAGCAGTGCTGCCCACAGATACATGTACCCTTCTAAAAAGTGCATGCCAATTGGCCAGCTGAAGAACCTGCTACTGCTAGGGATTTGAAAACGTTTATTGATAGACTGCTGCAAACCATTATTGAAATGTGTCCTCGAATTAAAGCATGCAAGCAAGCCAAGGCCGAAAATCCTGCGGAACAATGCTTTGAACAATGCTCTGGGATTGTTCATGCAGCCCTTATAGTGCCTCAACCTTAAGGCAGTACTAATAGGATGGGATAGGATGGGAATGGAAGGGTTTGGTAGGTTTTATAAGCTGCACAGCACTTTCGTGAAAAAGTTAAAACGCAAAAAGCAATTTCTGTAGCCAGATTTATGGCATTGCACATTGCACATACAGGGTTTCCCATGGGAAGGAGGGGAGGGGTGTTTGCCACATGCCAGGTGGGTGAGTGTGAGGGTGCAGAAGATGCGGATGCAGTCATATGAGCAAGGGCAAACTGCTGAGAGGGATTATACAAACACATACAGTGATCAGTACAATTACTGTTAAGAGTCGGCCTCAGTGTGACGATCACCAAGCGGAATGACATGGTCTCAGCCTCCACTGCCACCATTTCAGACCAATGGTTAAGATAGTCAATGTGTTATTGATGGTCAAAAGATTTCATGTTCAGTTAAAAAACTGAAGCATCACACTCCACGCGAAAAACTTCTGAGTTTTCATGAACGATGCATTCTGATGAAGTTGTTAATGCAGTAGGTATAGGCGGTACTCCAATACCTCATCCTGTGTCTACTCCCCTCACGGTCATGATAGGTCCAGTTTCTGACCAACATACATTCTTGCTGAGTCCCTGTTCTCCTGTGAATTTGTTTGGATTAGTTATTATGTGAGCTAAGTTGTTCTATTTACTGCTCACCTGATGGTGTATCCGTTGGCATTCTTGCACACAGAGAGCATGGAGTGCTGGCAGTATTACAGAAAATTACTCATTCAAACGCTGAAGACCGGGTCGACACTACATGCTTGCAACAGTAACTTGGACCAAGTCCCAGTCAAATTGTGGTCAACCCATGCAAATGACACTGGTTATATGGTTAATTCTGCGCCAGTCAAAATCAATATAACTCTTGCTAAGCCCCTGCCATGCGTACCTCATTATCCTATTTCCCGACAGGCTGAAGACGGTATTCACCCCCTTAACATAAAAGGCATATATATGTGGTTTTCTTCAGTAAGGGTTTTGTTTAATTGTATCTAGGCTGTGGTGCGGTAGGGTGGGCAAAACTATACACTTTATTGTGTGCCCTGTCATTTCACTCCCTATGTCTGGGGTACAAGCATGGCTCTAATCAGATTCTGCTCCCTACTTGGAGTCAAATGATTTTTCAGGGAGAAAAAAAGTAATTGGCTTTGACAATAGGGATACTTTCTGCTTATTAAAAGATTTTCTTTCCCCTTAAATTCCTCTCGAGAACGGGCATTTATATTATTAGAGTTCCTTCCTTTGCCACTGCTCTACTGGAGTCACTCATTTTTTATCCTCATATTCTGAGGGGCAGTTATTCTGATGTAATTATCATCCTTCCACAAATTATTAAAAGCATGTTCTCCTGGCCCTTGAATTACTTCATTAAAGTGGCACTTGAACTCCTATCAGCATGTTTTTTGACACATTGCTTTTAATTGCCATTAATCCATCGGCAAATAATGTATTTTATCTGAATTTCTTGACAGCCACATCAGTTATGCCAAGAGATCTTTGTGTTTTGTAATACACATGAGTGATTTTCTAGTGGCATAAAACATTTTTAAAAAGTCTGCACAGAAGTACGTTTGCAAGGTACTGAGGCAGATGTTGAAGTCTTAGACTGGTTGATGAGTTTTCGTTATAATCCCATATGACCAATTTTATTTCAGCCTATGTGTCTGGAAAAAGTGTTGTAAGTTTTGTAAAGATGGCTCGGAAGAGGAAATTCCTTTCCAAACTCTCTTCTGCAATGTTAGCCCACAAAGTGGGATACCTCATTAGTCATTACCACACATGGACAATAATGTGCACTCAACAGCCAACCAGTTCCACACATAGAGAAAAATAATTAGAGGGAACATTGCCCCTGAGGTGGCGGTGCACTGGCGGAGAGTCAAGGCCACTACTGTTGATTCACCGAATCCTGCAAGTTAGGGCCCCTGCTGGTATAATCTGTGGTCATTCTTTTATGTCACAATGATCCTTATATGCACGTGGCTCTGGTATCTGCAATACTTGTAGTTTAGACTTTTAGCTGGAACTTTCAATCATAAACTGTGCACTAAGGAATTCTTTGCTCTGTACCTGATTCTTGGTGGACCTTTTGAAAGTTGATATGTACGTTGTTGCAACTTTGAAGGCATATAAACGTTGAACTGGAAGTTTTGGTCTGGTGAATTAATTTTACTTATGCCTCACATCTTACCTGCCTTGATGAACTAAATCAAACTTTATCGTCAAGCCACAAACTTTTGTGCTGGTGTAACAACCCGATTCCTGAACTTGGACATTTGAGGATTGGACCTACTGTACACTATGATATGATGTCTGGTTATATTTCTTTTATCAACGCTATTGTCAGAATATTGATATACTATTGCTTCACCGCGACTGATGCTTTCCGCACCACCTGTCATGAAAATGATGGTGCCTCTGCAGATCCCTGGGTTCACAGTGAGAACACTTACTTGAATCTCTCCTGGCAGTATGCCTGCATTTTCATTCTTACTGACTACTGGGTCTGTGCCCATTTGCCACATGACTTATCCTCCAGGTTCCCTATTGCACCTTTCAGTGGGGGGATGTCTGTTTGGATCTCAAGTTGGTTACCCAGTCCAAAGTCCCTGGATCCTTTAGGGATGCTCATTTCCTCTCGGGCTTTGCCGGTCATCTGAGTTTTCCCACCCCAGTCCTAGTATGCACTAAGCTAGCAGTACTCCACCTTTTCTCCCCAGAAATTGGTCTTGTATGCTCCCCAAACCAGGTCCCCTGTTCATGGGAACTAGCCAATATCATTAATATTTGTCCACCAATTCCAGTCTAGTGATTAATAATGTTACATTTGCATTTAACCGTAATTTGACATTGTCCCAGTCCAGGTACACTACATATCCCTGGCTACCCATCAATTAGGGAGGGAGCTGTTACATGGGGTATATCCTGCCTCCAGTGTGTCATAATCCCACCTTTCCAGTCCAGTCTCAGAAGAAGTACTGCCTGGGAAAACGTTGTTACGGGGTTGGATATCTTATACCAGCCCTTAGGATTAAGATAGAGACCGTCTGATCCAATTGTCATGGTTAGTGGAGGATATTGCAAATGCCATTGAATCCTCCTTGACACTATTATCCCGAGATCAAGTAGTCACGTGAACCATTGTACTTCAGAATCGTATGGCTCTAGACAATGTTCTGGCCTCACAAGGAGGCGTCTGTGCAATCGTGAAGAGTGAGTGCTGTACTTTCTAACCTAGTTACTCAAGCAATATTAGTGACATTGTTACCCACATTCCTCACACTGTAAGCCACCTTCACACCAGTCCAGAATTTTCCCGGACCTTTGGGTCTTGCATAGAAGCTCTGTTGGGACCTCTGGGTGCGTCTATTGGTCAGATCTTACTCATAGAGATAGTCATAATTTTAGGTCTGTCCTGTCAATGTTTTGTAAGTGTCTCTAATATCGGATATAAAACACCTGTTCTGAAGTCCTTCAAACTGCCCAAGTGCTTTACAGTCATACTAAGGAAAACATATTCTGCTATGGCATGCCAGGATGTGATCTTTGCTCCTCTAGAGATGTATATAATGAGACTGGAGTGAAGGTCTCCTAGGAGGGGCTTCTGGGGAATTGAAAAAAATTGTATGGACCCCCTTGCACATTACTGCATTATAAAATTGAGGTGGTACTATAAACGGATCTATGTGATTTTTTTCAAGAAAAGAAACCCTGCAGACAAAAATCCTGAAAGGTTTTTTTTGTTTTCGCACATTTCAACACACTTATATGTGGGGGAGACCCCCTGCAGCCCCTCCACCCACACAGCCCTTACAATAGTTAATACCCTGGCCCACCCGCCACATATAAATGTGTTGAAATGCGCAGTTTGAAATTCAGCATTTATGGCTGCCTGATTTTCGACATCGAAATAATGGGGTAATACCCTGCAAACTGCCATATTTAAACAACTGTTACTTGTTTGTGTGAGTTGAAGCTTAAGGCATTACTGTGCATGACTTTGCGATGAAGGTGCAATGAAGGCTCTTTGCCTAGTGTGTAGCTATGCGCATCTTCACATCTATTGCTTCTGACGTGTTTCCCTTTCGCCCTATATAAGCGTGTTTTAGACTCCCCTTTTCTTAGGAACAGCAGCATTAGCAGACGGAAGTTATCTTACTGTAAGCATTCTCACCTCCCTCAGACAGTGTGCAAATCTTTGAGGAGTATATTCAACTTCACTGAATTTATCATGGTATGCTGTCCTCCTTGCTAACACTAACATGTATGAACGCAGCTGGCATCAAAGACTTATATAGTGGGACTTTGTTCCCTGCTTACAACATTGTAACCAGTATGATTCCTTGCGCTGTCTAGACTACCACTTCCATTGAAATGCATGTGTCTCTTTGGGTATAAGAGAACGGTGAACTAAGGGAGTGGGGGTTCTCTCTTGTGCCGAAGTATCATACTGTCAGTTTGTTTTGTCCTGTCGTTTGCTTTCTACTAATAAATTGCTCACCAATCCACCAGAATAGTCAGTGGTCATTTTTTCCATAACATGATCAATGTTTAATGTAAATCAGGTTAATAATCTTGTGTAAGCATTCTGGTACATAAATATTTTTTCAATATTGGAGGCAATTGCCATGGTGCCTTATTTAGAGAAGCAGCTATTCACACTTTTGTTAAAAATTGAAATATTAACATCACTTTGGGATTCTTTGGCGTAGAACAATAACGTTACTGTAAGTTTGCATGAATAAGAAATTGAGAGCAAGATACCTAACCAAAGACAAGATAACCCTGTAACAGCTGTTCACACAGGAGAGCAGTGCTCGTCACCCACAAGGTATATTACTCCAACAGAACAGCCTCCACTCACTATTCACAAAAAGAGCTACTCAAAATGGTGGAAGAATCCCCCAACCCTAATGCTCTTAGCCATAACACCCAACCCACCAAATCTTTCTGTGATAAAAAAGCCAACCACCTTACTGCTAAAGTAAACAACATCCACAGACATCTCTCCAAACTTGGATGAAACGTATTACTGATTAGAACTCACTCCTTACACCTATCCACTCCATCATCCACAGACAGTGTTCTAACCTCCCTCCCACATCCCACAATGCCACACATCAGCCATAAAAAACAAACCAATCTTAAAATACTGTCACCCCTTAACTAAACTTGACAAACTTGTGAAATCCAGCCAGTTTGGCTGGCTCCCATTCAAACCCATGCCCATCCCATATCTTCAAAGAAATACTTATGGTACCCAATCGGTCTCTTGCTTCCTTACCCTATTCATGTCTCTATATGGAAATAGTGTGCATATAAAAAAATGCTCAGGTCAACTTTCCCCAAAAAGTCCTCCGTTGACCCAGGCTACCTAGGAAAATGGGTGTCCAGTGACATGGTTGCAGGAAAAAGTCCAGCAGCCAAAAAGACAGGTATTTTGGTGAACTTTTGAACACATTGATATGTGGGGGATGGGTTAGGGTAATCATTTAATATAAGGGGCATCTAGGGGAGCTGTGGGGGGTCTCCCCATGCATATAATTCCATTGCAAAGTACAACAACAAAAACTGTATTTTCGGCAACAGGATTTTCCCGCGACCATATCACATAGGACCGAAAAATGTCCATCTATTCTAGAAATGCCTCAAGAATTTTGTCTAATACTAAACACTTCACTATCTCAAGTCACACTCCATTTGACCCAGCATAAGCAGACTGCCAACAGCTATGGAGGACTGAAGCAGTGCAAATCTCTATTTGGAATAACTCAAAAATTTAAAATGGACAACAATTAGGCAGGTATACTTCTGCTCCTCAAGCTGCAAGCATCTCCAACACAAACTTCCACAAAAATCTAATAACCATACTGCAAGAGCTGGACATACAATTGACTAGCCTGACTCATATTTTTCCTAAACAATTGAACACAGTCACCCCACAATGCTTCAATTGCCTCCAAACCCACTGGGATCAAATGGGAATAGCCAAAAACAGGGCAAAATATGGGCAGAATCATTTATTTTATTGTGTATAGCGCAAGCCTGGCTCATAGGCAGCGGAGCACTTTACAGAGTTCAGGAGAAGTCAGAGGCTAGCGTCGAGTTAGCGTTTTTAACAGTAACGCAGTACTGTGGGGGATTGTCAGGTTTTTAGTCCGGGGGAGGAAGCGATGAAAGAGCCAGGTCTTCACAATTTTGCTGAAATGCATGATGGAAGGGGCAGTATGAGCCTCCAGAGGGAGTGAGTTCCAGAGGGATGGGACATAGCAGGAGAACGACTGCTTTCTGTGCCTTTCCTTACAAGTAAGCGTGGACTCTAACCTTTTGATGGTTGAGCTACAGGAGGTGCAGGAACCTCCTGACATACAGAGTTTGGCTGCCAGTTAAGATGGGGTTCCGTTGAAGACCACTTTGTATTTGATGCATGCTGTTGTATAGCGAATCCTTGCAGGGAGGGAGAGCCAGTGGATATCACACAGGATGGGGTGATGTGGTCGAATCTATGGGCACCCACGATAAAACGGGCAGCGCCGTAGTGGGCAACTTTGAGGGGAGCCAGGTACGTGGCTCGGATCCTGGTGAGGAGGGTGTTACCCCCATCAATGTGTGAAATTACTGGTGCCTGGACTACTGTATACAAGTTAGCGGGGGTTTGAAGGGTTTGATTTTCCTAAGTGTGGAGATTTGGAGCCAGGCGGTCTGGGGTTTCTTGGCCATGTTTTTGGAAGGAGAGACCGCTATTGACAATGAAGCCTAGGGATTTGGATAAGTCGGTCGCTTGGGGGTGATTCAGTCTAGGTTCATGCTGTCAAGACAGTTTTGGACGATCTGTTGTTTGGAGGGGGGGGCAATAAGGATGAACTCAGTTTTGGTGGGGTCGTGTTTTAGGTAGGCGGGTGACATCCATGTCTGGATGGGGTCCAAGCAGCAGCAGAGATGATAAATGTCTTGAGAGCCAGTGACCTTAAGGTACAGCTGCGTGTCATCGGCGTACTGGTGGATGGAGATGCTGGGATCATTTAAGAGGTTTCACTACGGATCCATATAAAGGTTGAAGTTAATGGGTGAGAATGGAACCCTGCGGCACGCCGCAAGATACCAGTAGGCTTTTGGATCTGAACTGCCCCATTTGGATGGCTTGGAATCTGTTGGCGGGGTACGAGGAGAACCAGTCAAGGACTTTTACTGTGAAGCCCATTCTGGTGGCGAGGATCGAGATGAGTGTGGGGTCATAGACTGTGTGGAACGCTGCTGAAAGGTCGAGGAGGATGAGGGGGCAGGAGTCACCTCTATCCGTAAGATGTAGTGCATCGTCTATCATCTGAATTGTGGCAGTTTCTGTGCTACATTTGGGGAGGAACCATGATTGGTAGTCACGGAGGAGGCCGAGTTGGTCGATTTTGGCCAGCAATTGATTGGCTATGGCCTTTTCGCTGTGTTGCCCTATGAAAGGGAGGCTTGTGATGGGTCTGTAGTTTGCTAGGTCTTCAGGATTGAGTGAGGTTTTTTTCAAGAGTGGGCGAATTAGCCCTGTTTTTAGAGAGTCTGGGAAGGAGCATTCAGTGAGAGAGGCATTGATGATATTAAGAAGTGTGTTGCGGGCGTGCCCTTGGAGCTGTTTGATGCTCGAGGCTGGGAGGAGATCGTCTGAGTAGGCTGTGGGTTTGAGGGATGCAACGGTGTCAGAGAGGTCCTTAATGGTGAGAGGGGTGAAGTCTAACGGGGGGCTCCTGGTGCATGGTGGGCTCCTTGGAGGCCTTTGCAGTCGATAAAGTCCCTGATTTTGGACATTTTATCGAGGAAGCAGCTGTTAATGCTATTGCATTTATCCTATGAACCCGGGGTAGGCCTGGTGCAGTGTCTGACAATGCCAAAGAAGGTTCTGCTCCTGTTATTGGCACCCTCAATTGTGGTGGCATAATGAGCTGATTTTTCATCAATAATCAGCTTTTTGCGCAAAGTTCGCAGGGTTTTGATTGAGGAGAGATCCTCTGGATGGGGGTGTTTACGCCACTGTTTTTTCCACCAGCCAGATTGCCCTTTAGTTGGTCTCGAGGTCAAGAGTGCACTAGGGGGCCGATGGTCTGGCTTTGATTCGTGTGGTTTTTAGTAGGGCGTGGGTGTCAACCAGGTCAGTGGCAGCAAGAGAGAAGGCTTCGAGGAGGTCTAAAGCATGTCCGGTGGAGGGGACCGTGGCCAGAGCTGGCTCAAGGGGGTCCAAAGGGAAGTGTTTGAAGGAGCGCTGCATGATTTTAGGGCATTTAGCCTGTCCCGTATGGGGCTGTTTGTACTGTTGCAGGCGCAGAGGGATTGCCAGGTGGTCTGACCATTCGAGTGGGATGGGGTTGGCACAAGAGAGGAGTGCTAGAAGGGTTAAGACGAGGTTGAGCGTGTGCTCTCCTGTCTGGGTTAGAGAGAGGATGATTTGTTGGAGGTTGCATGAGTCGGCTAGTGTGTAGAGTGGGTCGTGTAGGTGTTTAGAGCTGGGGGTATCGGGATTGGGACGGGTGGTATATGAGATGGAATGTGATTGAGTCCTTGTGGGACAGGGGGAATCAACGTGACAGGGATTCAAACGGGGGGAGGGTGTGGATGGCAGGACCGTGCAGGGCCAGTCGGACTTATGGATGAGAGCGACCCTGGCACCTGTCTTTCTTTGCCTGTCAATATGTTGAATACTGTATCCGGATGGTAGGAGAACATGGAGGATGAGCTGGGAGGAGGGAGTGAACCACGTTTCCATGATGAACATCGCGTCAAGAGTACTCTTAGTGATTAGATCATCAATGTCGGCAGCGTGGGCTACAGCCGGTCAGGCGTTTACCGGCATAATGGGTAAAGGAACGCATGATGCAAGGGTTATGTTGTGGAAGTCGTGTTACAGTGATAAGGTTGGATATGAGGCTGCCCAGGACGCATTGGAGCAGAAGCCTTGGAGATTGTGGGGATAGGCTGCGGATGAGCGAAACACATGGTGATGTCTATTGGAGGATCTGAGCGGCAGCGTGGTTGACCCTGGGTCTTTCCAGGCCCTAAAAGGCACAAACAGACAGTGTCCTTGTCTTTGTATGTCCTTAGCCAAAGATGCCCGGCACTGATGACGCCTAGGTGAGACAGAGGCCTAAGTAGGAAAAAGAGCGGAGAAAAAAGCATCAAAACCAGAATCTTACAAGTGATTGACAGGTGGTCGGAGACCTAATCCCCTTGCCCCAGCTGTCATCATGGACATCAACCTACCATCAGAGGCAAACATAAACTTGAACTGCCTTCTACGACACTGCCAAACCTCAACTTCACTCAAAGAGTACTAACTGCCATTTTCATAGTGCATTCATAGATTAAGCCAGCCACCTTTTGCTAGGGCTTTCCACCTTTTCCTACACAGAAAACTGCATAGAGTTCAAAACGATGCTGCTTAACTACTTCTGTGCTTGGACCTAAGAGAACACATATCGTTTGCCTTAAAAGCATTAAACTGGCTACCAAATAAGCAACGATTACATTTAAAATGCTATGCCACACCCACAGACCCTAGTTGGTGGTGAACTCTGTATTCCAGTAAGAGAAGTTAGAGAAACTGGTGAAATATCAACCAAAGAGACCACTCAAATCTGGCAACGGCCACCATCTATAGATTGCATATTTCAAAAACAATACTGGGGGTAGCGAGTTTCTCTGTCCTACCACCTCGCTTCTCACAATCGGCTCTACTACAAGCCACCCAAATCCATATCTAGCTCAGATAAGACAACACGTTGATATTCTCTACAAAACCAAACTCAGATTCAGATTCTGCTCACAGACTCCCACAGAGAGTCCTCTAAGAATCCAAAACTCAGGACAAGAGGAAAGAGTTGCACACTATCTCGTTAGACCGCATCATCAACCAGTAAACCACGTATTAAGCCAGACCGCAAAGTCCAAAATCAAATGCATATCTATCATCTTTTCA
The DNA here is from genome assembly GCF_040938575.1 of Ambystoma mexicanum. Taxonomy (NCBI): domain Eukaryota; kingdom Metazoa; phylum Chordata; class Amphibia; order Caudata; family Ambystomatidae; genus Ambystoma; species Ambystoma mexicanum. Next base: position 332,114,359 of record NC_090925.1, on the reverse strand, counting down.
ACATTACATCTTAGATATAAATGTGTAGTTCTCTCTAAAACACATTTGTCTATACACCATAAAGAGCAAACAACTACTCATTCAAGCCGGAGAATCATTATATATGCCAAGTAAGAAATAGATATTACACTTAGCCACACTGAGGTTCAACATGCCACCCACCGATGGCACGTTTTCACCTGCACACTTTCAATGACCTCTAAGATCACAACCACAGATCAATAATCCTAAGGAACCACTATTTTCCTCAGTTCCGTAAACATCTACCTGACCAACGCACAAGAGTAAGAGCAACTGAAAACAATCAATACCGTCACCAACATGCATACCAAAACATGAAACCACCACACATCTCCAACAACTAAGGATGCATTAAGGCCGATACCCACAAGTCACACGGGACCACAAGTCATTGTTATATCCACCTTGCGTCCCGCTACGCGGTGATGCAAGGCCTCCGAATAAAGGCCTGCCCTCACTCCGCAGAGGCAGTTCCGGGGCAGGACAGCAACACGAAAGTGTCCGTGTCATTACTGCTCCCGCTGGAGCTGCGCAGCGAGGCCTACCCACCAGGGCCTACACTTCCTGCTTCCCACCAATGCCTCGGCCGGAATCAGGGACATAACACTGGTGACGAGGAAGTGAACACAACGGCATGCGAGACGCCGCCACCCAGCATTTAAAGCCTCTGACTAAGGCTAACATTTTTGGGAACACGGTGGGGACACCCAAACCCCCACCCAAAAAATAAAAAAATTCACATTTTTTTTTCTATCGTCCTTGATCCGATCTCAACTGAAAATAATCTCCATCACACTGCCAAACGAATCCGGGAAGCATCCGCACCACGCAGTGGGAGTTTGAATGGGGAGAAGGCGCACCATCATGCCCAGCACATGGACACACGCACAGGAGGTCAAGAACACTCACAGGAGCGCCCCAGGGTGAGACAACGGTCGCCACACGTGTGCATCTGTCGGTAAACATGGCGTCAGGGACATCCACCCCCACACCCGGCACGCCGTCCAGATTGGCCGCAAACCTGTCATTGTCCACGCCGCAGGCCCGCCCGCAAGGTGGTTCAACCATTGCACTCTATCCCTTTGACCCATACACTGAACCATCATCAGTTGGCCCGCAATGGCAGTTGTGGTTACAGAAGTTCGAGATGGCGATGGAGTGCAAAGACATTACTACTTTGAGGAAAATGAGGTCGCACCTACTACTAAATGTGGGGGATGAAGTATTACGCATCTTCAATTCGCTGGCAATCACGGACGGCCGTGATGTCTGCCAGCAAACAAAGGACGACCTGACGGCCCACTTCATGCCACAGCTAAATCCAGATTATGAGACATTTATATTCTGCACAACCATCCAGATGGAAGAGGAAACGCTGGATGCCTACCACACCAGACTCCGGAAGCTCGCAATCTCATGCGAATTCACGGACATAGAGAAGGAGATCCGACGCCAACTCATAAACGGGATTCTATGAGAAAAACTGAGGAGGATGGTGCTGAGCGAGAAGGGCATATCCTTGACCCGAATCCTTGAACTGGGCCGCCAGAGGGAATTAGCATATGCCAGGGCGGCACACATGGGCACGACCCTACAGAAACTAAAGACGGCCCTCACATCGGCTACTGTGGCACAGATCACAAATCACCAGCTCACGAGGGATGAGGCCAGTGCAAACTACACGCACCCCAAATGGCAGCGCCGAACCCCAGGACCCATGGAATGTGGGTGGTGCGGAGGGCCTCACCACGGACGACGCAACTGCCCAGCTCAAAGAACCACATGTGGCGCATGTGGCAGTAAAGACCACTACGCCAAGGTGTGCAGGTCGTCAGCCTGGTGGTTGCTGATGATCAGCACTGCCCAACTGGACCTTAAGTTGAAATCTTTTCATACAGAGCTCCTCAATAGGTAAAAAAGATGTCTTGCATGGAACATTGACATTACGATCAAGGAGGCTATATGGGGAAAATAATTTATCGAAATCTTTTCACTAATAGAGGCACAATGCAAGGGGAGGGATGCTTTTAGGGATCCTAAAAAAAATAGAGGAAAAAGTGATAGTCATAAATGCCCAGGTAGAGCAGAACTGGGACTATTGGTTGAAATCCTTTGCCATTTTAGCCACCATATATCTCGAAAAATTCCCTGGCGAGGGGGTCAAACTATGGGCGTACATGGACAAAATCAGAGAAGTAAAAATCACACAAAGGGGTAAAGGCTGGTTGGCTTATGACATTAGATTTAGACGGAGTATGTCAGAGAGGCCAGCCATAGAATGGGATGAAGTACAGAATGATTTATACATATTAAATGCTGACCCTCCATCAGAAGAGGAAGCTGCCCAAGTTACTTCCAAAACTAACAGAAATTCACAGGGCCACAGGAGTGCTGATAATTGGGTTTATAGGAAAGGGGAGCAGCCCTTTCGGAGAAACCAGCCATGGGGGGGCGAAGTCAAATCCCAATAGACAGAACAAAAGCCAGCACGCTCCCAAACCCAACACTCCATGCAGAAACTTTACAAAAAACCTATGCACGTGGGGGAAGGATTGTTGGTTTAAGCACACCTGCACGAACTGCAACGGCGATCACCCAGCTATCAATTGCACCAGAGTCCCATCCAAAAATTCAAAAGATTAGCAGCAACTCGGCCCAACCAATAACAGACTACTAGCCAGACATACAACTGATTGGCAACAATATAGCAACCCCAGTTTTAGAACCAGGGAAAACCCCCATTAACCCTAACAATTTGAGCAATGCACTGATGAGCTATCCAGACAAGGAAACCAGCATGGCTATTCAGCATGGTTTCAAATGGGGTTTTGTCATTCCTTTTCGGGGAACAGGGTCCCGCGATATTCCAAGAAACCTAAAGTCAGCCAGGGACAACCCAGAGATGGTAAAAAACAAGATAGAGAAAGGGTTACACCTGGGCAGGATTGCAGGGCCATGGGACTCTATGCCTTTTACAGAATACCTAGTGTCACCAGTAGGCCTTGTCCCCAAAAAAGAACCCGGCAAAATGAGGTTGATTCACCACCTGTCCTACCCTAAAGGCCAATCACTGAACGATGGCATCCCCCACACTGAATCTGCAGTTTCCTACAGACATTTCCAGGACGCAGTTAGACTTATACGGGACTGTGGTAGGGATGCCCTCATGGCCAAACTTGACATTGAGTCTCCTTTCAGGCTCCTACCAGTTCACCCAGCTTCACAGCAATGGCTACGGTTTACATTCCAAAATAAATTTTATGTCGACAGATGCCTCCCCATGGGATGCGCAGTGTCGTGCGCCCTATTTGAGCAGTTCAGCTCATTTTTTCAGTGGGCATTTAAGAAGCAGCTACCAGGGGCAAAGGTAGTCCATTACCTCGACGATTCCATGGTAATGGGACCAGCAGACTCGGGAGAATGCAGGAAGGCTTTTTCGGAGTTGGAAGGGTTGGCTGCCCAATGGGGCATCCCTTTGGCAACAGAGAAGACAACTAGGCCATCCACAAACATTATCTTTTTGGGCATAGAGATAGACTCTGCATCGGGGGTATGCAGAATCCCACAAACCAAGGTAGCTGAAATCCTGAAGAAAATTCGAGAATTGAGCGCCAGAATCAAAGGCACAGTAAGAGAATTGCAATCACTGGCAGGCAGTCTCAACTTCGCAGCCAGAATTATCCCACAAGGGAGGGTATTTTCCAGAAGCCTGGAATTTAAGAACAAGACTTGCACAAAACCCCACCAACACATCCAGCTAGGCAGAGAGGTGAAGGAGGACCTAAAAGTATGGTTGAATTTCCTAAAAAACTCAACGGGACCACACTTCGGCGCACGCCATTGAACACATGGGCAAAAAGGGTCCTTTTCACAGATGCTGCCGGGAGCAGGGGTTTTGGGGCTATATTGCACACAGAGTGGGTAGCTGGACAATGGCCCAAGTCATGGAAAACGGCAGGGTGGACAAAGGACATTACCCTGCTGGAAATATATCCGATCTGGCTAACCATACGCATCTGGGGCAGGCGGCTAAATAACACGGAACTTTTGGTTTGGTGCGACAATATGGCGGTAGTAGGTATTTTGAACAGAAGAACCACAAAATGCCGGCTAGTGCTCAAAGTCCTACGAGCCATTACAACAGTCACTTTGCAAGAAAACATTGTTGTCAGAGCCAAGCATATCGCTGGAGCGGATAATAACATTGCAGATGCTTTATCTCGCTTTCAGTGGACAAGATTCCGGGAGCTAGCACCACGCGCCCAGGAACGGATGACGGTAATACCGGCAGACAGTTGGTCGATAATGGAAAACTGAAACGAATCGCATCAACGCCATCGCCAGACGGCCAAGGCTCGGATGCACAGCAAAGACCAGGCACCACAAAAACGGGTGTCAGCAGTTTGCTGCCAACAGTGAACCGGAACCCTGCCACGGGTTTCCTGGCAGGCATGGCATAGAAAGCCCTGGCAAATACCACCTCAGCACAATACAGTAAGTGCTTAAAAACAGTTTTTGAAGTAACGGGTCTGAAGCATGTGGAATTAATAACTATAAAAGATATAGAGATCTTATTGAAATGGGCACATGATCAAGGGTTTAAGAAAGATTGGGCAAAAAGACACCTGGTAGCGATATCTTATTTTTCGAAGCTGCGGGGTGACTCAGATCCTACCCAGAGCGCTTTAATATCATACACAATGAAAGGCTGGGGCAAAATGGAGGGACCCCAGGTAGATTTTGACAAGCTGATAATAATAACCAACCTACTAGAAAGCATATGTTTTCATCCGTACGAGATCTTGTTATTTAGAACTGCATTCTTTCTGGCATACTTTGGGGCTTTCCGAATAGGAGAGCTGATCGCATCCAGCACCAAGGCCAGCAATGGTTTGGGCATCATGGAGACCAGGGTTAGAAAGGACAGCGTCACCATAGAAATACAGCAGTCAAAAACGGGGGCCAAAAGAACAATTAACATTTGTTGCATTGACGATGCGCCAAATTGCCCAGTATGCATCACTAATTTATATTACGCACAAAGGCCCAAGCTGGGGGGAAGATTTTTAATCCATAAGGATTCCGCAGCTCCGAGCCGCTATCAGTTTAAAGGGGTGCTGAATAAAGCGATTAGCAGGGCAGGATGGGATCCTAAGGATTTCGGCACCCACTCTTTCAGAATCGGGCCGCGACCTCCGCATGGCAGGGAGGGCTGAGTGCCCTGCAACTTAAAAACATTGGAGGTTGGAAATCAGATTGTTACAAAAGATACGTCAGACCAGAACTAATTTAGTTTTCCACCCACCCCCCCTATTTTTCTCTCCCCTCAACCCACAGAGACATCAGAGGTCGGGAAGGCCCCACTGCGGTCAGCATGGATAGTTGGACACTCGTTCGTGCTCAGGACAGGGCGATGGGCGGGCCCTCCGTTTAGAAACACCATTGCATCCTGGTGGGGTTACAGAGACCTCCTGTGGGCAGACATCCATGACAAATTAGCAGACCTAGTTGCATACAGGGACCCGCCAGAATTCCTGATATTGCATTTAGGGGGTAACAATCTGGTGTCCGTAGGGAGAAAACATTTATTGGAAGAAATGTGTGCCTCGTTGTCAGGCATTTCCCACACTTGGAGGGACACGGAAATCTATTTCTCTGCAATCCTGCCTAGAATGAAATGGCAGGGGGCAATCAGTTATAAAGCAGTGGACATTTCCAGAAGGAAATTGAACAGGGCGGTGGAGAAATTCTGCGTAATCAAGGGCCTGGGGTTCATAAAACACCCGTCCATAACATTGGGGGACCCCGACCTATTCCACAAAGACGGCACCCAGCTATCGGAACGGGACATGGAACATTTCTTTAGAGAAATTTCCTCCACATTAGCTCTCAGGGGCTGCAAATTGCAAAACCTTTTGGGGGAACACGGACAGCCGGGAACATGCCCGTGAGTGGCGGCACGGGCCAGAGGAGGTCATCTCTGGTCCCGGTGCCCAAAAGGATGATTTATTATGATTACGTATATTGTTTATTTACCAATAACCATGTTTTGTATCAATAAAATCCTACGGCCTTTTTTGCCAACACTTGACCAAATTGTTGTGGTAAATCTTTTAAGGGGGAGGGGTCAAGGGCCGGGAGGCATGACGCCAGCCCGCAAAACAACATAGTTAGGTCTGCTGCATATGGGTTCAACAGTTATGGGCAATGCCGCAGGGCCGCCCAAGGCGAGGCCATGTAACTGTTGTTACATGGCAGCATGGCACTAGAGAGGGGCACAGCCTTCCTCCAAGGTCAGTGCCGCTCTCTGTCTTTTAGATAAGGAAGGCAGGCTGCAGGGTCTGGCACATGAAAGGCAGGAAGGGTGAGGTAATAAATACCTCACCCTTCCAGGAGAATATATGAGTGCAGTGCACCCTGGAGACCCTGGATGCCTAGGCATTTAGTCAGCAGAGGCTGGCCTGTGGGGGTTGGCGCTCAGCCCCCCATGCAGAACAAAGAATAAGGACCTCTTAGGGCCTATATAATGAGCTGTGTGCAGCTCCTAAAGTGGAAACTGTTTGTCGACCCTGCACGGGGACCCAAATAATACCTGGGAAGTTCACTGTTAACTCAGTGTCTTCCCATTTCCTTTTTCTTTGCCTCAAAACCCACCCACCACAAAAAAAGAGGAGAAGAAGATCGAGGAAACCCAGGACACCGGACGGTTGCCAAAATAAGTCATGGGACAAGAAAGGCGGCACAGGCCAGAGGGCATCATCTCTGGACCCAGTGCCCAAAAGGATGATTTATTATGATTAAGTATATTGTTTATTTACCAATAACCATGTTTTGTATCAATAAAATCCTACGGCCTTTTATTGCCAACACTTGACCAAATTGTTGTGGTAAATCTTTTAAGGGGGAGGGGTCAAGGGCAGGGAGGCATGACGCCAGCCCGCAAAACAACATAGTTAGGTCTGCTGCATATGGGTTCAACACTTACATGACTTCCGGCTCTGCCTGGCTTGAAACAGTGGCAGCTGAGGGCCAGGCCTCTGTTTGCGGATCCTTCCGCCTCAAACAGGAAAAACGAGTGAGCGGATATTCAGATTAAAGGCACTTTGGGATCAGCGTGCCGCTCGAGCGTCACTGCAGGCCCCTGCAGACACTCTGGAGAGGAGTGGGCCCCGCAGCCGTGAGTCAGAGCCCACGTCCCGTCGCAGTGACGTGATTACCAGGCCGAGTTAATGCCGCTCTAAATTTGACTGTGTTCTGATCAGTGTCATCTGGTGGAATTGAAAGGTAGCGCGCTTTATCACGCATTACCTGGCGTTACCATTAGAAACCGAACCCCGTGCCTGTGCGCCCCCCACGGGGTCAGAAAGCAGCGCCTCGTAATGTTATTCCATAGGACTGCGCTACGAGTTAGCACTCCAGTTTCCAAGGCAGCGCAAATGAGGGACTTCGCAAAACAGCGGGTGCAGGGGGCGGCTCTGCTGGAAATAAACAGATGTGTCCATAATCGCGTGGACACCTTATTAGACCGGCATCTGTTGCCAAGAGCGCCCGTCTGAAGAGGCAGGGACGCCGCGTCGAGCACCGGCACTCCTCCCGTGTAACTCATCCGAAAACACGGAAACTCCTTCCGTGCAGCTGACCATGTACACCTTTCAGTGTCATTCATGTTAAAACGCTTTTATGACTGGAACAGTTTGGAAGCACTCTAAGGAGACAGGCATTTTATGCATACCTTGCCTTCGTCTAGCATCCTCCAATTCCAGCCATTGGTAAAGACGGGCGCTGTTCAGTGTAGCACTTTGTTGAAGACCATCAACCTCCCGGAATAGCCTGGTATACAAGACTGGACTGATCCTAAGAGACAGCTGTGTGACTTCCTCAGTCTAAAATGACTTGCCAGGGCCCCGCTCTGCCTGCAGACCGCAAGATGCGTGCTTTTTGCTTTGAGAGTGCGCAATTCATTACTTTGCAGACTGATGATAAGGGCCAGATTTTCAAAATACATGTTATGTGAAAATCATAGATGCGCAAGACAAGCACAGGACATGCGGCAGAAATAGATGTGCGCAATTCACAGAAATGCGCATCCTACAGACTCACGTGCAGAGAAGATGTTGAAATGGCTCAGCTTCTCAAGAGATCAAGTAAAGGAAAAAAGCGTAGAGGATGTGCACTTCGAGAATAGACCACAACCTTATTTGGTGCAAGTGATGAGATGTGGTGTATACATCTCATCACTTGCTACCGAAAACGTTTTGACAATGTGGCCCAAGGAGCGCAAAAGAAGCGCAAAGTGGGCGGAAGGCATGTAAATCAAGCGCATTAGCCACGAAAGAGGAGATTGACTACCAAAAATGGCCAAACAATGCAAAAAAAAGTGGATCCTCAGCCCCGAATTCTCAGAAAGTAGCGCAAATAAAATAAGCGCAGAGAATGTGCTCGTTTCATTTGCGCTACTTTCCGAAACGCCCAGGTCACCTTATTCAGAAAGGTGACCTGAGCATTCCAGAGGGGCTGGGCGCCAAGATGAGCTGTCCAGCCCCCTTACATACATCGGTGTCAGAAAGACTGGGAGCGCCTTTCAGAGGATAGCCCATAAAGAGACCATCTCTGTGAAATGATAAGGGGAAAAAAAGCATATCCATTCCTGTTTGGAGGATGGAAATGCTAGTGTGACAGCCGCGGTCTATCTCGCGTCTGTCACACTGAAAAAACAATTAGGACAGGGTCACAAAAGGCCCTGCCATGATTTACACCCCCCATCATTTCTGAGCATTTAAACGCGCATCGCATTTGTGAATTCGGGATGCATTTTGAAATGCACAGAAACGGCCCCATATTCGCGCAAATGCGCCAAGTTGGAAAAGAGCATCATAATGATGGCCTTTGAGAATTGGGCTGCACTTTTTTTGCGCTGGCTCATCTCATTTGAGCAATAAAAAGTTTGAGAATCTGTTTTATTATGGCAAAACTCCATTGGAAAACGTGCTGGGAATTAGGCCCTAAGCATCTGACTCGCTCCAAAAATGCCCTTCAGTATATTGTTACCTGTACCATTAGGGCCGCTTCCAAGCTAAGGGTCGCTATATAAAGATTCTTCCCTTCTATCCATATGACAGTGACCTTATTGCGATTCATAGACCGAGTTGGGATAAGACGAATTGCGTCATTAATTCAGCTCAAGTCTGAGAGTTTGCATTAGAAATATGACTGAGGTTGGACATTTCTGATTGACCCATGGCTCTTTTTGATTCCAGCTACGTCTTCATTGTTTTAATTTAACCTTATGTCTTCACAACTTGAACAGTGTTCATACTGGTAGTTGACAGTTATTGATTATGGTATAACATGCTCTCTTGCTAAGGCCTCAAACTGTTGAAGGTAGTTTGTTTTGTGTGGTTTATACACAGATCTGGTGTTATTGTGGTCTGACCTTTTCTCGCTTTCCTTGACAAAAGCCCCGCTAATCCTATTATGCAGTTTTTTTGTTTTTTTCTTATGTTTGCAGTTTCTTCAGGAATGCGGCTGCTTTTTAATTGAATGTGTTACACTTGATTGACAACAGCCTTGAAGAAGACCTTACAGGTTGAAACACATGTTGGCTGGCATTTTGATTTCTTGATTGGCAATCAATTTGAAAACAAAATCCTGTTGACTTGTACTTCAAAATAATCTTCCAAATACTAATTGACTGAGCGCCCTTTGTTCACAGCACTCTTGTGGTACGCAATTGCCTTTTGCCAAGGGGAGTTGGGCATGCCCACCTAATACCCTGTGGGCGGGCAGTTCAGTCACCAACAAACTAGTAATTAAGACTGGGCGCCGTTAGAGAGTAGTTGTTGTGCCCTCATTTTCCTTGGTACACATCAGTCTGGCCTTAATTTAGCTGTTCTGCCTAACATATCAGACATATCGGTGGAATCTGGGAACCCGCACACTGATATAGGGAACCCTCTGCAGATTTATCTTCTCCACCCATTCCTGATTTTCCTCCTGGTCAGGGGAGTTCTAACGTCCCTAGGCCCACTTCCCTGAATACCCACACAAAGGGCCTCATTACAACTCTGGCGGTAGCTGTGCCCTTATTAAGAGCACGGCTGCCGCCAGAGTTGCATTTTTTTCCGGCACCCGCAAATGGGGAAGAACCGGGTTATTCGAAGCTCGGCGGACCCGGTAATTGCCCATTTGCGGGTGCCGGAATCAAGGGCCTCCCGATCCCCATTCGGCTTCATAGGGCTGAATGGCCATGGGGAGGTCGGATGCACCGACACATACAGAGTTGTGCCTTTGCATCCGATGTGCTCTGTTCGCGGGTGCCGTTAAACCCGCCAGGAAAAACCTGCCGGGTGAAACGGCACCTGCAAGCAGAGCACATAGTATGGCGGTCCGGAAACTACGGTACTGGCATGCTTAAAGGTACCGTAGTTCCCGGACCGTCATGCTTGTAATGAGGCCCAAAAAGTGCTAATTTATGGCGCATAGTGCTCCACAAAGGTTACTTCCTGCACCTTGTGCTGATAGAATGACTTTACCATTGATATCGCCTGAGTCTCGCTATTAAAACTAAATTAATGATAACCAGAGGGCGCTGCTGAGCAGCCTGCAAGATGGCTGCCATCTGCCAAACCTCCGCAGTCACTGTCCACTCTATGTTGTATCTGCCCCGTAATCATGCCAGTTTGATGGCTGCACTATACGGAATCAGGTTTCTAAAGTGGCCAACAACACCTTGGAAAGTTTGAAGCCCCTAGGAGCACCTCCATTGACGTTTTCCCATGCTGAAAGGGGTCGTCGCAGACACCCAGTGGACCCGCGAAAAGATGCTCTGAGATGCAGCCACACTCTGGGGAAGGTGATCGGGCCCAGGACATGGGGCGAACTGAGACCCTCCCTCCTGCTCACTTGAGGGGCGGTCTGTCGCTTGTGGCAGAGTACACTGCAGAGCTGCCACTCAGGCCCGACAGCTGGTACCAAGGAAAGGAGCTTGCAACTCTGAGGCCTGGACAACGGTCTGTGGGGCCCGGGCCAGTGAATGCTCGGTCTCCGCTCATGAAAATATAATGGAGTGACAACGATCTGCCGGTCGCTGCCCCTTCCCCGGTGTGTGAAGGTACAGAGTGAGGGGCTTGGGATCCTGCGCTCCCTCTTCAATGAGCAACAATGTTGAGGAGGAAAGGACAAACCCAGGGCTGGATGGGCTCCCATCCCCCAGGGCGCACACCACAACGGTGAGCTATGATGCAGCTGATGAACTGTGCACAAGGCGAGTGACGATACTGGAAGATGCTGCTGGTTTCACTGAGGGCCTACAATAAAGCCCTTCATGCATTCAACTCCAGAGAAGTGCTTAATTCTGTGATACTGGTGCATGGGCATGCAGCCCTGACACTGGAAGAGATATCTGAGGATTAAACACAGGAATTGGGTGGCAGAATCTCAATCGAATCAAGACTGCCGGGTGCCGGTGCCTGCCGGGCCCTGTGCCCTCCCTCTCCCCCCCTGAAATCAGAGTCCATCTGGAAAACACTTAATTCAAACAGCCGAAGAACACGCAGCTATCCTCTGAATCCTGTAGTAAAAGATTCCTTCCACATTTGATGACACACACACCAAGGCCTCACTATGACTAAAGGCGGAGCAGGCTCAAAAAAACAAAGTAATATCGAGGTGTTCACGCACCAGGCAAACGGACCCCAGCCCGAGCAGGCAGTGGAAACTAGCACAGCGTCTGGGCTGGGGGAAAATAACTCTCTGGACTTAACGGCAAATTCTTGAAAGTATGCAATCAGGATTTGCATCCATAAATAACAAGTTGGATGATATAACATCCCACATCAGCACTACTAACGTGAAAATGGAGCATAAGACTGCGAGGGTGACCGAAGCACAATCCCGAATAAGCACGGGGAAAGATGACATCCAAGTGCTCAAAAATTAGATGTCTACAACGTCCAAAGAACTCAAATGAGCCCTACAAAAATACAATGACTTTGAATCACGCCCCTGACAGAATAATATCCGTATTGTGGGTCTTCCCGACAAGGATGGCCAAGGGCACATTGAGAAGCAGTAGAAGCACTACTCAAAGATATACTGGGGAATTTGGTCATCTCTTCCACATTTGTGGTGGAAAATGTGCAAAGGTCCCCAGCGATGAGACCAAAGCCTGGAGCAACCCGCAGACCAGTAATTGCACGACTACTCAACTATAGAGATCTGGGCAGAATTCTGAGACTGGAAAGAGGGAAAGAACTGTTGCGTTTCAAATCCAACAATATACACATTTATCCTGTTGTCTCCACAGTGGTCCAAATGGAATGTAGATACTTTGTGGGGGTCAAGAAATTGTTGAAGAAAAGAGCAGTTCAATATGCAATGCTCTTTGCAACCAGGTTGAGGATCCAACACAGGGGTAAGATCCACTTCTTCACGTTGCCGGAGGAAGCTGTGTCTTTTATTCAGGCCAATCTCCCTCTCCACTGAGAAGCATCCGATGGTGCTACGAGTAGTGTGACTGCTACACTGGAAGGCATGGACGCATTACACTCCCCTTCAAACTAATTCTAAATACTGTTCTAATGCCTATAGTGATGTCTGGAGAGCTTGGGCAGAGACCTAACTGCTAAAATAGGCTGCAACTTTGATTTGGGGCCTCGCCAGGGGCATGGATTTCTATTGGTAATTTCATATCCTAGGTATGAGTAGAATGGTGTCGGTAATGTGGGTTGTTGGAGGCAACAACGGCATTCCCCTATGCTAGGTAGCCGGGTTCAGTGGGGAACCTGTTATAGAGGGTATGGGAGGGATGACATCACCCTTCTTGGGAGGAGCATGAGGGACGGCTGGGAGGGGACTATTCGGGGATCTGTTTTTTTCAAAATGTTTTCTTGGCATACATGAAAGGTAACAAGCTGGAATACAATCTTTAAAATGTGCATTTTAAAGCAAGGGTGGATCGCACCATGGCCACTTTCAGCATTACACAACCCTAAATGACTGCTATTGATCTGTTGAGCTGGAATGCTCAAGGTCTGGGCAACCACTCCAAATCTAAGAAGATTATGGCTTATGTTAACAGGCATAAAATACATGTCCTCTTCCTCCAGGAAACGCATGCCACCATTGCAATTAATAACAGGTTTGCTAAAACATGTTGACAGACTAGGTTTTATGCAAATTATTAATCCCAATCCAGGGGGGTGTTTACGTTGATACACAAGTCTATACAATTCTCATCACTAGGCACTCATGTAGATCCGGATGGGAGATATACGGTGGTACACTGTAGATTAGCAGGCACAGAAGTACTAATGGGGAACACGTACAGGCCCAATCTTGATGATCTAGCATTTTATGTGAAGGTAGCTGATTTATTACAAACATACACATTAACACTGATAATGTGGGGGGTGTTATAACCACCATACTTGACATACAACTAGATAGAACAGTCAAGACTAGAAAACTCTCCAAGGCTGCACAGAGCATCTTTCAGCAAATTGACATATTAGAGGTGTGTGAAATCTCGAGGGCAATGCATCCGCAGGCATGCAAATTCACATATTACTCTACTGTACATCAGAATCGATATCTTCTTGTTATTTCAGCAACTAGTAGGGAAAGTTAGCAACACTGAGATATAATCGTGTGCATACTCTGACCACTCACCCATACTGCTGTATCTGGGCCTAGGAGAAAGGACCCAGAATCGTACAGCTTGGTTGTCCAAGTCGGAAGCTCTGCAGGATGTGGCATTCAAAACTGATATTGAGGATATCCACGCATACTTTCTTCACAATAATAATGGCACCGTCTCCTATGGAACACTCTGGCAAGCATTTAGAGTGTACATTAGTGGGATGGCCATGTCCACGGAGTTTGGTGTGATTAAAGTAATTAGGAGAGATATATCAGTGTGAAAGAAACTTAAAGACTCAGAAAATAGTTACACGGCCAAGCCCTGCACTACTAGCTGATATACAAACACATCTGATTACATATGCCTTACTTGTAATTTGCAAAGGCACTGCATTTGAATTTGCCTACCTATGCCTCACTTGTTATTTGCACAGGCACTTGAATTTGCCTACCTATGCCTTACTTGTTATTTGCACAGGCACTGCATTTGAATTAGCCTACCTATGCGTTACTTGTTATTTGCACAGGCACTGCATTTGAATTAGCCTACCTATGCCTTACTTGTTATTTGCACAGGCACTGCATTTGAATTAGCCTACCTATGCGTTACTTGTTATTTGCACAGGCACTGCATTTGAATTAGCCTACCTATGCGTTACTTGTTATTTGCACAGGCACTGCATTTGAATTTGCCTACCTATGCCTTACTTGTTATTTGCACAGGCACTGCATTTGAATTTGCCTACCTATGCCTTACTTGTTATTTGCACAGGCACTGCATTTGAATTAGCCTACCTATGCGTTACTTGTTATTTGCACAGGCACTGCATTTGAATTTGCCTACCTATGCCTTACTTGTTATTTGCACAGGCACTGCATTTGAATCAGCCTACCCATGTTGTATTTGAATTAGCCTACCTGTGCCTCACTTGTTATTTGCACAGGCACTTGAATTTGCCTACCTATGCCTTACTTGTTATTTGCACAGGCACTGCATTTGAATTAGCCTACCTATGCGTTACTTGTTATTTGCACAGGCACTGCATTTGAATTAGCCTACCTATGCGTTACTTGTTATTTGCACAGGTACTGCATTTGAATTTGCCTACCTATGCCTTACTTGTTATTTGCACAGGCACTGCATTTGAATTAGCCTACCCATGTTGTATTTGAATTAGCCTACCTATGCCTCACTTGTTATTTGCACAGGCACTTGAATTTGCCTACCTATGCCTTACTTGTTATTTGCACAGGCACTGCATTTGAATTAGCCTACCTATGCGTTACTTGTTATTTGCACAGGCACTGCATTGATTTAGCCTACCTATGTTGTATTTGAATTCTCCTACCTATGCCTTACTTGTAATTTACACAGGCACTGCATTTAAATTAGCCTACCCATGTTGTATTTGAATTAGCCTACCTATGCCTCACTTGTTATTTGCGCAGGCACTGCATTTGAATTTGCCTACCTATGCCTTACTTGTTATTTGCACAGGAACTGCATTTGAATTAGCCTACCTATGCGATACTTGTTATTTGCACAGACACTGCATTTGAATTAGCCTACCTATGCCTTACTTGTTATTTGCACAGGCACTGCATTTGATTTAGCCTATCTATGTTGTATTTGAATTCGCCTACCTATGCCTTACTTGTTACTTGCACAGGCACTGCATTTGAATTAGCCTACCTATGTTGTATTTGAATTAGCCTACCTATGCCTTACTTGTCATTTGTACAGGTCTTGTGCGTGAACTAGCCTATTTTATGCCACATTTGCCTACTCTTTGATATCACACTAGCCTAATCAGCATATACTATGTATCTGCCATCAATATACACTATCCTGCTCAGGGTTATCCTTAACCTAATCTGCACACTGAACTTCACAATGGCACCTACCTCACCCTCTGTAGTAGCGATACCCTATACTGCGACCGCACCCGGCAACCTCTCTAGCCAACTCAACCTTGACACTAGACCATGCAGCCTCCTTCAGAGAAACCTTAAACTCTGTGCCAGGCTGAGTAAACTTTATGAGCCACCAGCTAAAACCTTATGCCCCAGCAGAATAAGGACTACCAGAAACTTGAATCTGCAATCCAAAATTAGTAAATCTCCCTATAACACCACCTCATCTCCCCAGGCTATACCCCTAAAAAAGACACGACCCACTCAAGGTTTCATCTCCCACCCTAAGCACATCCCTAGCACTCAGGCACTACCTATTGAAACCATTCAGACCAACATCAGAGGCGCCTTAATAAATGCCTGATCCATGGTAGCTCGTGCCTCCGAAATAGCCGCCCTACTTCAGTTAGAAATAATGGACTTCCTAGCCATCACTGAATCTTGGCTCCATTCAGCCACAGGTCCTGCGATCATGCTAGCGATCCCAGAGGACTATACACTCCTTAGAGAGGACCGGACTAAATCTCGAGGTGGCAGCCTTGCCATAATTGCCTAAACAGCCTAGCTCTGAGACTCATCGCGCCACACAATTTCGACTCCTGCAAATCCCTTACAGCCAAGCTACCCCTCACTGATACCCAAACCCTGACCACCTTATTTACAGGCTCCCTGGTCCCCTAGGATCTTTCAAAGATGACCTTGCCGCAATTTTATCTGACAACCTCAAGAACTCCTCTCAATGCTTGCTCCTAGGTGACCTAAATCTAGGATTCAATGACTCTTTAAACCATAATGCCACGCAAATTGATTCCCTTGCAGAACTTGGGTGCACCCAAAAAGTAAGTGTTCGTACCCACATTAAAGGTAGGACTCTTGATTGGATAGCAGAGTACAACTGCCAGACCTCCATGACCTCCATAACGCCCCAACCATGGTCCGATCACCACCTGATAACTTTCACCTTAGAGGCTTCACCCCCGCTACCTCCCAGTACCAGCATAGCCCCCGCCATACCCACCAAAAATAAAAGAAATATTACAGCTGAAAAACTCACGCGCCTTATCCTTCCCACTCTGAACTCACTTCCTGACTATACTGATCCCTTCACCTTGGTAGATGAGTATAACAAAATAATGATCTCCTCTCTAGACATCATAGCACCGCTAAAACTCAGAAAGAGCAAACCCAAAAAAATCTGAACTCTGAACTCTTGGTTCTCTCCCTACCTGAAATCTCTTAGATATAAATATAGAGACAAGATCCAACTGACTCCCACAAGAACCACCTCAGCAAACTAGCCACGCTCTACAAAAAAGAAATTGTTCTTGCCAAACAATCTTCCTTAAACTCGCGCATCTCACAAGCCAACTCAAACATCAAAGAACTGTTCACGATCCTCAAAGAGATGGAATCCCCTATCCAGGCCCCCGACACCTGCTCGAAGAACAAAACATGGTGCACTAGCATCCAAAACGCATTATCTAATAAAGTAGCGTCGCTCCAAGCTAAGATCGCCAATAAAAAAGAAACCCTCCACCTGGCCTCTAATGCCAGTAAATCCTCTCTGCCATTGCCCACTCACAAACTGCCATCCCCTAAACAACCTCCTCCGTGCTTCAGCTTTGCTAAAGTATCCATCATGGGGGTCGAGAAAGTAATTCTCACCCTCAAGCCTTCAAACTACCACAGTGACCCTTGCCCTGCCCAAATCACAAAGGACGCAGCGCGCAACCTTTCTCCATTAATTTCTAAACTCATCAACACCTCCTTCTCATCTGGCACCATCCCCAACAATTTGAAAGAGTCATGGGTACTCACACTACTCAAAAAACAAACACTGGACCCCTCCATACCCACCAACTACAGACCAATCACTACAGTCCTCTTCCTTCTTAAAATTCTAGACAAGGTGGCATACCTTCAAATCCAACAATACCTGAAACTTAACCACCTGCTAGGAGTATGCAATCAGGGTTCAGACCCCAACATCGGACTGAAACAGCACTGATTGACTTAAAGGCACAAATCGAAGCGCTCAGAGACAGTGGAAAAATAGCTCTCCAGGTCCTACTCGACCTCTCAGCAGCGTTCGACTTAGTGGACCACAAAATCCTGTGTAACCACCTGAACTCTGCCGCCCACTACAAGAAGCAATAGGTTGGATCCAATACTTCCTTGACAAAAGGACTATGCGTGTATTCTCTTCTACAGCGGCTGCTGATACCATACCCATCACATGTGGAGTCCCACAGGGTTCCTGCGTGTCCCCAACCTTGTACAACATATTCACAAAGCCCCTTTTTGATGATCTAGACGGTCTTGGCATCACCTACACAAACTATGCTGATGATACACAGATCCTCATCTCGCTGACGGGAGACTACAACAAGGATTTGGCCTTTGTGAATAGAGTGTACCTCATCATCCAGGCATGTATGGCCTCTCATGGGCTATGCCTGAATGATGACAAAACAGAACTCCTTATCCTTGTCACCCCTGCCAACCTCAACAAACTTGGTCATTTCTACACTAACTTCAGAATTGACAACAACAATACTTCAGTAGCTAAGGAAGTCAAAACCCTTGGTTTCTACTTAGACGCCACCCTCACATTCAATAAACAAGTCAACTCCATGGCCTCATCCACTAATTATACCTGCAAACTAATCAGAGCAGCTATACCCTTCCTCTCAACCAATAGCAGTATGACCCTAGCAAGAGCCCTTATTTTGTCGAAACTGGACTTTTGTAATACCCTATATTTAGGGAGTAACAAATACATCACCAACAAAATCCAGATTCTTCAAAATAATGCTTTGAGAGCAGCCCTAAGTATTCCCCAGAAACATCAGAAGAAAAAATAACTGGCTCACCACCAAAGATAAAATCCTGAAAACATCCTCCTTGACCTATAAATGTCTCCACCATGCTGCCCCATAATACCTTATAGACAGATTCACGAGACAGTCCTCCAACCGCCCTAGTAGAACTGCCAACGCCAATACCCTAACCGTGCCTAGATTTAAACGCACTAAAACTGGAGGAAGCAGTTTCCCAGTTAAAGCCACCCAATACTGGAATTCCCTCCCACCCCCCCTTGAGAGAAGATCTACCCTACCTTCGCTTTAGGTCTCACCTCATTCACTGGTTCAAGGAAAATGACCACTAACCTGCCACCTCGCTGACTTAAAGGGATGGTGTAGTAAATATTTTTATTTAAAAAATAGATAGGCAACATAAAAAATAAAATACTAGCATTCTCCGTTTTAAAACTTCCTATGTAAAATTTTGAGCTATTCAAGCTCAAAATTCGCAAAAGCAAGCACATGGGCGCATCCATTTTGTGAAATGGAGGCCCTCCTGTGCTGGCTTTTGCTTTTGTGGCTCTAATGAAGGAAAAGCCAACCAGCTGTAGTAAACAAAGGCTACCGCTGGGTGGCTTTCCCTTCATTAGTGCTGTAGGCGGAGGACGGGGACCGGAGACCAGAGCAGGAAAGCTGCAGCTGAATCTCGGTAAGTGCTATTTATTTTTTTTTAAAAAATAAGCACTAGCTGCATTTTTTTTTCTAAGTTTTCCGGGCTGGAGGAGCCCGGAAAACTTAGAAATAAAACCGCAGCTTTAAAAATGTTGTATTTATGTTTGTGTCATGATGCCTACCTCTAAGGAGCCAGGCCGGGCCCAGCAACCCCAGAGGCAGACATCATTTTCCCCAGGGAAGTCTCAGCGGGGCCAAGTCGGGGCCCTGTGGACTCAGTCCTGGCGCCTTAGGCGCCAGGCTCATAGCGGGCGCCAGGCTCATAGAAGAGGATATGTGTTTAAGTGCTTGGGTGCACACTTACCTGATGCAGACCTTGCTGCTTCATCCAGGCCCTCTTGAGGCCTGAATGGGACTACTTAACCTGTAGGACTACTTCACCACCCGGGTGTGGTCGGGGAAGGGTACATACCTGATTGGTGGAAGGATACATACCAGGAACTTCTTCCAAGGCTATTTAAACCCCACCCGAACAGCCACACATGCTTCGCGTTGTTCTGCACCTAGCAGCTGGACGCTCACCGTGTCAGCTTCTGCATCCTGACTTCAGCCACGCCTGCCAGCACCCTGGAACACCTGCAAGGGGAGAAAGGAAGAGAATAGGAGAAGAAAAGCCCTTACCTGCTAAATCTGCATCCCGGAGTCATTTCTCCAACGGCCCTGAAAAGGAAGACATAATTTTAAAGGCATTTTGTTTCGATCGCTGCAGCGCTGCATTTTACTCACCTTTGCAAGGCGCTTCCATCTTCAGCATCGATCTTCCGGATTCAGCTACGCCCCGGCGCCTAGAGGAAAAAAGACAAGAACAAAGGTGAGAGGGAGAAAAGGAATAAGGAAAGCTCAGTTTCCTTTTAAGTCTTACCTGTTGGATTATTCCCACTGCATTTCGGGTCCTGCCGCTTCCTGGCATCTCCGGATCCCGGCCCCTATGGGGAAAAAAGACAAAGACATTAAATGAGCGAATGCAAAGACATTACCTGAGCGCTCATCCAGAACTGTTTCACTTCGGGTCGGCGCTATATCTCCGGCACTCCGAACCCCGGCCCCTAAGGGGAAAAAGACATAAGCATTAGCGCTTGCTGCAATTAGACAACGAACATTATTAAGCTTGAACTTTTGAACAGAACTTTTACAGCGCCTTACCTGAACAGGCAAGCTTACCTGAACTCCCATCAATCCTCAATCCAGTGAAGTAACTGGGTTTCAACGCGCCCCTGCATCAGAAGCAGGATGGAGAGCTCATCCTTCCAAACCCTAAGGTGAGGCTTCACGGGGAATCGTGGAGGAGGTATCGTGGAGGGTTGGAAGGGAGTGGGAGGTTTGAGCATTGTTCCTCAGTTGGTAATACTCCCTTTTCACGCACAGGAGGGTATCCAACGAGCCAGGGAAGCCAGAATAGAGGGGCCCTTCCTGTCCATCTTCAGAGTTCTGCGCCTTTGACGCCGCGCCTCCGTGGGAACCAGGTGAGCGTTACAGAACGCGAAGCCTGTCCACAATTTCCCACCTGGGAGCTATGGAGACTTCCGAGACAGATCAGCTGGCCCATCTTTTAGGGGAATTACGGGCAGAAGTGCACTCAGCCCGCCAGGAGACTAATGCTCTCAGAAGGGAACTAATCCTATCCAAGGAAAGAACTGATGATCTGGCCAAAAGGTTATTGCAGGGCCAGACAGAGCACACTCCTTTACCTGTTTCCGGAGATATTTCTACAACAATGGGTTCGAATAACCCGGTACAAATCAATCTACCTGGACACATGCCTTTGGCCCCGCCGGAACGTTTTGCGGGGGATCCCAAGAAATATGCCGTTTTTATGAACCAATGCCGTTTACACTTTTTATGCAGGCCCGGGGCCTTCCCCAACGACCAGACCAAAGTAGCCTTTGTACTATCTTACCTCAGTGGCTGTGCTGCCGATTGGTCTATTCCATTGGTAAATCAGGATGATCCCATTCTCCGGGATTTCCAGGGCTTCCAGGCCAGCATGGAAAGATTGTTCGCTCGACACTCGCAGGGACAGGCCCTTGACAACGAACTGCTATCCTTACGACAAGGTAATCAGGATCTTTTGTCCTATATCGCCACCTTTAATAGACTAGTTGTGGAAACCGGATGGCCTGAAAATAAAAGGATCACATTGTTTCATCGAGGCCTGCGCGGAGAGCTTAAAGATGTTATAGCTCAGATAGTAGATCCACCCCAGGCCTGCGCAGACTACATAGACTTAGTGGTTCAACTTGATCACAGACTTCAAAATAGAAAAGCAGATCGGCTCAAGTATGAAACCAGAGTACCTATCAAGACCCACGTTAACTCCAAGAGTACTGACGTTTCCGAACCTATGCAAATTGGCAGTGTTAAAGGACTATTAACGCAGAAGGAACGAGAGAGAAGGCGACAAATGCAACTTTGTCTGTATTGCGGAACTTCCGGTCACTTTCTTCAAAGTTGTCCAGTTAAACCACCCAAGAAGGTGGTTGAAGCCACTGATAACGAGTTATTGACACCTGGTTCGGGAAACGACCTAGCCCGACAAGCGTAGGGGTCCGCTTGCCGAGCTTGAAAACAAACTCTTTGACCTCGCATTTTGTCATGCCAATGGTGCTTGTGAACCCAAAACAGCCTCAGCAGTTGCATGCTATAAAAGCATACATAGACAGTGGAGCTATTGGAAATTACATAGACCGTGAATTGGCTTCCAGGATTAAGCTTCCTCTCCGCCTGAAAGTAACACAAGATGTAATTACTACAGTTGATGGAACCGAAATAGCCTCAGGGCCTGTAACGCATTCCACAGTTGAAATCACTCTGGTGGGTCAGGACGGACATCGGGAAGCAATCGTGTTTGATGTGATCAAGGCCCCAGAATTTCAAGTACTTCTTGGAATCCCTTGGTTAGAAACACATAATCCGAGAATAGACTGGCGAGCAAAGAAGATAACTTTTCCTGATTGTGAACCAACCTGTTACCCAAGGAATCCAGCTATGGGTCTAGCCTCTGTAACTTCCACCCCTGTACAGCTACCATCTGAATACCAAGAATTCCAAGACGTTTTTCAGAAAGAGCAGGCTAACACCTTACCTCCCCATCGATCTTACGATTGCCAAATCGACTTGGTACCCAATGCACAACTACCTTGTAGTAGGATTTATGCTCTTACTGAACCTGAGAACCTGCATTTGCGCCAGTATTTGGATCAATACCTGGCCAATGGTTTCATTCGCCCAACAAAGTCACCAGTCTCTTCCGCTTTGTTCTTCGTACCTAAAAAGGAAGGAGACCTTAGGGCCTGTATTGACTACCGCGCCCTAAATCAGATAACGATTAAGAATCGTTACCCTTTGCCCCTGATACCTGAGCTTATCGATCAAGTAAAAGATGCTCGTGTGTACACCAAGCTAGATCTCCGAGGAGCTTACCACCTGGTACGTATAAAAGAGGGCGACGAGTGGAAGACTGCATTCCGCACCAAATTTGGGCTCTTCGAATATCAAGTAATGCTCTTCGGTTTGTGCAACGCACCTGCCGCCTTTCAGTACTTCATGAATGATGTTCTTCGGGAACTTATCGATGTTTGTGTCATCGTTTATATTGACGACATCCTGGTGTATTCCTCCTCAGAATCTGATCACAGAAACCATGTTAGGGCAGTTCTTGAGAAATTGCGCCAGCACAAATTATTTGCCAAGCTCGAAAAATGCGTTTTTCATACCACAGAAGTGGAGTTTCTCGGATTCATCCTGACACCTCAAGGAATCCGAATGGACTCGCGGAAAGTGGATGCCATTCTCAAATGGCCATCTCCTAGCTCTGTGAAGGGAGTGCAAAGCATGCTTGGCTTTGCCAATTTCTATCGAAGGTTCATCCCGGAATTTTCTCGAACTGTTCAACCCATCACAGCTCTCCTAAAGAAAAATAAATGCTTTGAATGGACTCTTGAGGCTGAACAAGCCTATCAGGACCTGAAAACCGAATTCAACTCTGCACCTGTATTGAAGCACCCGCGCCCAGATCTCCCTTACATCGTGGAAACCGATGCATCCAGTTCGGCCATGGGAGCTGTCCTGTCGCAAAGAGACCCAGAAACTAACCAACTACACCCTGTAGCCTTTTGGTCCAGAAAATTCTCTCCACCTGAACTCAATTACGCAATTACCGACAAAGAACTACTGGCTATTAAATCAGCTTTCAAGGCTTGGCGTCACTATCTTCTCGGTGCAAGACACACCATCACCGTAATTACGGACCACAGAAATTTGCAGTATTTAAAGACGGCCAAAGCTCAATCTTCGCGACAACTCCGATGGGCTTTATTCTTTGCGGAATTTGATTTTGTAATTACCTATCGCACTGGCTGCAAGAATGGTAAGGCAGATGCCTTATCCCGGATAGGCATGGAAGAACCCAATTCGAGTTTAGAACCTGTGCCAATCATACCGGAACAAAGAATTCTGGGCTTGACTTCATTGCAAACCATTGAGGACATCCAAGCTCAAGTAAAACAGCTTTTTGACTCTTCTGCCTTACTGGAATGGAGTCAAAAGGGTCCTCACTACACCGTTAAGGATGATTTACCCTACTTCCAAGAGCGGTTATTTCTGCCAAGTAAAGAATTGCAGGAACTTGTCATTATCCGTCATCATGAATCATTAATGGAAGGACACCCCGGTATCGCGAAAACAGAAGAAAAGATCAAACGCCACTTCTGGTGGCCTTCTTGGAGAAAAGACATAAAGTCATTTGTGTTGTCTTGCGGAATCTGTGCCCAAAATAAGAGTCAAAAGAAAAGGCCAGCCTGCCTACTTCAACCTTTGGACATTCCACCAGCACCTTGGCACACCTTGTCAATGGACTTTATAACTGACCTGCCTCCTTGTGGCGGTTACAACACGATTCTCGTAATAGTGGATCTATTCTCCAAAATGGCCCATTTTATCCCTTTAAAAGGATTGCCGTCAGCTTCCACCTTGGCCAAGGAATTTATGGAAAATATAGTGCGGTTACATGGTTTCCCTTCCATATTAGTCTCAGACCGTGGAAGTCAATTTATCTCCCACTTTTGGAAGAAATGTTGCCAACTAGCACAAATAGACGTGCGGTTATCCACCAGCCACCACCCCCAGACCGACGGACAAACCGAGAGAACCAATCAGACTCTCGAGCAATATCTGCGGTGCATGTTACACCAATCCGAGTTGAATTGGAAGGACATCCTTTGGATTGCAGAATATGCATACAACAATTCAGTGCATTCTGGAACCGGACAGACTCCTTTTTATACCCTGTATGGTCACCATCCTCGGACCTCTGACCTAGATCCATCTCTGACCCTGGAGATGCCTGCAGTAAATCGCCTACATTCCACAATAACCCAAGCCTTCAAAGAAGCTACAACCCACTTACAGCAAGCCAAGAAAAAGTATAAAGAAAACGCTGATTTGCACCGAAGTAAAACTCCTCCTTACCAAGTAGGAGATCAGGTATGGCTAGCAACTAAACATTTACCCCTCAAGGGTCAGCAAACTTTTAATCCCAGATTCATTGGGCCTTACCCCATCAAAGCTATTATCAACCCAGTGGCCTTTAAACTCGATTTACCATCCAACATGCGGATTCATCCCGTTTTTCACGCATCTCTTTTAAAACCAGTACAACCTGGAACCAGACTGTGTGAGCTCCCAGGCCCTGTCCAAATTGATGGAGAATTAGAATTCGAAGTGAAAGACATTTTAGATTCCAAGATAGTTAAGTCGAAACTCTTCTATCTTGTTGATTGGAAAGGATATGGACCTCAGGAAAGATCTTGGGAACCCAGTAACTATGTTCACGCACCACGATTAATTCAAAGATTCCATCGAAGATTCCCGCACAAACCAAAACCCCCGGAGGAAAAGACCTTGGGAGGGGCCTTGAGGGGGGGTACTGTCATGATGCCTACCTCTAAGGAGCCAGGCCGGGCCCAGCAACCCCAGAGGCAGACATCATTTTCCCCAGGGAAGTCTCAGCGGGGCCAAGTCGGGGCCCTGTGGACTCAGTCCTGGCGCCTTAGGCGCCAGGCACATAGCGGGCGCCAGGCTCATAGAAGAGGATATGTGTTTAAGTGCTTGTGTGCACACTTACCTGATGCAGACCTTGCTGCTTCATCCAGGCCCTCTTGAGGCCTGAATGGGACTACTTAACCTGTAGGACTACTTCACCACCCGGGTGTGGTCGGGGAAGGATACATACCTGATTGGTGGAAGGATACATACCAGGAACTTCTTCCAAGGCTATTTAAACCCCACCCGAACAGCCACACATGCTTCGCGTTGTTCTGCACCTAGCAGCTGGACGCTCACCGTGTCAGCTCCTGCATCCTGACTTCAGCCACGCCTGCCAGCACCCTGGAACACCTGCAAGGGGAGAAAGGAAGAGAATAGGAGAAGAAAAGCCCTTACCTGCTAAATCTGCATCCCGGAGTCATTTCTCCAACGGCCCTGAAAAGGAAGACATAATTTTAAAGGCATTTTGTTTCGATCGCTGCAGCGCTGCATTTTACTCACCTTTGCAAGGCGCTTCCATCTTCAGCATCGATCTTCTGGATTCAGCTACGCCCCGGCGCCTAGAGGAAAAAAGACAAGAACAAAGGTGAGAGGGAGAAAAGGAATAAGGAAAGCTCAGTTTCCTTTTAAGTCTTACCTGTTGGATTATTCCCACTGCATTTCGGGTCCTGCCGCTTCCTGGCATCTCCGGATCCCGGCCCCTATGGGGAAAAAAGACGAAGACATTAAATGAGCGAATGCAAAGACATTACCTGAGCGCTCATCCAGAACTGTTTCACTTCGGGTCGGCGCCATATCTCCGGCACTCCGAACCCCGGCCCCTAAGGGGAAAAAGACATAAGCATTAGCGCTTGCTGCAATTAGACAACGAACATTATTAAGCTTGAACTTTTGAACAGAACTTTTACAGCGCCTTACCTGAACAGTCAAGCTTACCTGAACTCCCATCAATCCTCAATCCAGTGAAGTAACTGGGTTTCAACGCGCCCCTGCATCAGAAGCAGGATGGAGAGCTCATCCTTCCAAACCCTAAGGTGAGGCTTCACGGGGAATCGTGGAGGAGGTATCGTGGAGGGTTGGAAGGGAGTTGGAGGTTTGAGCATTGTTCCTCAGTTGGTAATACTGCCTTTTCACGCACAGGAGGGTATCCAACGAGCCAGGGAAGCCAGAATAGAGGGGCCCTTCCTGTCCATCTTCAGAGTTCTGCGCCTTTGACGCCGCGCCTCCGTGGGAACCAGGTGAGCGTTACAGTTTGCGGTCGCTTTTGAAGCGACCGCAAACATAAATACAACGTTGTGTTGGAAAACGCTGCGGTTTTTCTTTCCAAGTTTCTCAGGCTCCTCTGGCTCGGAGGAGCCTGAGAAACTTGGAAAGAAAAACCGCAGCGTTTTCCAACACAACCGCGTTGTGTCTGCCTGAATCTGCTTTCCCATTTGGGGCTCTCGGGCTCCCCGTGGGGAGCTCGAGAGCCCCAAATGGGAAAGCAGATTCAGGCAGAAACAACGCGGCATTGCGGAAAACAACCGCGTTGTTTCTGCCTGAATCTGCTTTCCCATTTGGGGCTCTCGGGCTCCCCACGGGGAGTCCGAGAGCCCCAAATGGTAAAGCAGATTCAGGCAGAAACAACGCGGCATTGCGGAAAACAACTGCGTTGTTTCTACCTGAATCTGCTTTACCATTTGGGGATCTCGGGCTCCCCACAGGGAGCCCGAGAGCCCCAAATGGGAAAGCAGATTTAGGCAGACAACGCAGCATTTAGCATTTCCCATTTGGGTCTCTCGGGCTCCCCATGGGGTGCCCGAGAGCCCCAAATGGGAAATCAGCTGCAGGTAGAAACACTGTGCGGCATGTAAACATAACCGCGTGTGTTTCTGCCTGCTGTGGCTTTCACTTTGGGTCTCCGGTGCTTGAAGCACGCGGTTGTGTTGGAAAACGCGCTTCAAAAGCGACCGCAAACATAAATACAACGTTTTTAAAGCTGCAGTTTTATTTCTAAGTTTTCCGGGCTCCTCCAGCCCGGAAAACTTAGAAAAAAAACCGCAGCTAGTGCTTATTTTAAAAAAATAAATAAATAGCACTTACCGAGATTCAGCTGCAGCTTTCCTGCTCTGGTCTCCGGTCCCCGTC
This sequence comes from Ambystoma mexicanum, assembly GCF_040938575.1. Taxonomy (NCBI): domain Eukaryota; kingdom Metazoa; phylum Chordata; class Amphibia; order Caudata; family Ambystomatidae; genus Ambystoma; species Ambystoma mexicanum. The sequence goes on along the minus strand of NC_090925.1, from coordinate 332,087,081 downwards.
CTCCGCCTACAGCACTAATGAAGGGAAAGCCACCCAGCGGTAGCCTTTGTTTACTACAGCTGGCTGGCTTTTCCTTCATTAGTGCCGCAAAAGCAAAAGCCAGCACAGGAGCGCCTCCATTTCACAAAATGGAAGCGCCCATGTGCTTGCTTTTGCGAATTTTGAGCTTGAATAGCTCAAAATTTTACATAGGAAGTTTTAAAACGGAGAATGCTAGTATTTTTTTTTATGTTGCCTATCTATTTTTTAAATAAACATTTTTACTAGACCATCCCTTTAAGGAAACTGACCACCAACCTGCCCTTACTATCTGCCTACTCTCTTTCCTCTCCCTAGCCGTCACAGCCTCCTCACGCCCTATCTTTTGTCAACCTTGCACTGCTGCATTATTTGTATTAAATGTACACACCATGCATTTTTGTGTTCATTTTTGTGTTCACACTTCAGACCTACTTTGTCTAAATTGTCTCTTACCAATCCTATTATACTGTCTAGATTGCTATAACTTATCTTGTATAAAATGTCTGTATCTGTGACCACACAGAAATGTAACCTAAGCTGAACATCCACCTTGATGCCTTCTGCGGGCTGATACCCTCGCGCATTACAAATATTAAAACAAACAAACAAACAAATCTGTAACGTTTCATAGAGAATGCAATTAGGGAAGTAAAATATGTTGGTAAAGCTAGGGCAGCCAGGAAATATGGTGACAGAGAACGGCTGGGAAGAAGCTTGTTGAGGCTGTTACAAACAGAGAGAGGTTCGATGCATGTGACCAGCATCCATGATGATCAGGGAATGATCCGATACACTGACTGGGACATTAATGCTGTTTTTACAACATTTTACAAAAACCTATATCACGCCAGTGCACTCAAAGGTGCGGTGAACATTCATCCTTTACTCGATGAAATTCCTATTTCCAGATTATCCGAAAATGCAAGAGAAAAAATGTATACTCAGTTCATTACCGAGGTGATTAAGCATGTTATAGGGAGCTCCCAAGAGACAAAGCCCCTAGCCCAGATGGGCTAGCCGGAGAATTGTATACAGCCTTGCCCCACACTTACTGAAGGTCTGGGAAACATCCAAATTGACCAAGCTTAAAAGCCTGAATGCGTGATTTGTTTGAATTCCAGGCGTTCGAAAATTCGAGCAACTGAAAAGTTCGACCAAATGATGCATTCAGTGCTGGGGGCTGCGGGGGTGTCCCCCATACCCTTGCTCACTATACTGTGATTGGACTGCATTGTGATTGGACTGCATTGTGATATTGCCACTATAATGTCTCAGAAGGCAAATAACACTAGTATTAATGCTGTTATCAGTACTATCAGTCTGTTGGCCATCCATGATGGTATCCAGGAAAAAAGTATGACAACCAGTCATCGTCTGGCCCTATAGCATTCGTCTCTGCCTTCATTTTAGCATGCAGGTCTGATAGTTGAGTGATGACTTCTTTTAGGGTCTCATTTTATTCGTTGTGGGAGGGAATATAGGTACAGCAAGAAGGCCCACTATTGGTGCAAACACATCCTTCCATAGCTATGAGAAGATCTAGAACGTATCGGTTCTGTAAGGCCATTAATCTGACAGCTCTCAATTTTTCTTTGATGGTGTTGAGCCCCTTAACGGTTAAGTTTATCATCTGCATCAGCTCCCATTACATTATCTGGAGCCATTTAGCATTCACATTTGGTTGAATTGCTAGAACGATGGACACAAAGAACATCTTGGTCCTGCTGAACAGCCTATGTTCTGGTGGTATCGCGTCCAGTGCGTCTTCCATCTTTGATGACATATCTCTTCACCCTTGTCAGCTCTACAGATCTCTTCTTGCTCTGATAAGCATCCATCTTAGGGAATCCATCTACTTGTATGACCTTCTGGGGTACTACTAGTGCTAGTGTGTTTAGCTATACTAGGGAACATATTCCTGCCCAATTATTCAGAAATTGCATGCATAGCTTTGACCAGCAGGCCCAGTAGTGGTCCATTAGTACTGTGGTACTGTCCTTCATACTAGGTATCTTCGATATTCACTTGCATCCCTTGTTCTCTCCAACCCTCAGTAGACCATCATTCTGGAAACACAATGAAGCACCCTCAAGTGGTGGAATTGGCATAGGACCTGCTTCATTCTCCACCCAGGTGAGCAGTTTTGCGCTTGCTTTCCATTACTTGAGGCAACTGTCATTTTCTTTTTTAATTACTTCTACTGGAACTGTTAGGAGAACATATGCTTTGCTCCCCATCATTCAATCTTTCCATCCTTCAGTTGTATATACTTGTCCATATACTAGTAATTGTGGTCCTTCCCAGCATTCTGGCATTCCTTCTATCTCCTTCTGTCCTTTCATAGGGCATTGTAATTCTTTTAGTGTCACTTTTTTGGCTTCTCGTTTGTGTGGGCCACCAGGAATATACTCAATTGTCTTGTCAGTGCTCCAGTAGTCATCTATCATCTCCTGAGTCTTGATATGACTGTTGCCATATAGGAACATTTTCCGTGACATCCCTCTTAATGTAGCACATTGCCCTTGAAATCGGCCTTGAGTTGTGCAGAGTGACAAGTGCATGAGGCATTGTGTTCTGGAGGTTGGAATTTCAGTTGCTATGAATGTTCTGGATGTACTCATTGCATAGTGGATGGGAGAGCACACATAATAGCTCCCCTTCATAGTTTCTTTCCCCACCTTGGTCATGTGCTTGTACCACATGTTGTTGGTTATATGGGCTGAATCTGTTATATATAAATTTACCTATTCAAAGTCTACATCTGCACTACTTTTATATCTTTTTACTTCTGTGGTAGCATTAGTTATCTGCCCAGATATGGCTTCCGTAAAAGCATGGATAGGGGTTGCTTTAGCGGTCATGAAGTCAGGGGCACAGGCATGCAGGGGTTGCATGCACAGGAGACCTAGATGGACACTGTCCTGGCGCCTTTGGCGCCATGCTCATGAACAAAAGTAAACAAGAACATCCATTTAACACCAAAAAGCTTTTATTATGGACATAGCACTTCAGATGCATTAACCTTGAACATTCCATCCATTAAGCAGGATGCATTAACCTTGAACATTCCATCGACTAAGCAGCCCCAAGTGTATTCTTGGGTGTGGCTGCTAATGGATTGCTTTCGCACGTGCTCACTCTCTAGGAGTGGCAGGGTGTGGCTGGTAAGCCGGCCCTAATGGGCTTGCCCACGATCTCAGCTATATAAGCTTTCCCAATCCTCAATACAGACGCTTTGTGTTATTCTGCACTTGCAAGCAGCGTAACGCTCACCGTCGCCTGAGGTCAGACTTACTTTTGAAGATCCTGCTTCCTGGAAATCCTGCTTGCTGCCAGCATACTTACCAATTGGGGGCAGCTGTTCTTACCTGTACATCTCTTCGGCAAACTAAGTATTCATCTTTACACTTTCCGGAACGCCGAATTCTTCATCTTGGCACCGCAGCACGACACGCTCCATCGTAGACAGCAGCGCCTACAAGGAAAAACAGAAGACAAGGTAAGACATTGAAAAAACAGTCAGTTTAAGGTTGCGCTTCGCCATACTTCGCGCTTTTCCTTAAACCATCACTTACCTGCTGTCGAACATTGCGGTAGCATCAATCTTCCATCCGGCCGCGTCTCACAGCTGCATTGAGGCTGCACTTCCATCTAAGGGAAGAAAACAGAAGAGAGACATTATTGCGGCCATAAATAGAGCAACATATAAAGACATTAAACAGAACAAACAGCATCACAAGAGCTCAAGAAAGACTTACCAATCATAAGGAGAAGCATAGCCACAGCTGGACTGGACTAATTCTTATCAGGGATCAGTGAATGAACTAGATCCCATTTGACACGCCCCTGCCAGAAGTAGCAGGACGGAGAGCTTATCTTCCATAATTCACAGGTGAGATTTATGGGCCGGCATATGCTCACAGAAACTGTACTTTGGGGTGAAGGGTTTTAGAGGCTGTTATCTCCACGCAGGAGCAGTATCACCACGTACCACCGTTCACAACTTTTCTACTGAGGGAGAGGTCTGAAGGGGGTGATTCAAGTTCAGGGAGTGCTGCAACTGTGCCACAACGTCTCTGCAGAGACCAGGTGAGCATAACAGATTCAGAGCATGTGCATGTGAAATAAAATCCTGCGTAATACAAAGAGGGTAATGAGGTAGAGACAACAGAAGGCACAACAAGGGGAAGATTTGTGCTATGGAAGGAGTTGTTTCCAGCCACCTGCAAGAATAATTAAGTGTGAAAAATACAAGTACCAGAATCCTTAGAGTCAATTAACTTGCCACACCTGAAAAGGAAATTAAGACATGCCTGAAAAAGCAAAGAAACATAGCCTCCCTGAAGATTGATGGAGTCATGAAAACGTGCATTTGGAGGAGAAGCTAATGCAGGAAAACTTGACTGGCAACAGAGTGCCTGCCTTGTCACCAATTTTTAAACACTGTTTGAATTACACTTCTCATTTTTTATTGTGGTGCAGGATGTCCTCTGTGTTGTTCTGAAAGTCTGCAAAAATCACCTGAAAAGCTTAAAAAATGCAATATTATAGTTTTAGAGTGTTAGTTAAGCTCTCTGTCTATACTATTGAGCAAGAACTGTGAAAAACAATCGTTCCCACACCAAACGAACTCTAGCACTGCTCAACAACGTGATGACAGATGGTTCTCCGTGGGTCAGACATGGATATGTTTGTGCCACATAAAGAAGGAAAGCATGAAAAAACAACCTAGGTAAGATAATCGGTTAAGACTCAATTGCAAATCTAATAAAGTCCTCGAAAGGTGTGTGCTGGTACGGAAGCATGGATTCAAAGCAGTCCTTTTTACTTTCATGATTAATACCTAGTGTGAAAAAAGATAGTGTGCCTAATCTAATTCTGCTTTTTGTCCTTCCCTTAATCTAGTCATGGATTGAGTCAATCTTTTTTGTGGTGCATCTCCTTTGTCTTGTTCTTCTTCTTGCATCAAATCATCTTCGTTCTGGTGGTTAGAGGTCTCACCTCAGCAGGGCTTAACATTTCCAATGTATTGGCATGCATTCTTGCTGCTCAATTTCACTGAACGATCAGTAGCCTGCTCTACAGAAAAGGGTCCCTCAAGCCTATGTCTGAACCAAAGCCTAACACATGTTTGTAAAAACACAGAGTCCCCTGGATAAAGTAGGGGCTGCTGTAGTAGCTTGTTTCTGTTGAGTTGTCTTCTTCAACCTTCTTTGACCTCTCCCGCCAGGGTTGTAGCTGTCGAGAGATAAAAGAGGAACTAGCCATCATAGAAGCAAGACAATCATGCATTTCATCACCTAAGACAACAGCAGAACTATGGGTGTCTGTCAGCGCTCTAGTGGGAGGAGCAAGTACGAGTCGCATGCATCGCCCTGTCACCACCTCATGAGGGGTTAAGTGGTGGTCGTATCTAGGTTGATTGCGCAATACGAACAAAGCTAAAGGAAGGCAATGAAGCCATCCCTTTTTCAATGTGGCTTTAATTTTGGCTATTTTCTCTTTAACAGGCCATTGAGGTGCTCACATAGTCCATTTGCTTGTGGGTGATCCCCAGTAGGGCTGTTATGTGTTCAAATGTCTCATTTGCAAAATGAGGTTCATTGTCGGACATCAGGACCTCGCACACCCCCCATCTTTGGAACACCTCTCTAACAAGGAACCTGACCGCTCGGAGGGCATCAGGGTATGAACAGGGACCAGCTTCCATCCACCAGGAAAAACGGCATGCCTCCACTATCATGTAGCGGTAGCCTTGGCAGACTTTGACCATGTCTACATAATCTACATGGAGATGTTGGAAAAGCCCAATTGGGTGGGGCATTGCTCCTTGCACTATGCTCAACCTATGGCCTACATTATACTTTTTACAAACTGTACAATTTTCCATAAATGCAGCAATATGCTCTGCCATATTTGGACAGAACCACTCCTCCCCAATGTTTGCAGCAAGTACATCCCTACTTAAGTGGGTAGGGTGATGCAATTGAGTGAGTGCAATTTGCAACAATGCTACTGGAATCACTAGCTTACCTATGCTCTCCTGTCGCCATAATGCATTTGTGGGGGATATTGAACAACCCCTGCGTGCCCCTAGCTCCTTTTCCTCTACTGGTGGTGTTCCCTGAAATTCCATTATCTGTGTGGCAGGTAATGAGCTATATCCTTCCGTCAATATCAGGTTGTGTGCGCATATACGTATGTAAGATAGGATGTCAAACCCATTTATTTATGTGAAATATGCTGCGGGTTTCGCTTCTGTGTCTGCAGCTTCATTTCCATAGGTGACTAAGTCCTCCCCCTTCATGTGTGCTTGACACTTCATGACCGCTATGGCTGAGGGGAGTTGTAGCATGTCTTTGAATCTGCCCAATAGGGGCACATGCTGCACTGGTTTGCCATCAGCACGTAGGAAGCCCCTACTCTGCACTGTAGACGCCATGTAGGCTGAATTGGAATACACTGTAAACTCCTTGTCTTTGCCCGATTATAATGCCCTTATAAGGGCCACTAATTCTGCCGCTTGTGCTGAATAATTTGAAGTCAATCTTGTACTTGCTACTACTTTGGCTGCCCCTTCTAATTTCATTTTCACCACTACTGTCCCAATATGCCTTTCTCCCGTCATCTGGTCTATAGTTGATGACCCGTCAATGAAAAGCATTTCTCCCCCTTCAACGACATTCTCCTCCACTTTCCGGATATCGTCATAATGTTCCATATACATAGTACAGTCAAACAAATAGTCTCCTTCTTCCACTGGTACAGCTATGAAGGTTGCTGGGTTTACAATTCTGGATTTTACTACCTTTATTGGTGGATTTGAAATAATCACCTCATATCCGGATGCTCATTCGGTAGTCAATGTGCTTTGGGGGTTTTTGAGGATTGAAAAGTGGGCATTGCCCACATAAAGGGTGGTGCTGCACCCCATCGTGATACTCGCTGACTTTTCTACCACGAATGCGGCAGCAGCCAATGCTTGTTCGCAAGGGTAATGTCCTTTCATCACTGGGTCTAAAAGTCCACTATAGTAGGCCATTGGGTTGTGCCCTAAAGTGGTCTTCTATGTGAGTACTCCGGTCATCACTACTCCATTGGAATGTGAGAACAAATAGAATTTGTCCGTGTAATTGGGGATCCCTAACACTGGAGCTGTGCGTATGCTTTCTTGAGCTCCTCAAATGCTTCAGGAATTTTGTGTGTCCATAGTAGGTTACTATCCCCCCTCTGTGCCTGACAATGCCCGCTTAATAGGGGCCTTGTGCATGTGCTGTATTCGATTACCCAGGCTCTGCAGTAATTACAGAGACCCTTGAATTGTTGCATCTCTCTCACTGTCTGTGGCTGCAGCATTCTGAAGATCGCCTCTGCCCTTTCTAGAATTACCTTTCGGCCCCCATGTGATACCAAATGTTCAATGTACAACACTTCCTGCTGGCAATATTTTAGTTTCTCCTTGTCTACCTTGTAACCCTTTTCTGCTAGTACTGTCAACAAATACAGAGAGTAATTTCAACACTGCTCTTCGGTCCTGCTGCAAATCAAAATCTCGTCTACATACTGAATGACGGTACTCTCCAACTGTATGTTCCCTAGGTCCACCTTAATGACCCTATTGAAGATAGAGGGTGATTCACAGTACCCCTGTGGTAATCTCATGTGTTTCAACTTCTGATTTCTATATAGAAATGAAATCAAGTCATGTGACTCTTCGTGGAGTGTTAAAGAGAAGAAGGCCATTCTTCAAATCTATTTTACAAGAAATGGGTAGCTTTAGTGGAACGCTACATAGAATTGTCGCTGGATTGGGAACTAACAGAAATTCTGCCTCAACAATTTGGTTCAGGGGACCTAGATCTTAAATAAAATTCCACAATCCCCCCATCGCCTTCTTCACTGTGTAGACAGCTCTACTACACTGTGACTCCGAAGGGACTAAAATGCCTTGCTTTACTAAAGTGGTGACCGTCTCATAAATGCCTTTGTCTGCCTCGCCAGTTAGGGGATATTGTCTTGCCCTCAGTAAAATAGCCGCTGATTTAAGCTTGATTTTGACAGCCCCTATCCCTTTTAACAGGCCAAAGTCAATCGCACTGCTAGTCCATAGAACACTGAGTACTCGTGCCAAGTCTTCCTCAAGAAATGGTGGTGGTACCCTTTGCAGCAAAGCCATTCTCTGTGGTACTTCACTGTAATGGATTCTCACCCGATGGGTAATGCTCATGAAAAACACTGTTTCATGGTCTGAATGATCATTCCTTGTCTGTCAAGTCAGTGTGTTTGTGCCCTTCCCCTACTATGATTACTGTCCTCAATGATTATCCTGTGTCATCAGTCCCATGCAATACTACTCTGTCTTCACTCACTATAACCACCTCTAGTTCTCTTGGTATCACCTGCCCTTCCCTCTCATCTAGGGGAACCTCTGATCTTAACATAACTTGTTGGGTATATGTAGCAGTTGTCCTTGTGTCCCTGGAACCCATGCTATCAGCACTTCCACTGCATACTGAAATAGCTCAAGGTTTGCTGGCACCCCTCTCTGTACAGTTTGCACGCAATATGCCTGCATGAGTTCCCTCATGTTCATATATGGAATTCCTGGAGTTGAACATACTATCCCCTGATCAGTGAATGAGAGGGTAATGTTAAGTCGGCTCATCATGTCCCTACCCATTATGTTTGTCTGTCGGGAATATAACAATGGCACAGTCAGGTTGTGTTCTCCCATGGAAATCGGAAGTTCGTCAGTGAAAGGAACCAAATCTGTTGCCCCATAAAATCCCTGCTCATTCATGGCAATGCCTGACATCGGATATCTCCCTTCCCTAATACAGAATCCAGTCACCCCGGTATTCACAAGAAAAGAGAAAGTCTTGTTATCTATTGTCACCCCAATAGGTGGTTCCTCTTTCTGGTTGGGTTCAACGGATAGGATTGAACACATCAGGTTTGTCTGTGGGCTGTCCTATTGTGAATATAATGACATCCCTGTCCCGGTAAAAGGATTGCCCTTCCACTACAGTCACCCCTTCCAATGTTCTTCTTCATTGCTGCTTGCTGTGCTGGTTGAGGTGGCTGTGCATGTTCCTGTGCTTGCAGTGCTTTTGTCATGGGCTGATATGGCTGCATTTACATGTTTGTGTTTGCGCTGGTTGTGGTGTATATGCCTGCGTGTGATCTTGAGCATAATAGTCGGTTTGTTCTGTCTGATATGTTGGCTAATGTGGCATTCCCCCATTCTGTTGCATTCTGCCCCTGTTTCTGCACATTCATGATATGTGACCTATCCTTCTGCACCTGTTCTGGCAACCCATGACATAATATGTGATACAATAAGCCCACTGTTTTATCCCACGGTTCTCTTGTCTCAAGACGCCCATTTTCTTGAATCTACTGAATGTATTGGAGTGAGTGCTCGCCCTCAGGCCTTTTGCATGCCATAATCGTGCTTATGTCAGATGTGTCTGGGTACTGTACCCTTAGAGCTTGCCATATGGCTGCTCAGCAGTTATTGAACGGTGCGCCATCATGCACCATGTTTTGTGCTGTCCCTCTGGCATATCCTGCCCTTTTCCAAACATCGTGCACTGCCTCACCAAGAATGGGTGAGAGTAGACTCTTCATGCCACCCACTCTAAGTGGCATCCCTGCTGTCAATCTTTCTATCTCATAAATCCATTTCCCAGCCCCTGCGGTCAACGGTTGCTTACACCTCAAATTATCCTTAACCATCTGTTGCCACGGTATATACCGTGGTCATCTGCCACCTTTCTCTAGTAACAGAAACTGTGGCGGTCTTATCCCCCTATCATATCTCCCCATGTCTTTAGTGGCTGTGAATACCCTTGTTATCTTTGCCCGTCTCTGTCCTGGCAGGGCTCTTAGCTTCTGTTCATATGGAGTACTTTCGTCTGCACTATGCGATCTGTCCCTAGGACGCTCCACTCGACCCTCTGGTTCTCCCTCGTTGCTTTCCTGTCCATCTTCATCTGACACCATGGTCCCAATACTATTGTCACTGTCTGCTTCTCTTTCATCCTCAAAGCTGAGCCTCCATAACATTGGTTTCTCCCTTTGTTTCCCCTTTGCTTTATCTAAAAAACCACATCCCCCTCAACGAGGACCCTGCTTTACTCCTACTCCTCATCTTTGGGGCAAATAAACTTTCTCTTCTCCTATAAAGTTGCCCTATTCTACTTCATATCCCCTCTCCTTCATCATCATTTAGATGTGTCAAGTCCGTCTTAGTGTCCATTGCTTGCTTAAAATGTCTCTTTTTGCTTCCGTCTCTCTCCGACTCACGTCTCCTATCCTCCTTCTTCTCTGCGCCAGAGCTCCTTAACGACTGTCTCAACTTCCAACCTTCTCTTTTCCCTCTTTATTTGCAACAGTCTCCTTTTCTTCTTTGGCCTTCCTCATCACCATCTCCTCTAGCTCCCTCTGCCTTTTCTTTTCACTCTCTTTTCTTTCCCTTTCTTCTGCTCGTTCTCGTTGTCTTCTCAACCTGTCGTATCCCCCTTCTCTTGCTTTTCTCTTCTCTGTACCTCCTCCATTATCTCTGGCCATTCTTTAGCTTCTTCCTCCACATCTTTATTATTCGGAGCTTCGTCTCCTGTATGTCTTAGCTCGCTTGTAGTCTTCCCGTACAATTTAAGCAGAATCTGTCCGCCAACCCATTCATTTGTTGGGACTATCGCCTCATGATCTCCACTGTCTCCTGTCTGTCCCTCATCGTCTTTCCTCAGTTTTGCTTGCAAGTCGCTGCACTCCTTATGCTTGCCACTGATAGCTTCTGCTTTTTTATTCACCTGCTTCGCACCACTAAGTGTGTCTTCGCAGCTATACACGGGTGGTGCCAAAATAGGCTTGGTATATCCCGCTGCTGATTTCAACTCCTTTAACGGGTAAAATCCCAGACTTTCTGCTGTCGGACCTGCGTCTGCAGTTTGAGGATGTGGATGGAGATGGGAACCCGTGGGCAATTTGCCTCCCAAATTGTGTTGGCTCAACATCCACTGTTTTTGGGATGGGCCCCCTTGCTCTTTCTGAAACATTTTCCCTAGCTCTAATATAGCCAATCAATTACGTAAATTCTTTCCATTATAGGCGGCATGTAAATATGTGGTCATATGTTAGTGCATACATTTGGAAAAGCTGCTATCCTTTGGCCATGGCCTCGCCACTTTGCCCTCTGTTTTGCGAGTCCATACCGTGCTATACTGGCGTTTTTATATTGATATCACGGAAGGGACTTGCATATCATGTTGAATGGGTGTATTCCTCCTGGTGGCACATTACTTTGTAAACGTCAATACTTACTTGACCTCAAATCGGGATTTCGACACGTTCAATTTACCTTTGTCAATTCACAGGTTACATAATTAACATCACTTTTTTGACCAAATTCACAAAACCATAGCAATCCAAACAATCATTTGAACAGCTTCTCTGGCTCACCACCTTCGACAAGAGCATTCTCCGTGCACCGCAGACACTGCTTTTTCTGCCCTTAAAGCTCAAATCGTGACTTAATTCATGTGCTCCTCAAGCTCTGCCCAAATGGCATAACAATTTTCACCAGTTAAATGAACAGTTCAACAAAACGGAATCCACCACCTTCTAAACACCTATGGTCCTATTCAACAACCTCACATGTGACGTCACAAAACCTCCAAAGAAAACCGCCTAAAACCTCAATATATGTTCTCACTTTTAACAACATAGACACAATAACAAACATGAAATAACATATGACTCCCAGAGATAGATGACTGATACATACCTCTGTCAGGAAATCATACTGAGGACTCTGAGACAATCAACAGGGTGTATGCCATAATGCAGACTTGGCCTCACCTAGACATAGGGTATCCCGAAAAATCATGTGATCCTTCTTTTATACTCACGCATATGGAAATACATCTCAACGAGATAAATTAAGAAACCACCTTCCGTGACATAAACTAGCATCTTCTGCTGATACCAATCTGAAGGTAACCAACCATACATAATCATCCATGAACCAATCTATACTGCCTAACTCACAGGTATCCTTTTTTTGAATGTTTTAATATTTTTCATCCATAAACCAAGCTTACCCCTCGATTACAGGTAATCCTTTTATAGTATTTTTATATTTTCCATCCGCAGACAAAGCTGACTGCCTAAAAAATGGGTAACCTTCACAGAAAACACAAAACCACAAAACACAACACTAAGCAGAACTTCTCCCCTCGCCAATATTTGCCATATAGTTTGGTCTATACTTACACTCTGTAACCCGCTGAAACCCCTCGGACACCCGACTCTCCCACAATCTGCCACTCTGCCATCCGGTCCACTTGGCGTCACACGGGGAGCGGGCAGGAATTTCTCCAAGGCGGCTCCTGATGGCCTCTTCAATTATTCCCATGTGTGGACTTGGGAGTCGGTTCTCGCTTGTCGCTGCACAGCCCTTCGGGCATGCGGCAGGACAAGGTCGATTTTAGTGTCGAACGGTTTTAGCAACCATTCTCTGTTACCACTTGTAAAGGAGTGGCAGGGGCACCCAATTACCAACAAAAGGGTACTTGGGCCCCACCAAAATCCCTGCCGCAAGAACGGAAGACTCAACCATAGGGAAAAGTTTACTGTCTTTATTATCAGTCAAAATGACAGGGATCACACTAAAACAGCATGTTGTTTCCAGAGCTCTCATCCTCCAAATGTAGGTTACACCATTTTAAAGGCTAGTGGTGTCATAAAAACAAGTTACATCCCAAAAACCTATCAGGGATGGGGATTGGTTAGTCGAGGAAAACTATATATGTAATCTATAGGGGTTAGTCTGGTTATTGGATTGCCATATTTGGTGGCTCCTCCTAGACCACCTCTAAATGTTGCAATTACAAAGTTGCAGGTTAACAGGGAAATGATTGGCCCCTGCAACACTGTGTGCTTAACATGAAAGGTAGTTACGGATTGGGCAGGAAAGGTGTTCTCAGCCTTGGGACCTTGGACAGTTACCAGGCTGAGTGAAACTATTCAAAGCAATGGGAATGATCATGAAGGTGCTGTGTGTTCCCAATAAGTTGCCATCTCTGATCCCCTAAGCCCTGAGACGTACATCCAGCTTTGAACCTGTGTTATAATTGAATCTTTCCACCTCTGGTTCACTGGGAACAGCTTCCCCCATCTGCCTCGAGTGAATAAGCATTGTCCCGTTCTTCCAGGTCACATCTGTAGCTGTCATGCGCCACCTTTCGTGGACCCTTTGGTCCCGATCGCGGCTTGCAGGCCGCCATTGAAGCATCCCACCACGCCTTTCCAGCGTCACACGTAGCGGTCTAGTTTTGCTGCAACGGTGAACGGGGAGGCTTATTAGCGACTCCCTCCCCGTTCTCTGTTCGTTGCATCCCGCTTCGGTCAGCCGCTTTCTCGGCTGGGCTTTCTTCGGTTGCCACAATGCTAGTTTTTCCTCTTTACACCTCTGTTTCCCCCGTTTCGGTGCCACTCGGGTGTGTTGCCTTCTCGGGGCACTGCTCTCCTGTTAGCTAATTCTCTACGGGGTCACTTCCCCGCCTACTTACCTTTTCTCTCTCTCTCTTCGTGTCCCGTTTTTCCCCTCTGTGCTCCGGCTTCCACTCAGAGTTCCTCGCCCCTGCTGGTTCTCTTTCCTGTTGCTGTTGGGCCGCTGGCTCCTTTACATTGCTGACTTCCATTCCATACTTTGTTCTGGAAACTGTTGCTTCGTACTTCATGGCTATTTATTTTCCCCATTCTGTCCCTTTCGGGCGAGGGGCCGCAGGTAGTGCTTGTTATTAGCCATACACTGTGGCTTCCTTCCGGGAGGGAGACACTTGCTCAGAAAAAAAAGATAAGAAGAAGAAGAAGGATTACCGTGCCTGAAGACCTCAGATATCTTCATTTCTGGACTGTTTGTCAAGTGAGGAGGAGGAGGAAGAGGGAAAGGCGGAGTTGTGGGAGGTTCAACCCCAGAAGGCTAACAGTTTGCAATGCCCAGTTACAAGGATGGCTACTCCTGAACAATTGCAGGAAATGGTGGCAGTTGTCCAAAACCTCTCAGTGGAGGTACGTAACCTATCTGTTGAGATACAGACATTAAAGTCTGAAAATAATGTTCTTGAACAACTGGTTACTACCTGAGAACCCAAACCGGTGGATTTGCCAACCATGGCACTACCACCGGGAAAGTACAACGGAACTTCTCAAAAGTGAAAAGAATTTTTGGAGACTTGTAGTATCCATTTCACATTTCGACCAAATACCTTCCCCATTGGTCATGCACGGGTGAGTTTCATGATCTCTAACATGTCCAGAAATGCCTTAGCCTGGGCTACTCTGCTGGTGACCGGAGCAGATCCGATACTTCAAGACTATGATGAATTTATTGCAAGACTGAAACAGAATTTCGAGAGGCCTGAAATAACTTTTACAGCAGGTGAAGACCTGTTAGATGTGCGCCAAGGCCAGACTGATGTCCTCACTTATATCTCTACTTTCAAACGTTTGGCCACAGAGGCTGGTTGGCAAGAGCAAGCACAATTCGTCATTTTCAGAAGAGGGCTACGAGAAGACATCAAACATGAGTTAGCCAGGTCACCTCGACCGGCATCTTTTTCCGAATTGTTGGCAGCCACCTTGCAAATCGAACATAGGCTTCTTGAACGAAGACAAGAAAGACGGAGAAACCGCAATCCGACTTTCCCTATCAGTTTCCCTCCTTCCTTGGCCTCGGCTCCTACACTGTCTGAAGAACCTATGCAGATTGGAACCACTCGTCCTTCCTTAACTCCTGAAGAAAGAAAGAGACAGAGAGATTTGGGGTTATGTGCGTACTGTGGTTCAGATCAACATCAGATACGGAACTGCTCAGAGATTCCTTCCCGAAGGTCGGGAAATGAGAACCCTCAGTGCTAGGAGGGACGGGAAGCCGAGGGAGTACAGCCAGTGCCTATGTGTCATTATCTGTGGGTCTAGCTAACCCATTGGAGGATTGACATCTTATGGTGCTTAAGGTACTACTGACGATTGATCAACGCAAGATTGATGCCCTGGCCCTATTAGATTGTGGAGCAGCCGGCAATTTTGTAGATACCATATGGGCTGACAAGGTGGGCCTACGCAGTATAGACCGGAAAGAAGACCAGAAGGTGGAAGGGGAGGATGGTAGTCCACTTAGTTCTGGGCCCATTACACAGACTACCAAATATCTGAAGATGTCCATACAGCAACATTCGGAATCTATCCAGTTCGACATTATTCGTGCAGCACATTTTCCACTCATTTTAGGCATCACATGGTTACGCAAGCACAACCCGCAGATCAATTGGTCCACAAACAGTATCAATTTTGATTCAGGTTTCTGTCAGAAAGCTTGTTTAAAGAATCTACTGTACCCGGAAGCAAAGGCACATATTATTCCACCAGTCAGTACCATTGGGGTACATTCTCTTCTCATGGACCTTTCGTCCTTTGAAATGGTCCTTGCAGAAAGGAACACTCTGGAACTACCCCCACACAGGCCAGAGGATTGCTTGGTCAATCTCCTTCCTAACGCTTTAGTCCCCTTTGGTCGAATGTTCTCTTTATCCCAATCTGAAAAGAAGGCTCTCAGGTCTTATTTGGATGACAACTTACAAACAGACTGATACGCCTGTCGAAATCTCCGGAAGTAGCCCCCTTGTTCTTTATTCGAAAAAAGATTCCCTTGACCTCCAACCATGTATAGACTACCGCGGACTGAACAAGGTTACCATCAGGGATCGTTATCCCATGCCCCTCATCACAGACATCCTAGAGGCAGTACAAGGAGCTACAATTTTCACAAATCTGGACTTGCGCAGGGCTTACCACCTCTCACGTATCCATTCTAGTGATGAATGGAAGACGGCATTTCTTACTCCATTTGGATTATTTGAGTATCATGTAATGCCATTTGGGCTGGTCAATGCACCAGCAGTGTTTCAGAGGTTCATGGACCGGGTATTTTCAGACCTCATGTTTGTGTCAGTAATTGTCTACTTGGATGATATTCTGATATTTTTCCAAAAATCCAGAACAACATCAGATTCATCTCACCGAAGTCCTAAATCGGCTTAAGAAACACAAACTCTTGGTAAAAAGGGAGACATGCCAGTTTGGGGTCAGTTCAGTACCTTATTTGGGATACATCCTTATCACCTCAGGGTATCCTGATGGATAAGAGTAAAGTGGAGGCAATTCTAAATTGGCAGTCCCCCAAATCGGTAAAGGAGGTACAGAAATTCCTGGGGATGGCGAATTTCTACAGACGTTTCATACCCTCTTTTTCAGAGGAAGTGTTACCCATTATTCATCTGTTGAAAAAATCTTCTCAGCCATTCTGCTGGGACGACAAGGCCGAAGAAAATTGCATGCAATTAAAGAAACTGTTTTGTAAGGCTCCCATTTTGCGCCATCCAGACCAAAGAAAACCATTTATACTTGAAACAGACGCCTCGACAGCCACTGTGGGAGCCGTTTTACTACAAGAGCAAGATGGGGAAGAACATCCCATTGCTTATTTGTCACAAACTCTTACCCCAAGTCAACAGAATTACTCAGTCATTGAGCGGGAGCTCCTGGCCATGAAATTGGCATGTGAAGAATGGAGGCTCTTGTTACAAGGAAGTAGTTGTCCATTCGCCATTTGAACAGACCATAAAAATCTGCAGGTGCTTCAAACTATGGACTGCATCAATTCTCACCAAGTCCGATGGGCACACTTCTTTGCTCAGTATAACTTTCGGATCACATACATTCCTGGTAGTCAGAATCTACCAGCCGATGCATTATTGCGGAAGGGAGTGTCGGAAGGGTCACGTCTACAGCCCCCAGAAAGACTCTTCCCCAGAAATCGGGTGTTGATCCAGGTTGCCAGTTTTCTCTAACAGGTTAAGGAGGCTACGATTTTGTCAGAACATGGAAAGGAAATGGAGAACTTTACAGAAAGAGAGGGTCTTTTGTTTCATGATCATCGTTTATATAAACCCTCGACTTCCCTTCGACGCCAAGTCATTATGTGGTGTCATGATCATAAGACGGCCGGTCATTGAGGGCAATCAGGCACTGTTACCTAGTTATGAGATATTTTTATTGGCCCGGGCAATGGTCGGAAGTCAGGAAATATGTCCAGTCTTGTAGAATCTGTAACACAGTAAATACCACACATCCAAACCATTGGGTTTGCTCGAAAAGAGTGCTTTGCCAGTACGTCTGTGGAGTCATATCTCCACTGATTTCATTGTGGACCTGCCAGTTTCTGATGCTTGTACCTGCATCAGGGTAACCATTGACACCATGTCAAAATTCGCTCATTTTTCTCCTCTTCCTGGATTGCCCACTCCTGCTGAAATGGCTGAGGTGTTTCTTAGAGATGTTTTTCATCTCCACGGCCTCCCGAACAAAATCATTTCTGATAGAGGCAGCCAATATATCTCCAAATTCTGGGCAGCCTTGTGTCGTCAGTTAGGTATCGAAAGGGCATTGTCTTTGGGTTTGACCCTCAGACAAATGGCCGGACGGAGCGGTTGAACGGCACGCTCAAACAGTACTTACGCTGTTATGTCAATCAGGAACAAGACAATTGGGTGTCGCTTCTTCCCACGGCGGAATTTGCATATAACAACTCCCGGAACTCTGCATCTGGTCTCACTCCGTTCTTATGTACCTATGGGTTTCATCCTCACACCATTTTTCCTATAATCTCATCTGAGTCTAATCTGTCTGCTGTTGATGGAATTTTGTCTGGTATACGGGAGGCTCACAGGACTGCCAGACGCAGTCTTATGGAGAGTCAGGTGGTATGCAAGGCTCAGGCAGATCGCCACCGAGTGGAGGTGCCAGAGTGGAAGGTGGGCACTAGGGTATGGCTCTCCACCAAATTTCTGCCTCGGTGGACCCATCCGTCTAAACTTTCCACCCATTTCATTGGTCCGTATCCGATTGTGGCTAAGGTCAACCCGGTTGACTTCCGCTAAAGGTTTCCCCCTTGCTAGCAATTAGTTCACCCGGTTTTTCACTCTTCTTTGCCTCGGGAATCAGTTCAGGGCTCTTCGGACAGATCAATTCCTCTACGTTCCCCACCACGTGTTGATGCCGATTTTGAGGTGCCCCAGATTTGTGATTCTCGCTATAGGCGGGGTCGCCTGGAATATTTGGTACATTGGAAGGGGTATTCCAGGGCGAAAGATTTGTGGGAACCTTCTT
The DNA here is from genome assembly GCF_040938575.1 of Ambystoma mexicanum. Classification (NCBI taxonomy): domain Eukaryota; kingdom Metazoa; phylum Chordata; class Amphibia; order Caudata; family Ambystomatidae; genus Ambystoma; species Ambystoma mexicanum. The sequence goes on along the minus strand of NC_090925.1, from coordinate 332,068,826 downwards.
CTCATATCAGTGCCCCTGTTATGCTTAGGAGATTCCATAGAGCGCACCCCGGTAAACCGAGGGGGTGTGGTGCTGGCGGGGGGCATACTGTCATGCGCCGCCTTCCGTGGACCCTGTTGTCCCGATCGTGGCTTGCAAGCCGCCATTGAAGCGTCCCACCACGCCTTTCCAGTGTCACACGTAGCGGTCTAGTTTTGCTGCAACGGTGAACGGGGAGGCTTATTAGCCACTCCCTCCTCATTCTCTGTGCGTTGCATCCTGCTTCGGTCAGCCGCTTTCTCGGCTGGGCTTTCTTCGGTTGCCACAACACTAGTTTTTCCTCTTTACACCTCTGTTTCCCCCGTTTTGGTGCCACTCCGGTGTGTTGCCTTCTCGGGGCACTGCTCTCCTGTTAGCTAATTCTCTCCGGGGTCACTTCCCCGCCTACGTACACTTTCTCTCTCTCTCTCTTCGTGTCCTGTTTTTCCCCTCAGTGCTCCGGCTTCCACTCGGAGTTCCTCGCCCCTGCTGGTTCTCTTTCCTTTTGGGCCGCTGGCTCCTTTACATTGCTGACGTTCCATTCCATACTTTGTTCCGGAAACTGTTGCGTCGTACTTCACAGCATCCAACTTTCTCTGGAATCCATCGGAGCCCACATTCCACTCTGCATCTACGCGTCCGTCGCCTACTATTGCTATTCTGCTGTTTGGGTTTTTTGTGCCCGGCGGGCTTTTTCCCCATTCTGTCCCTTTCGGGAGAGGGGCCGCAGGTAGTGCTTGTTATTAGCCATACACTGTGGCTTCTTTCCGGGAGAGAGACACTTGCTCAGAAAAAAAAGAAAAGAAAAAAAAGAAGGATTACCGCGCCCGAAGACCTCAGACATCTTCAATTCTGGACTGTTTGTCAGGTGAGGAGGAGGAGGAAGAGGGTAAGGCAGAGTTGTGGGAGGTTCAGCCCCAGAAGGCTGACAGTAGTATCCACGAAATGGTGCTCTCCTGCTTGTAATTATGAGGATTTTAGGCTATATTCCTTGCCGGCGCCTTATCGCCTTGGTAAACTGTGTCTGCTTGTCCTTGGTTAGGATGTGCCCTGTGTCTGTGCTGGAAGCTCTGTCTTTCGGCCTTTAGCTGAATCAGGCTGTCAGCCTCTCCATGTACTCGAAGTTTGTCTTGCTTTCCCCATTCACTTCAATGCACCTATGTCTTCCATCTTTGTTCTTATGGCCGTCCATGTTAGTCGCAATCAAGCATGAGCAGGCTAATTGTATGTATTCTTGGCATCTTTCTGTTTTGCCTTAGCAAAGGATATATATGTATTTATTTATTTATTTATTTATATTTATTCATAAGGCACCATTGACAGGCCCAGAGGCATAGTGGCCCCAACAACAACATACAATACAAAAAACATAAAAACCAAAGTCATAAATCAGGCGAAACAGAAGACAGAGAAGCAGATTCTCATCAAGTCAGGGAGAAAGTGTCAGCTTAACAGAACAGAAGTTTCTTAAATCCAACTTTGAAAGCTTCCGAGGATTGGCACAATCTCAAATCTGGAGGAAGAGCATTCCAGATTATTGGTGCCATGAAGCAAAAATATCCCTGTGCCACTATGTCAAGTTTGCCCTGAGGCGTTTGAAGAAGACCCAAATAATTAGATCTCAATGTTCTTCGGAGGGGTAGCCAGGAGATGTGGCTAGATAGATAAGCCAAGCTTAATCCAAAAAGACATTTGTGAGTAATACACATTAGTCGAAAAGGCATCCTGCTGTCCATAGGATGTCAGTGTAATGCTTTCCTAGATACGGAGACATGGTCACTCCTTTTCAATCCCATGACTGCTCTTACTGCATTATTTTGTGCGATCTGGAGTCCATCATGTCTCCTTTACCTATACCATGTAACAGGCTGGAGTCATAATCTAATTTAGCTCCGATAATTGCCTTGCAATTGTCGCTCGATTGTCCTGCGACAAGTACGGCCTCAGTTGTACAAACAATTTGAGGTAGTAAGAAGTGGACGACACCAGGAAGCTAACATGATCCTTCATGTTAAGATCTTGGTCAATCAGCATGCCCAAGGTCTTCACCTTCTGCAATGTGGGAATAACACATCTGGCTATGTGGAATTCACTAAAATCCAGCCCTAGCTTCTTCAGGTGAGACACTGTGCCCACAATCATAATTTCAGTTTTCCCGTCATTCAAGGCCAGCCCATTCTCCATCATCCAAGTCTGGATTATGGCATACACCCTGTTTATTTTCTCAGAGTCCTCAGTATGATTTCCTGACAGAGGTGTGTGGCAGTTATCTATCTCTAGGAGTCATAAGCATTTTCTTTGTGTCTATCTGCAAAAAACACAACATTTCTTTGTAGCTTAATGCATGGATGCCTATATGCTTCATGTCTAACACATCTACATCTTGAAGTGAGAAGTGATGTCATCAGCTTCTTGAGGTTATAGTCAATGGACTTGCTCGATCAATGATAGCTGTATGTCTTCCATATTGTTAGTCGGGTATTGTTTGAATGGTTGTCTGAGCGAATAGTGTTTCTCACATCTGCGATACATCACTGATGGTGTTGAAGGGCCCAAGAGTGAGGTGTATCTCTCATTTCTCAGCATTCGAGCTGCGAGTCGGGTGGGGGTCACGAGGGCCACATTTGGATCTTCCCTGTCAAATGTAATGGCCCATATCTCACCAGAGGCCTCTGCAGTTGCAGTACCACTAGACGTGCAAAACTCCTTTGATATGGTGTCCTGGGAATACCTGTTGTTTGTCACCTTGAATAAGTGTGGGCTTAGCAACCAGATGCCACACTATATCAAATGTTTGTACACATGCCCAGTAGACAGAGTGCTGGTAAAGGCTACCATATCTGTACCATTTGTACTGGAATGGGGGTGAAACCCTGGTTGCACCTTATCGCCTGTCTTATTTGCAGTGGCAATACAATCCATGGCAGACATAATCAGGGAACGTCACAAGCGTCGCGGAATACATATTGCAGGAGCACCAGAGATTATTTCACTCTATGTAGATGATGTATTGTTATACATTAGAGATCCACTAGAGAACTTAGATCCCATTCTGGTAGACATCACACACTTTATAGAGTATTCAGGATGTACGGTAAATTATACTAAATCAGAAATATTTCCCCTCACAGACACTACAGTTAGGCTGCAGGGTAAGTATCCCCTGAAATGGACATCAGACAAGATTAAATACCTAGGGGTAGTGATATCCAGAGGCCAAGATTCGCAGTACGCTAGCAGCTATCACACCATGAAAAATACACAATCAAAGAACTAAACAAATTGACACATATCCCCCTTTAACCTGCTGGCAGATTAGCCCTGATTAAAATGATAATTCTGCCTAAACTACTATATCTATTTGCTAATGTGCCTATATGGCCTGGGAAGAGAATGTTCAGCAAAGTACATGGAATAATGTCCCAGTTCCTGTGGCACACTGTCACATCTGTTCCTGCGTTGCGCCTATGGAAGCAATGGACATTCTACCATTGATGGGACGTCACGTCTTTTTCTAATGCGCCACAGTGCGCTAGTTATTTCCAACATGGCCGCTGCCTGAAGAGATTTATTCATTCTGGTTTGTTCACGCGGGGCGTTGCAACCCTCCGGTCTTCCTAGGGGTAAGACGCTGTGTTAGGTTCCATTTCCTGTGCTTACTCCTGTGCTTTCTTACTACTGTTTGTTCGCACTTTGCACTACCCCCATGGGGGTTTCTTCTCCCTGGTGTTCTCCCGTGCCTCCCGTGTGGGATTCCCTGTCCCTCTGTGTTTCCGGTCTCACTGCGGATCGCTGGATTTCTTTGTTCTCCCTCACCTTTCTACTCTCCTGTCCCGTTTCTTTGGGTACTGGTTCTCTCACCTCTCGTTCTCTCAGATTCCTGTTTCCCGCATTTCCGCAAGTTGGTTTCCTGTCTGTGTCTGCAAACACATTTGCATACGTCTGAACACTTGTCCTCAGTGCTGTGCTTGGAAGTGTTCTCCTATACGTTATGATCGACGAGGTCTCGTTCTGCCTCCTTTCCATCCTCGGAACCTTCAGGGGTCTTCGAAGCAGTCTTCGCTGCATGTCATTCTTCAGGGGTTTTTCTTCCTATCGAGGCTTTTCCCCTGTCAGACTGTTTCGGGGAAGGGGCCGCTTCTCCGCCTATTATACAGGCAGACATAGTGGCTTCCCCTCGCGACAGGCCTTACCTATTTAAGGACTGGAAGACCACTAAGAAGGAAAAGAAGGGAAGGACGAAGGGAACCTCCTCTTCAAGTCCAGAAGAAACAGGTGAGGAGTTGGGGGGGTCCCCTCAGATTCTGGAACCATTCCTGACACACGCTGGTGCAGTTCAGCGAAAAATGGGAAGACATTGCACAGCCATATCGCAGGTGGCGGTTTGCTGGTCGGCACCTTGAGATATATTGGATAGCCGCCCAAGCACAGTTCGCATCGTATTGGTTTGGGCAGGAGGACACTCCGCCACATGTTAAACTGCAGATGCGGACAAGGCAGACTTGAGAACGTTTCTATTAAATGGAAAATATAAAGAGGACTGCATATATGACCGACTGCAAACTAAAGTGGCTGCGTGGCAGAGTCTTTTCTTGAAGACGGACACAACACGCTCATACTGTAAGTGGCTACCATTATGGAGATTTCCTGACCTTCTTCCCACCTGGGACGACTCACTTGACACACTAGGAAGGTCTGGGACATCGTACACTGGGGAACCTGTTCCCAGACGGCCAAGTCCTAACAATATAGACCTGCAGAGAGGACCACAAGAGTACACCCATAGAGATCTTACAGTTTTATAGATTGAGAGCAGCTGTCTCGAAGTGGTGAGAATGCTACCCAATTGAACCTCTTGAAAATGAAATGATGGCACAGCCTTTATATCCAATTCATAGGGTTGCGGTAGATAATTAGCCTCCCTCTATAAAATGATTGTTGGAAAGATTTCGGCAACAATAATTAAAGCACGAGTGAAATGGGCCACGAAAATGGAAGTTGACATCATGGATGAAACCTGGGGAAAATGTACACACTCACCGGGTCTGTATCAATCAACACAAGGTTCAAATTGGTTCAATTCAAGATATTGGGGCTCATTATAGGTTTGCGGGTATCCTGGCGGTAAATCCACCAGGATACCAGCAAACATAATCCAGTGGACATTCCACCGGACCAAGCGGCGGTAACTTTAATGTTGAGTGACAGTAGACGGTGTAACTTCCCATTTCATGGAGTCCCATTGGACTCCATGTGGGAGTTTGCCAGTATTATAGGCGCTGGTATTGCCGGTGCCTGTAGTACCAATGATTGTTGCCGATATGGTGGCAGAATGACCTCCAGCTTTTAGTTGGAGGTCATTCCAGCCACCTCACTGGCAAGCTCGCAGTTGGCCAGTGCGGTAACGTACCGGTATATGTTAATACCACCACCTTATTACTGCACCGGCCAGCCTCTAATGAGCGCCTTTGAATAGCCTGCACTTTACATCAGCCAAACTAAAGAAATGATATCCAGAAAAGGATGGTCTTTGTCTTCTCTGTAGAGGCGAAAATGCAGGTTACCAGCCCATGGTATGGAGCTGTCCGAAGCTTCAAGAATTCTGGGGCCAGATACAGGAGACAATGATCACAGTGATGGATTGACCATTAGTAATGTCTCCCATGGGTGGCCTTATTGGGTTATTGGGAACTATTCCGGAAAGAAATGTGAGAAACTTCCTCAATATGGGCTGCAAATTGGCAAAATGATGTACCCTGAGGGAATGGAAGGATCACAAAGCACCACTCAAGGAACAATGGTTGAGAGACTTGACATGGGTGAATGGCTGTGAAGAACTGTTTACAACAACGCGTCCAGTGATATCCAGACGCAGAGACAACGTGGGCGGGGTTACATAATCTTTCTCGACCAAAGATACACTTTATAAGAATGGAGTTGCGTGCTTCAAAGGAAGGTGGGGGAATTTGGCTAGTACTAACGCCACATATGAATGTGTGAAAGCATCCATACTGACGACTGGTATACTGTAAAACACTTCGCTCTGTAACAATATGCATGGCATAGTACTGATGTATATTCACTGTGATTGCCGAGTTTAAATAAAGTTTAAAGATAAATAAATAATGATGACCGGAATAGGGGCCTCAACCATGGGAATGGGGTTTATATGTGTAAAGTACCATCTGCCGACGAGATCCTTTTAGAGACTGTTCCCTGTAATGTGCTGGATGTGTCACTGCAAGGGTGGCCAGTAAAGTATTTGGTTAGACATCCTGATGGCAATCAGGCACTAGGATCCATCAAATCATCGATTTGACATAATTAGAGCGACACTCACTTAAGACTGGTTGAAAAACAAGCGTTATTAGCACTTCCATCAAGTGCTCCATCTACACCAATATAGGTGGAAGCGGGGCTCTGCCTAACTACCTATGATGCATATCTGCAGTTGCTCACCTTCTGGCTCCGCCTGAATCACACTGAAGATGGACTCTACATCAGAAGAATTTATGGCATTGTGTACAATACTCGGAGGGGAACAATTGGAAGTAGCTCCATTGTGTTAATTCCCTTCTATCTGATCTTGGATTTTTGCCCTTATTTAATGCTTTGGCAATTCCTGGCCTCTTCTTCTGTGAGCGTTGTTTTATTTAATATATACATACGACCAGTGAAAGGTAAGGGTGACTGCAGAACCTGGGAGGCTATGGAGCAAATTATGTATGATTATCAGTCATCTGCTGATTGGTGTCCTAATTCAGCGATGTTTATGGCAGACACCTTACATGAACAATATTAGTCCAAAAGGTTGAACTGGAGCATCCCCAATGAGGAGGACGAAGCATGGAATATCCCAGATCTAGAAGCCAGCATCCTGCATCATCATCATGACTATGCTTTATAGATGACTATGTTATATTTAGAACTGGTTATAGGAGCTGGCATGGGCAGGCTGCTGTAAGGTTGCAGAAGTAAGGCTCAGACAGACAGGTGACATCGTTTTGGTTATAAACGTTTATTAACCAGTAAAAGGTTTCGAAAAACAGCCTCTCTATCCATAAATCTAACAGTGGTTTCACTGCCTCAAATAAATTTAATGAAAATGTCAGGATGTCAAATAAATATTCAACCACTATTGTGTCCGAAAACGTACTTCTGACCCTAACACTCAATGTTCACGGAGGGCTTATGTCTGGACCACTCTCCTACTAAAGATATCACAGGAAATTATAACGGATAGTCACTGTTAAACTTCTCATTTACATTTCCTGGGTTCAAGACCCCATACATTCTTGAATGCTCTTTACTTTACCTTTGGAGCTTTGGACCTTCATATGGGTGTGAGTCCCAGACTATATATTATATTATACCAGGTTGGCGTACTCTCCTACCAAGCATATGGTTTCTTCTTCTTTATCTCTTTTGCTTTCAGTATCCCAGACCCTCTTATTCTCTGGGTCTCATGTGGGTGCGGTTCCAGACTAGCAATGTGGTTTCACAATAGCTTGGTTTACTCTCCAGCCAAGCATGTATGCCCTTCTGGACTGTCTCGGTTTCTCTCAAGGTATCAGACCCTCTTATTCTTTGGCTCTCATACAGGTGCGGGTTCCAGAATCGCAATGCGGTTTTACAATAGCTTGGTTTACTCTCCTGTCAAGCATATATGTCTTCTGGACTGTCTCTGTTTCTCTCAGGGATAAAGTCCCTCTTATTCTGGGGATTTCATATGGGTGTGGGTCCCAGAGTCTCAGACTCGCAATAATGTTTCTGGCCTGCTTGGTTTCCTCTACTGCCAAGCATTTACTTGTTTCTTTCTCTCTCTGTTATTCCCAGGAACCCAGTCCCTCATACCTTGCACTCAGCAGATGTTCCCTGATTCCTCCCAGACCTCTAGCACGTCTTGGTCTGCTCACGTACCTGTTTGTGTGGTTCATGTTTTCCGAATGGTGGTGCTCAGCTACAAGGCTCCGGTAGCGTTCAGGTGCTCTGTTGGATCGGCGGCGGCTCCGACGGTCGCTCCTCCTTTCTCGGGCTGTGTTTTATGTCTGCAGCCGCGTTTGGGTATCTCTTCTCCTTGTCAGCGGTTTACACCGCCAGTCACTGGATCCTTCTTGGGCTGCGGTTCTTCTCTCCAGCAGCTCGCCAGACTTTGAGACGTGCAGAGGATTGCTTGGGCAGCTGAAGAAGTTGCTCCTTCTCCCTGGACTACCTTCGTACTCCTATTCGCCTCCGTGCACTGGGTCTCCTGGTGCGCTTCCCTGCTAGCCGGGTCGGCATCTCCCGGGTTTCCTCCTTGGAGGATGGCTCTTTCCATCTTGCTTTCCCTCCACTATTTTGTATTCCATTGACCAATCAAATGCTGTGAAAGACTAGACCGCTCGCTCTGGTTCACTGGAGTATTCTTCATACTCCTGGTCATCTTCTTCTTCACAGCACTTGTATTGGAACTATATGGAAAGCACATTATGTTCTCTGGTGCTTTAGTCAAGTCTAGCATACATGGTTAGCTGCCTTTAGAATAAAGGAGATTGGCACCAGTTGGGCAGAGGGAAGGTGAGCTAGGCTGAGGAGAAGAGGGAGGGTCTAACAAAGGAGAAGGTTGTCCCTAATCCCATAAGGGGCTTTCTATCCCATGTGATCCTCCCCTGATGCACCACCCACAGGGGGACAATAGTACTCCAGCCACACACCCCTGGCCCCATGGCAATGGTCTGTCCCTAGGGGAGAAGGGATGACATCCACAGATTCGTCACACTACACATTGATCGGCCAACTGCCCCTACATCTAGGAGAGGGCCAGCAAGGTCCCATCTTGATTGTATCCTTTTAAATTTAATGAGTTGGCATTTGGTCATAGGTCTAGCATTTGTGTCTAGAGCAGAAAGTGACCACAATGGAGTGCTACTGAAAATAAATATAGAGGGAATACCATATGTCTCTGACAATGTTATTGTTGATTCATACCACGAAAATGACATAAATATCGATGAATATTATTTTTATGTTTTCATATATGTAGTAGTGAATATAAGGCTATATATTTTTAGATATGTGTATATTCTCACCCAGGGAAGGGTACTCAGCCAATCAGGTGACTGGAAGAGATGGCGATAATACAGTGTGTATCGCACACTCTTTCCAACCACCCAAGGCCCTTCCCCCCGGTGGCGCCATCTTGATTGTGGGGAGGAAACAAGCAGCCTCTTCATGTTGCCTACCCACAATAACATTAGCACTCTTACCTTCCCCCAGCCCCACCTATCTGCTGGATCAGAGCTTTGTGCTCTTGTCCCGGCGATCTTCCAGCCCGCAGCTACCATGGAAATGGAAAAGGGACCAAGTTCCTTTTCCAATGGTGGGGGCCATCTTTTTCTTTCTCAAGGGATTGGGTTTATAGCACTGAGGCCATTTTCCAAGAAATAAATGAACTATTTGCCCCGTGGGTAAACCCTGTGGTGCAAATAGCAATCACGCCCAAGCCGGGGGTGGGGGGGTTGTACAGGCTGGTAATGGCCTGCAGCTCTCGCTGAGGCACTCGCTTCGCTCAGGCCTGCCTAGGCACAGGCTGGTGGGTCGTTACCGACCATGTATGTCCCCTGGCTGGGGCGTGATTGCTATATTCATGTAGGTAAAGCAGTAAACAGGGTAAATGATATGAAACAGACACCAATGAGCATGATGTCACTAAAAGGTATGTAAAGGTGATATGGTATAAGTGATATTCTTAGCAAATGTTGTGGTGAGATGGATTAAGGAGGCAGACAAGGTGCTATCATTTTGGCTATAGACATTTATTCAAATAAAGAAAAGAACCTGCCTCTCCCTATTTCTAGAAGAGTTTTCCCTACCTCAGCACAGAATAACTTGGTGCTTGTCATGATGTAAGTAAAAACAAAACAATGTATCATCCTCTGTCCAAATCAACTACTCTATCCCTACAACTAACAAATAAGCCAAGAAGGAAAAGGTTTCAATTAACTTCTGTTCCAAGACTGGCTCCCTTCTCCTGGTGAAACAATCCAGTCTTAGGCTGTTTTAACAACAGTCTCTTGTACCAGGGTCTGATTTACCAAATACACCTAGACCAAGAGAATTACTCCGTTCTCCTTGTATATCTGGAAGAGTTTTGGAGACTATTCCTTGACGGCCCTTTGTACAAGTCTTTAGAAGTCTCCTTACTTTCTCCCAATGATTTACAAACAACAGAATTAAGCCTTTATCAACTCTTCTTCTTATTGCTGATGCTTTGTCAGGACTTTTGACTGTTGGAGAGAGTACTCCCTGACAGTTCTTGATCCTTTTAGTATCTTTCACATATTTTGGGTTTCGCACTGTGACGATGGAGATCACTCCCGAGGAATACCTGACTCTTGCTTCTCTGGGTATCACTACTGTGATGAGGGAGATCACTGCTGAGGAATGTTTGACTCTTGGTTCTCGGGGTATCACTACTTTGATGAGGAAGATCACTCCAGTGGGAATACTAGACTCTTGATTCTCTAGGTATAACTACTGTGATGAGGGAGATCACTCATGAGGAATACTTGACTCTTGGTTCTTTGGTTGTCACTACTAAGACGAAGGAGATCACACCCAAGGAAAATTTGACTCTTCAATCTCCCTGGACTTCACCCGGTTTTCCCACAACTCCTGTTACCTGTATCTTCACTGGGGAGTGCTACCAGTTCTTCCTGGGGTCTGAAGTCGCTGTTGGTTCTGCAAGCATTCAGCATGTATTCCTGCTTTCCTCCTCTTTGGTCTGTGTGGCACCACTGAGCCATTGTTGTGGCAGTCTTGGTGTGTTTTATGGACAACATGGTCCACCTTGGAGAGGCCATGCCACTGCTGGATTCGTTCTGCTTCTGCAGTGAGTCGGGTTTACTCCGGCTCGCGTGGCTCTTTTCAGCTTCATCTTCCGAGACTGGTTATCTCTCGATGCCTCGGGCAGTGCAGGTTTGAATTTCCCAGGCCTTGCAGGAAATACTCACTGTATAGAGAGACAAAGTTATCAGGCAGGTACCAGAGGTGTCTAACATCAACACTCTGAGAAAATCCAAAGGTGGGACCAGACAAGGTTTAAAATAACAGTTTCAATTTTTAATAACGAACAAATCGTAAAATTTAAAACATCCAATTAAATAAATTGGTCCACAATAAAACAATTGTCACATCTAATATATAAGGCAACAACAAGGAATATGTAACAGGCTGAGATGCCCAGTTTAAAAAGGTGTTACAGAAAAACACTGCGGGTACTTATCAACCAAATATTATAGTACCCAACCAGGTTTGGAAAGGTGTGTCATAGATTTTAGTCTCTGTTTAGAGTCCAGAGAATTGTCTCGACATGTTTCTGTTCCGCTAGAAAAAAGTGCGGAACATTCATCAGGAGGGACCTTTTACAACGTAGCCTATTTAACAATTGGAGTGGTAAACATTACTATTACAGTATCATAGCACCTGCAAAAGATAAAAGATAAAAACAACAGACATCAAAGGGTCAGTTCAAAAATAACTGAATACTTTGGAAATTTCAATCAATGAAAAAGGCATCCTATCAAGGGAGATAATTACCTATCAAGGTGCCAGTGGGGGCTCTCTACTAAGAATAGTAGGTGTAGATTGACAACCTTTGCGGCCCTACAAGAGATAAAAGATATCTGTAGCATACAGTTCTGCGACTGGAAAAGCCTATAGGTACACACAGTACAGCAGTAAGTACAAGGAATGGGACAACCCGTCTATATCCATAAGACAAACCTCCGATGAATGTGAGAGTAGGGCCGTTAACTAGGAATCCCGCCTAAAGAAAGGAACCTGTTGTCGGTGAAAAGGACATATCTCCCATGGAGATCGTGAAAATGTCGGGTCCATGCAGTGATCGGACTGTGACAGTCAGGTAATGCCATAGCGTATGTCTAGAAAAATGGTGAGGGATCGTGTTGGGCAAGTATAACCGCTCAGGACGAGACAGCCCCATAGTGTTCAGCGTGCCGGTTAATAGTAAGGTGGACGGCGGAGATACCTTAAAAGGAGGGTCCACCCGTAGGGGTAACAGCCGGAACGAATCACTACGATCCGCACTGAAAAATAAATAAATAAAGGTAAAAGAGAGGATACGATCAGTAATATAGTCGATCGATCCTTAGGCAATCATGGTACTGGGAAGGAACTAGTCAGCTAAAGAATAGCAGGATAGCTTACCGAAAGTAGAAGGTAAGCGGAGGACCAGTCTACCGTCTTCGTAGGAGCGACTCAGTGTGTCCTGTGGCAGCGCGAAGCGGCCTATGCTGGCTCGTAGTCAAGGGAACACAGGTAGTCCTTCTATTATGTTAGTTAGTTAGACAGGAGACGGTCACTGAGGTGGGACGACGGCGGCCATTTTAGACCGGAGTCTAAGGAAGTGTAAAGTGGACACTGAGCATTGCCAGGCTAGTTGGCATAGGTCTCCCATATAACAAGTACACTAGAGCTCATAAAAACGATAAATCCGAGCTCATAAAGACGGAAAAGGCAAAAAAGGGGAACATGGGGGGAAGTCCCTATACTAAGAGACCCAAACGAAGTGGGGAAGACCCGTGTCTCCTCAGTGATTAGTGTTGTACTTGGGATTGTGACTAAAGGTATAGAAAGACAAAGACTTGCGCCTGCCCGACAAACTAGATATTGTGCCAGTCAATTGATTCATTGAGCCCTGTAACATCACTATGTAGGGTAAAGATCATCTTTTGTTCCATTTTCAACAGTTTCTTTTCGCGTGCTGTATTATTCGTTCCTTTTAAGGCAAGCAGGACCGTCCATGTGAAGTCTTCATATTTGTGCTTCAGAAGATTGAAGTGTTTCACAAGTGGAGCATTCTCAGTTCTGTTCTTCAAACAGCTCCGATGTTCCATGATGCAAGTTTTTACTTTTCTAACAGTCTTGCCTACATAATGCAATCCACATATACAGGTGATCATATATACAACAAAATCTGTATTGCAATTAGTGAGGTTCCTTTGGGTCCAGAGTTTTGAGAGGCCAACATCAACTTCTTTAGTTCTAGCAGTTAATTTGCAGACCCCACATGTGCCGCAGGGGTAATGTCCGGTGGCTTCTGGGAGACCCCAGAGGGTGGTCAATTTAGGTTCCGGAGTATTGACAGATTTGAGTTTGCTGTTACTGACTCTATTGCCAATGGTGGTGCTTCTTGTGTAAGCAAATATGGGCATAGGGATAGCTTGTGTAGCAGTTCTGAAAATTTTCCAGTTTCTCTTTATGATGTTGGTGATTTCAAAACTCTGGTCCGTAAAGGTGTTCACACAGACTATACGGTCCTCTTTAGGTTTTATTGTCTTAGGTTCTAATAGGGCTTCCCGGTTATTATTAAATGCCCTTTTTGGCTGATTTTTTATTGGCTTTTTGGGGTAGCCCCTCTGTCTGAGCTTTTTACTGAGTGTGGAAGCTTCAGCTTCGTAGGTTTCTTTATCAGAACTATTCCTTTTGAGACGTAGAAATTGGCCAAATGGAAGGTTATCACATAGATGTTTAATGTGATGACTAGAATAATCCAATAGGGAGTTCTTATTGGTCGGTTTATGGTAAGGTTTTATTTTCAAGACCCCATTGAGGGGGAATATGGTAAGGTCCAAAAAATTAGTGAACTCATTACTTAAAGTCATTGTGAATTGTAAATGGGGGTTAAGACCATTTAACCAAGTGAAGAAATTGTTGGCATCATCCTGTGTACCCTTCCATAATACCAGAATGTCGTCAATGTAGCGTCTCCATTTAGTGATGTTGTTGCTAAAGGGGTTACGCTCGTTATAAATATGAGATTTCTCAAATGTCTCAACATAAAGATTAGCCACGCTAGGAGCCATGGTGGCCCCCATAGCTGTCCCCTCGATTTGTTGATAGAATTTCCCGTTAAACTCAAAGTAATTACGTTTTAATGCGAGTTCCACACACCATAGGATAAATGAGGTGGGTACCGGATCGTTGTCTTCTCGTGTAAGAAGTATTTCTTCTATGGTATCCACTGAGGCTTGTTGTGGTATGTTCGTGTACAGGGAGACAATATCCAAAACTATAAGTAGATCGGTTGTGGGGTCAAAATTAAGATTTTCATAGCAATTGATGACATCTCTAGAATCCTTTAGGTAAGATTGCATTTTTTGTACGTATATTTTCAAGTAGTGGTCAGCAAATGTAGAAAGGGGTTCCAGGACTGAGTTGATCCCTGCTACAATCGGGCGTCCAGGTGGATTCAAAAGGGTTTTATGCACCTTGGGTAAGGTGTAAAACGTAGGAATACTAGGTTTCTTGTTGACAAGGAAATCCGCTTCTTGTTTAGAAATCCATTCACGATCTTTCGCCTTACCTACTTTGTCAGCTACAAGTCGCTGGAGTTCAAGGGTGGGATCTTGTGTGAGTAAACAGTAGTAAGAAGTGTTACTCAATTGTCTCTCGCATTATTTAATGTAATCAGTGCGGTTAAGAATCACGATACCTCCACCTTTATCCGCCTTCTTTATAATGATTGATAGATTAGTAGACAGAGAGTCAAGAGCTTTACGTTCCTGATTGGATAGGTTGTGAAATGGCCTCCGTCGTTTATCTGCCAGGGCGGTGACTTCAGCAATGACTTTCTTTTCAAAAACAAGTGATTCTGGAGAGAAACTCTGGGAGGGCGGGTAGAAAGTAGAAGGATTGCGTAATCCTGTACAGTTATTTGGTCCTTCCTCAATGGTTTCATGGGCTGAAGAAAAGAATTCCTTCAGATGGATTTTTCTCATCAGCTTTTTAAATTCTATTTGGAATTCGAAGGGGTCATGTTCTTTCGTCATGACATATCCTAGTCCTTTATTAAGGACTTGTTCTTCCGTTACTGTTGGTATGTAGTTCGATAGGTTAATTAGAAATGATTCCCGCTTCGAGTTTGCTTCGATCCGTCGTCCCAATTGTTTCTGTTCTGGGCCTGGTGTAAAAAACGACCGTGATTGTGTCTCCTTTCTCCGTTACTTTGCCGTCTTGTGGGTTGTCCTCTGCCCCTTTTATTCGGTGTTTTATTGCCCGAGGATGTGCCTTCTCCTACATCATCTGGGTCACTACTATCGTTACTTGTGCTATAGGATGTGTTGCGAAACCTTACTCGTCTGTTGTGTCTTGTCGGTCCATTCGTTTGTAGGGATTTGTTGACATAGTCATCTTTCACATAAGGAAAAGCTTTCTCATGTGTAAAGCGTGCCAAATCTTTTTTTATGCGTTGAACGCGTTCGTTGGTGTTGGTCGATTTGAATGCTTTCAATTCTTTTTCTATCTCTTCAAGTCTTTTTTTATAGTTATCTAAAGGTAACTGTTTTTTTAAATTTTCTTCAATCTTTTCTAATTCGATTTCGATTTTGGTGGATGTTTCTTTGGCAGTATCAATGATCAGAATGAGCCAATCACGACCACAGGTGTTTGCTATATAACTCCATTGTACTCGGAATTTTTCGTTGTCTAAAAATAATCTAGGTTCATTAAGGACAATGAGTCCTTGAGGTAATGCTTTATTCTTAAGATATTCCAGCATAATTGTCCCATGGAGTTCAGTTCTTGTGAGTCTTTTACCTAGTTGTATTAATTTGTTACATTCATCTTTGTCTTGTGTGATGTCAACAATATCCTCATGGTTTAGGATTGGGATCGCTTTCATGAGGGCTGCTGCATAGTCATCACTATAGGCTAAAGTTCTATCTTCGGCCATGATAAGAGGGGGTAGTCTCCACTTCCCCAAATCTGCTGTGTGTGAGTACAAATAACAACCCACTGAAAAAGTTTCCTGTGACCGGAAAGCCACTGTGAACTACTTACAAGGAGAGGAAACCCGGTATACAGCTGTCTAATCAAAAATTAGCAGTGTATACTTTGTCTATTTCCGGGGGGGATAATAGTCACTGTATAGAGAGACAAAGTTATCAGGCAGGTACCAGAGGTGTCTAACATTAACACTCTGAGTAAATCCAAAGGTGGGACCAAACAAGGTTTAAAATAACAGTTTCAATTTTTAATAACGAACAAATCGTAAAATGTAAAACATCCAATTAAATAAATTGGTCCACAATACAACAATTGTCACATCTAATATATAAGGCAACAACAAGGAATACGTAACAGGCTGAGATGCCCAGTTTAAAAAGGTGTTACTTGCAGGAAATACACCAGCTTCCATGGCTGCTCTTCCTGCTCCCGAACACCTCTAGTCCTTCCTCAGTCTTTACTTTATTTTGCTAGGCCCACCCCAGCATAGCGTCAATGTTTGTCGTCAATGCCTTTGAAGTTATCGTCATGTCTCCTAGTGGCCACCTTGTCACAGTTCTTTGGTAATCCCTTCTGCTGTTGCTCTGTATGTTTCTTTGGTTCTTCTTCATCTCAGTCCTATCTGGTCTTACAGATGACCTAGTAGAGACTTCACAATAACACACAGTAGTAGTTTCAGGTTCAGAGGGTGTAGGAGTCAATAGGGCCATGGCTTCTGGGAACAAGGGTTTAGGGAGGTCTTTCACAGGATGGGAATACTTATCTCCATGAGGAGAGTCTCTCCCTATTAGGTCCTCCCACTTTTTACCTACCCTTCCCCTAAAGGTTTCGGCTTCCCCATCTAAGGTTAATGCTGGGACTTCATCAACATGATTTTTATGATTTACATTTCCTGTGATTTTTCCCCATCCCTAAACAGGCGTATCTGCTAAAGATTTTATTTTAAGATCTATCTGAGTGATCTGGGACATCCACTGTGAAAAATGTGGGATGTTACTGCCTATGATTAACTGGGCTGGTAGCCTCTGGATCACTGCTACTGGGGTCCACATTTCCATCACGATGATGGTTACAGGTATTTCAAGCTGGGCGTAATTCTTAGTAGGACCATGTATACTTCGGACTTCCTTCTTTTGTATCCTTTTCCACTCCAAAGGTATTAACATAGGGTGTATAGCACATCCTTTGCTCTCACTATGTACCTGGACCCAAACCTTCTGATTTTGGATTGTAAGAGGGACTCTATAGATGATAGTATTGTCTCCAAAAAACAGTTGCTTTGCTTCCTTTTTCCTGATGTTCTATCCTTAGGGAGGACAATACTGATCCTCTTTTCCTATGGTCATTGGTAGAGTTGACATCTGGGCATAGAGGGCAATAGAAAAAGACAATTGTGGAGATTCTTCCTGTACCTCTCAGATTGTTATGTGAGTTATCCTAGTGGGTGAGGATGGAGGAGACCTCAGATTCAGAGGACAGTTCCCTGTGACATGTCCATATTTTATACATTAATAGCAACCGTTATTCTGGGCTGGAGCCAGAGGTAGAGGTGGTGCTACTGGCTCGTTCGGGATGTGTTTTCTGAAAATATGGGTTTTCTTAACTTGGGAAACCCTCAGGGCCTCTACTTTCTACACAGTCTTAGGCGACTCAAAGCCTTCTGAGCCCTCTGTAATTTCTGTTATATTAGCAGATTTTTCCTGTAATTTTTGTTCAAGCAACAAACTACACTGATGAAACGACAGAGAGGAGTTGGATTCAAGGGTTTCACGGTTTTCTTTCTCTGTCGGAAAGAGGGTGTCGCTGCACTCTTGTGAGGTACAAAATCATATCTCTTCCAAGGAGAAGGGTATACTTCACAATAACACACAGTGTATCGTATGACAAAAAGTGTAGGTCAGTTAAAAACATTTTTGTGTTGAACTGAAAAGGGATAGTTCAACTGTGGATGTTATAAAAGATCTTGTCTGTCATGATATTACTGGGTTGACCTGGCTGATTAGAAGTCCTGACATACAACCCTTTACATGTGTCCATCTGAACACATGAAAAGAACAACACATAATGTTTCTCTCATCCACAGGTGACAAAGGGTACCTACTGAAAAGAAACCTTCTCCCCTCTTCCAGGAAGACAGTCACTCGAGGCCAGCAACATTCCAACCAAGTCAGCACATATATGCCCCTAAAATCTAATACAGCATATATTTGGCATATGTTCTGTATTAGCATCTGGTATCATCCTGATAGCGCCAACTCAATGGGTAATTTAGTTTTCACAACAATGGGAGCTAATTCATTCCAATAGCACCACAGTATCACATGTTCCTGCGTAAGGTTTCTTTAATTTCTCCAAGGTTACACTTGATCTTTTCATTTTTATATCACAGTTTTTTCTTTTCTTTCAACACGTGTTTCTCCACCATTCTATAGTGGATCATCAGGAGAGAATCCTGTTGTATTTAGAGAGCGCCATCACTTTTGTGCCTATTTTTGAGTTGTATTTTGGTTCTCCACTGTATTTGTCAAAGTAGTGAAAACCGGTCAAATTTGTAGAACGGGATCCGCTTGTCCCTTGATATGGGCCGCTGATCCTTGACTCAAGTTATACTTCATGTGCCAGGATCTCTCAAGGGGATTTCTACTTTTTCACCCTCTGACCATAAACATAATCATAGTTTCCCATTTAGTACTATATAACTCTGTGCTCAGAGGTGGCTTGTAAATCAACATCTCTCCTAATTTGATGCAGTTGGTCAGAGGGAAGCAGCAGCTGGATTACGGGATGGCCTGGTTATAAGATATATGATATATGATTGGTTATTCATAACGCGCTTAATACCCAGAGGTTTCTAAGCACGGACCCGGGTGATCGAACCTGTGTTGCTCCGTGTTTCCTTGCTTCCAAGGCGAGCACATTGCCCCTGAGCTATCCTCCCGAGCCTAATAGATATTTTATTTATTTCACTTAAGTAGGCATATGTTCTGGAAAGGCACGCTGTCTTTTATTCTTGTTCATGTATGATGACCACAAGCCAGCGACTGGATCTGAATTGTAAATGGCCTCAGCGGTGAACCATCCACACATGATACCAAGGATTATTCTAGCCCTGGTTCAGAGTTATTACACCTGGTAATAGATTGTTCAGGGAAACGTAAGGACACCATTGGTCACAGTACTTTCCCTGTGTTAAGCAGAGAGCAAGGGAGGGCAGTCTTGAAACATTGGTTAGGAACAGCTTCATGATCCAACTATACCGCTACACCAATATACATATCAATATTCCTGCTCAAATTGGCTATACTACCACCTGTGACATGATCAAGGTATGCCCCTGTGCATATCGCCAGCTGCTGCTGGCGTATTTATTCCTCCCAAGTGTTATATCTGATTACCATCTGCAGACTATCAGGTGAAGTGTGACATATGCAAGAGAGCTTGAAAAAGAATGATGCAAAATAGAGTGACAGGTTTACTCCTGATGAACACTGAGATGTATAGTGGCAGGGCAGAAGAGGGAGAGGTGAGTGTGGATGGGGTATGGGATGGAAGCAGTGTGGAGTAAGCAGGATGAGGTTGCCGAGCAGGAATGGCAGGTGTGTGTGGGGCTCCCCTGTGAGTGGTGGTAAAGAGAGGAGAGATGCAGAGAGAAGAAAAAAGCAGGAAGCAAAATGAGTGGGCACCACTGGAAAATTCATCTACTTGTGAAAGGTATACCAAATCTCAAAAAAGATACCAGTCTTTTCAGAAGTAGTTCTTTGTGCAGGAGCAGGCTGTAAAAGGTTTGGAGACACCCAAGCCAACAATAACAACTGAAGCAGGAGACCAGGTGAAATACCCAGTCATACAGCCGCTCTCCGAGATCCCAATCTGGGTTATATTTAATTTCAGATCATATAGGCATTCAGTATCAATTGTAGAGGTAATGTTAAAAAAAACTCAAAATATGTTGTTATGTTTCAACGATGATTTTATCTGTCAAACCATAGTTTTATGAAAAAGTAGAAGGTTGTCACTAATAATGTTTTAGTGAGGAAGAATTTGCCACAATAACTCAATAATCAGACTAAGTTATGCCAATGCATTTCGGAATAAATATTCCTTCATCAGGGCAAGTCTAAACAGCATAAACATTATATGTACATTTACATAATTAAAACAAACAGTGCAAAATCCAAATTTTACATACAATACCAAAAGTGTAAAGTACATACCAATAAGTAGTGTTTGTAGAAGCAAAAGGTAGACCGAATCAAAAAAACAGAAGAATAAGGAAAATCAATCAGTATTTAAGGTAAGCGCTAACTAAATGTCGCTATGGTAAGTCAAACGTAGCAAATTGAATTAGGGCTGTCATAGTCAAATAAACGAACTGCCCCGCTGAGCTCAGTGAAGTACGTGTCACTGAAAAGCAGTATCTGTAAGCAGGAGGTCATGTTAGTTACTTTCAAGAAGCGTTCCTGGTTAGAAGCGTTGTTAACCGCATCATTGCTAGCAGAACGTGTATGTAAAGCTTACCGTCACAGAGAACGGAGTGGAGCAGTTCTCTCTGGGTCTGCCGATAGCAGACTGACCTCGCCGCATCGGAGCGTTGCTAGGCAACGTTATAATATACGACACGTGATCGCGGCCCCTCTAGCAGGGAGCGCGCTACGTGTCGAGGCTGCAAACAAGCCAGTGGGCTTGAGTATGGTAGAAATAAATATTTATAGGACCTAATAGGCTCATAATAGGAAAACTAAACATTTAAAAATAGAAATTCACAGAGCGAAAAAATCATAGAAAGTGAAGAAATCCACAAAACAAACCCTTGGCTATTCGATCACAGTAAATTGTCAAATTGTCAAAACATCACCAATGAAATGGATTGAGATTCCTAATTAGATACATAACAATTTCAAACATTTTCATCACTCACAGGTATATATCAATGCTGCCAGTGGTGTCGTCCAAAAGGGCGGCACCTTGGGTCCTGGACGGAGGTCCAGAAAATGCAGCATTTGTAACAGTAATACATTGTGTTGTCGCATAGCCACCTGTAAATATAATACCAGCGTGTACCACCACCATTTCAAGTTATCATCCACAATCATATCATTTGGGTCATGGTCCCACTTGTGCCTGAATCTTAATTCAAACAACTAAGTCCAAACAGAGAGAGTAACATGCAATTAAAGAAAACAATGATAAAAAGATTGAAGACTCCCCTAAACATCTTCACACATTCATTAGGGGAAGTTTATTTAGCACTACATGTTTCAGTCTTATGAGTTGGACCTTATTCAGGGGCATCAAACAAAGTAGAATCGGGTTGATCTAGAAAAAATATGCAAACACAGGCAAAAGGGCCATTGTTACCTGTTTAGTCAAATTACCACTTGTCACCAGAACTATAATCGAGAAAGACCAAAACATCATAAATACATCCCTTTTTACCTTAAATTGTATGAAAAGTTTCCTGCAACAACTTTTTTACACAGTGTACCCACTGCTCCCTTCTAAATAGGAGAGACTTGTGGGAGAAAAAACCCAAATGCCTGTTCACTATTGTATACAGTGAAAAGAGGTTTGTAGGTGTACTCCACTTCTGTTTTATAGAAAGTTGGGGTTTGTAAATTGTACAAAGTTATTTAACACTTTTTTAAGGTGCGGGGGAGGAAAAGTGACCCTGGCACCGGACCACCAACACACAAATGTAAAGAAAAGAAAGAGGATCCAAAGGTAGGAGCCCTCCCGTCCCCTGCACACTGTTACTATTCCATCATCAGATGGTTCATCAAATTTGAATATATAAATTAATGCTGCTTAACAATACGTAAAACTGAGGTTGAAAAACTCTCAAATTGAGAGGCTAGGGCCAGAGAATCCAAGTAATCCGGGTTCTTCATCGTTAATACAGGCGTCTCTCATTCTCATACGTCTGTACGGTAATAAGATTATATGCCACTCTATGAGTTCAACTGTGAAATCCCACAGATGTGGTATTGGTCGTCTATGTTGCTATCTGTGCGGCTTCCAGAAGCCGCGCACGCTTCAATCAAGTTGGTGCGCCTCTCGCGCGTACATCGGTGGGTTTCTATGTAACCAGGGTAACTATTGTATCCAGAACAGGAGCTCTGGAATCAAGGTAAATAGTAAAACTAAAGAAAAGCACCATGTGTAAAGATGTCTCTTCTCTTCTCATTCAGTTTGTGGCCCTTCTCCAGCCAGTTATCCCATCATTGTTCATTGTTCAATCTATACAATGGCCCTTGAATTGAACGCACCAAAGGAATTCTGAAAATTGAAATGAAATGTTGTTACTTAAAGGAGTTTCCTACTATGGTGGCTTTTAACATATCAAAATTTATTTTAAAAAATAACTATTGTGAGAAACCTGAATGTGTCTCACCCGCTAGTCCCCGGGGATCTGTCATCCAGGTGGCCAGGACACAGCCATCGCTTTTGGTTCTAGTTCCTGGGGGTGGACCAGTGCGGGAGGATCACCTGAATGAGAGGTGCTCGGAGAGTGGAAGTGGGACACCGGAAAGTGAGATGCTGTATCTCCTTCCGTGTAACACCTTTTCCGCATCCTACCAGGTAGGATACCTTGGAACTCACCCCACTTCCCCCCCCTTAGCCGACACAAATATGTTCTCTCGGTTAGTTCACTGTGAGCGACAGAGGACTAACACCAGAGCCGGATGCCTGACATGTCCCAACACAAGGATCAGGTAGAGTCAGGAAATTACTGAAAATTACACACACCTGACTTCCATCACACTTCCCCACACAGATAAAAGGCAGAGCATGAAAGCACACTCTGAGCGGGGCAAAACAAGAGAGGAAGCAGCATTTTTGAGATGGCAGTTTAATACTAGGAGAAAGACAGCGAGACCAGAAAGGGTTACAAGGAGGGAATTTCCCATGGCCTTTTCAGAGGATGAAAACCGTTACTTTCAAGAGCCCTCGAGGATAAGAAACATAAGACTGGGAATCAAAGCTGAAGAAAGGTGCATTGTATGTCAGAGGTACCCAAGGCTTTCCTGCATCAACGGCTGAGGAGGGGAGGAGCGATTGCTGCCGAGGTACTGTCCCTGGCTCCGACAACAAAGCTGCTCAAGTAAAGTCAGCACAGCCGGTGAGTCAGGGAGACTGATAGCAGACCGGTCTGTGTGAGAACCCTTTATATTGAATCCTTTTTGATGGATTTGTTCTGTTTCTTCCCATATCGTCAGTTTCACAATATGTGATGGGACTACTATGAGTACAGTATCAATTTTTCTAGAATTTTCAACGTATAGGAATTCAATATAATTGGTTTCAATGTTCTTCAATTTAGGAATCATTTTGAAAAGGGCAAGTATTATTGATCTATTCGGATAGGGATCTGTACGATTTCTTTCTCTCATTGTTAGCATAAGTATGTCTGTTTGCTTTAAGTTGGAATGTTTTGATTTCAAGCTTCCACTAATTGCGGATTTTGATGTATTTGGATTCGCATGGTTAGTGTTTTTTTTTAATCAAGTGATTGGCAGTTTCTATGAATTGCTGTTTCTTGGAAATTTTTGTCACGTAAAGGTTTATCATTTTGGATAGCGCAAAGTCTTCTTTGCTCCAAAGTTAGACATTTTTATTTTTGACATTCAAATTTATCATTAGAGGTCTTGTTATATCATTTGATATTTGTCAATGATCAACCATTTGGGAAATGCTAACGATTGGTAGTGAAGAGGTGGAATATGTTGAGTAATTTAACAGATCGTTTTCTTCTCCATCATGACTTTGACTGGTCTCCAACAGAGAGGAGATATTGTCATGGACAGGAGTTTCAGCCTCTATCATTTCAGATTCTGGATTCATAGTCTCCTTTATGGAGGTTGGATTTATTTTTTCACCATAGATCTGAGTTAATTGTCGACTGGGGGTCGCTAGGGCACCAATACATTTCTTTACTTTTGATTTGGAGGTATTTTTTATAGGCAACTGATTTTTTGTTTTTTTCCTAGCCTCAGCCATTTTGCCTTGTTTAGATTTCTTTTTCGCCTTGGCTTTTTGAAAAACCTCAAATATTGGTTCTTATGTTGGTTCGTTTTCCACTGTAATAATTTCAGGCTCGATCACTTTCTCGTCATCAGTTTGCGCATTTGTACTTTTTTGTGTGTCTTCAATTATTATAATATTTGGAATAGCGATCAATTTACCCAAGGTTACGGGAGGACAAACTACTTCCTTCTCAACCAATATAGGAGATGTCTGACCAGCCCCCAGAGTAATTTGCATCGTAAATAGTTGTTGCTAAAGAGTATCGCTTTTAATGTATCTGATTACTGATCGAATTTTTTTCTAAGGTCTCATATAATTTAGTCAGGGTAAATAATCCATTATTCATGAATGCCACTGTGATCTCGTAAGCAAGGATAGGCAGTTGTTTTAATCCAAACAATGGTTTTGGTGTAGGTCTCACAAAGGACATTGATGACGATATGGTTGAGTTCAAAGGAGAGTTATTCGATGTAGGGTATAAAATGGGCAAATGAGACAACTCCGATTCATGTGTGTTAAAGGCAATCAGTTGGGTTTCTGGTACTATTGGACATATAACTTCATCCAAGTTGTTTTCATTTGAGGATATTTCTGCAGTAGGAAGCATTGTTGTACTATTTTTCACTGTAGAGGGTTTAGAGGTAGTTATCTCATTATCACACTCAGTTAGATTTTTTCTAAGTATTTGGGAATATAGTGCTGGTATATAGGAGTTGTCTGTTTTGTGTATTTGTGCATGAGCCCCAATAGGTAAAAACTCTTCTTAAGCCTTAGGGGAGTCCAAGTCTATTTCTTGGGCATGTGGCTTGTTTGTTAGGCCAAACTGGGTCTGGCATGCTAATAACTCTTTGTCAGATATGTGTGCTGACTGTAATCCATTGGTGACCAAAGGAACTGCAGCTAATACCATAGTCGTTTCCGTTATCATAATTCCCCGTTGTATATTAATGATTTGTCCGTAAGGAGGAGTTTGCATCATGACTCCTTCTCTATGTATTATTTGGGAGGAAATAGTTTAATTATGTGGCAACATAGCAGGCTTCACCAGAAGCATTTCCGATGCCAGAAAACTTGTTTGTTTATTGAGCAATAGCTTGGAAGGCAAGGTTGGAAGCTTATTACCTTTAACTCCAGTTGGTTTCATCTGACGAGCTGGTGGGCACTTTTGCCATGACAATACAATATCAGTGCTGGCGGATTTCAAGCAGGCTGTTTTCCTGTGGGTTAAGTCCCACGGACACGTCTCTTTAAATAGTTTTCCAGAATCAGATGGCATGGCCGTTTTTAGGGTGTATTTGGCCATGTTTAGATACTTAAAAAGATTGTTCTGTCTGAAAGTGCTTCAGCTAGCTGTGTTTTATTAGGCTGATGAGATGTTCATGGGGTTGTGTTTTTATGTGAACAGCTAGGCCGAATTATCAGGGGTATAGCTGTGTTCTAGTTGAATGATGGTGTATAGAAGAGAGTAAGCATAGTGGTGTGATATGGTGGTTATCAGTATAAGCGCCTGAGACCAGGCACGTGAGCAGGAAAGTGGGGACATACATAGTGACATACATATCTATAGCAACAGGATGGATAGAGGTATATGGGATACAGATATATATGGGGATACAGGTACACAGCATATATAGGGGAAACAGATATTTGGTAACTTCGTGGTAAACAGGTGTTGCCTCTATCCGCACCATCTGCACCATCCGTTCCATCCACTTCATCCATTCCGTCCACTTCATCCCTTCCATCCACTCCATCTGTTCCATCCACTCCATCCGTTCCATCCATTCCATCCGTTCCATTCATTCCATACATTCCATCCGGTCCATCCACTCCATCCGGTCCATCCGCGTCATCCATTTCATCGCTCCTTCCGCTCCATCCACTTCATCTGCTTCATCCATTCCATACGTTGCATTCAGTCTATCCGTTTTAGTCACTCAATCCATTCACTCCATTCGCTCCTTTATTATCGCAGTTCGATCTACTCTGCTTTTCAGTTTACTTTTGTTTACTGTGACTATTCACTCCGTTTACTCATCCTTGGACTCTATTCGAAGGATGGAGGCATATCTTTGAAGGTCATTGGTGTTATGGGTTATGGGAAGAGCCACGTTTTCAGTAGTTTGCGGAATGA
This sequence comes from Ambystoma mexicanum, assembly GCF_040938575.1. Classification (NCBI taxonomy): domain Eukaryota; kingdom Metazoa; phylum Chordata; class Amphibia; order Caudata; family Ambystomatidae; genus Ambystoma; species Ambystoma mexicanum. The sequence continues at coordinate 332,042,863 of NC_090925.1, read as the reverse complement.
CAAGTAGTCTTTGGTGAGTCGGATGTGGGGTGGAAGCGAGTTCCATAGAGTGGGGGCCAAGGCTGAGAACGAGGATCCTCCTATCCTGACTGAGTTGGTGTTTGGTATCACTAAGAGGAGGGCAGAGTTTGATCTTAGAGTGTGTGGTGGGTGGTATGGTTTAAGCTTGTCTTGCAGGTGTATCGGGACGGTTTTGCGCACTGCTCGGTGTGTGATGTATAGGGTTTTGAAAGTGGCCCTTCGTCCGACTGGGAGCCAGTGGAGAGTTCTAAGAGCAGGAGAGGTGTAGTCTCTTGGGCCCGGTGCTAGAAGCATTTTGGCCGCATCGTTTTGTGCTCTTTGTAATTTAATGAGGTGGTATCCCTGGACTCTGAGATATAGGGAGTTAGTGTAGTCCAGTCTTGACATTACAATACACTGAACAGTGGCAAGTCTGTTAGGAAAGGAGAGGTAGGGAAAAATGCATCTAAGAAATTTGAGATGGTAATGACAAGACTTAGATACGTTGTTGATTTGGCGAGAGGGGGTTGGGTCAGAGTCGAGAGTGCATCCAAGGTTTTTCACTTTGGCCAAGGTGGTGGGTGGATTTCCCATGGATGTGGGCCAAGGTAAAGGGAGGAGACGAAGCTCAGTGTTGCCACACACCATTATTTCAGTTTTAGTGGGGTTTAGGAGGAGGTGGTTTGTAGTCATCCAACGATCTATGTCAAAGAGGCAGGCTGCCAGGTCCGGCTGAGGGTTTGAGTCTGGGTTGAGGAGTTTTAAGATTATTTGTGTGTCATCAGCGTAGTTATAGCACAGGATATTGTGCGGGCAAATTATTCCAAGGAGTGTGGACATATAGAGGTTGAACAGGAGGGCTGATAGGCATGCTCCTTCTCTCAACAGTAAGGAAATCAAAGCACTCCCAGTGCTGTTCAGCTTCTGTGCCTATGGAAAATACTCATGGAGTACACACTATCTTCGAAACATCAATATGTGACATATAGTTATTTATTTTATTCCCGAGGTGGTATGTATGGCTGCCTCGAGCCTATGCACTCCCACAGAATATAAGGAGCAGCTAACTATCTAGAGTTATTTGAATGGCAGACTGCTTCCGCACTGACTTCCATATTTATTTTTAAAAAATGTTTATTAAATGATTTAGTTTGGTCTCAAACTTTACATTATGTTGTATAGCAAAGGATAGTTAAAACAATGAAAGAGAAAATTAAAAACAAAAGGCATAAAACTAGTCAAACAGACTTTGTTTTCTTTAGAGAATAATAAAACAGCATTTCAGACTTCTAATCGCAAGGATCCATTTCAGGTCTCGAGTACTTTCTCAATTCAGTGTTCTCTTTATGATTTTTGTCTCGTCTTTGTATTGTATTATTCTGAATGCTAATAACTTATCATTTCCTAGGACAATATATGCCCATTTCTCGTTCCCATCCATTTGTTTAGCCGTTTGTGGTAACATATCTGCAAATATCTGGCGTTTGTCATTCCCTGCTACACACTCCATGATGATATGAAAGAGTGTTTCTTTCTGATCTCGTTGTTTACAATGTCTACAGTATGCTTCTTCGACAGTTATTTTTTTGGTACTGTTCAGATATTCACGCGTAGGGAGGACATTCAATCTGAGTCTTAAGAAGGAATCTTTCATATGTTGGTCTGGAAAGCGCACTAGGTATTCCGGGAGTTGGTTCAATGCTCTTACTTCCACTTTCGAGTGAATGTCCATTTGGTATTGCGCTTTTTTGCTTAAGGTGTTTATCCAGTCGTTACGTTGGATTTTAATCTTTGCTTTAACAGGTCGATTAATTAACATCTCAGCTGTTATTTCAGCATTATCAGTTATTCAGTTATTATCCATCATTTGTTTACATGTATTTTTCCAAGTTGTTATTACGGTATCATTTATTGTAAGTGACTTGTCTTTCAGAATGTTAATAGCTGGTATCTTGTCGTTTGTAATTGTTTTCCTGTGTAAGTCTAAACATTTTCAGTTTACTATTGTTTCAAGTGATTGTAGTGCCAGCTTGCATCTTATTCGTGGCTTTGGATAGGATTTGGGTCCACTTTTGGCAGGGTATATTCAATGCTGCTTCACTCCCACATGTGAGGATTGCCACTACTTTTTGACGATAGAAGGTTATTACAGGTTTGAATAAAAATGTCCCACATTTTTTATGGATGACTAGCCCTTGACGGGCTAGTGAAAGGGACTTGATTTGTAGGTGTTCATTCCAGCCTGACTCAATTTCCGATTGGTTCACTCAAAAACCTAAATATTTGACCGTTTTTACTGTGGCTATTGTTTCCCCTTCTATTTATATCGCCAGTGGTTTCTTCTTTGGATTGGGTTGGTGTGTTAGGGCCATTACTTGTGTTTTTTTTTTATTGATGGACAAGTTATTTGCCTCTCTGTAGTGTACTAATGCTCATAGCCTGTTTTGGAGCCCTTTTTCCGTCTTATCTAGCAGGATGATGTCATCCGCAAATAACATATACAGGATTTTAGTAACGTTAAGTTTTGGAGGGTCTTCTGTTATCGCTACTTCGCTCATTCCTAGATCTGCAATATATAGGATGAACAATGTGGCTGCCAGCGGACATCCCTGCTTTAATCCGTTGTCAGGATTTTAGTTGACGTAGCACCTTCTTGAGATAGTCGCACCTTTATTGAAGTATTTGTATACAGTGCTTTGATTGGTTCTATTATGTTTTTGAGGAAATTCCATGACATCACTTATTCCCATAATTTATGCCGGTTCACGAGGCAAGTTTCACATCTATGAAAGATGCATAAATCGAGGTATTGCTCCTCTGTGCCTCATGTTTTAGTATGTTCAACAGAATTAGATGTATATTTGTGCCGACGTTTGTTGTAAAACCTGTTTGTCTTTGGTCCAGTAGCTCATTTTCATATGCCCATTTAGTCAGCTTCTTTTGGATGAATCCTGCTAAGATTTTCCCAGTGGATCCAACAAGGCAATTGGGCGGTAGTTTGATGGTATGGTCTTAAAACCCTGCTTGTGGATTGGGACTTCCATATTAGAACTCTCGCAAGGCACAACAAGAGTCATTTTGGCCTAAATAATGTGCCTGCTGTTAAGTTCCCACCCATGGCCACTTAACTTACGACACGGGTCGAGAACACGGGGCAAGGATTGGGTCGAGAACACGGGGCAGGGATTGGGATAGGTGTCAGATGCAAGGTGCAAACAAACTAAAAGGTTTGGCTCTATCAACTGTCAAGCTATGAGCAAAGTATACATGCATTCCTTTATTGCGCCCTCTTGAGGTGGAAAGTATATGTGTGCTGCCTGGACAATGCCCAAACAGTGTTCTGAGCCCTGCCTGTATTTTGACATACACAAACAAAGGGTTGCAAGTCCTGTAACAAAAGCAGAAGGCAGGTGGTTTGCCTTTATATGAGCTGAAGGGAATAGTGTGTTCTCGGAGCAGCTGGCGCTAATAATCCAAGTGGAATGTGTTACTATTGTGTCACAGCAACAACAACAAAAAACACAACCCGAAGAAATAGGTGCTTGGCAGGAAACATCCCAATGGCCATTTTGGATGGGCAATAAGCGGGCGAGAACACTGTGGGCACTGAGCATTATCCTCATCATACCAATGTTGCAGGGAGTGAAAGAGAGACCAAATTCACCGAGGAACTGGCAGCTTTCATCAGATGTCAGTCTGCTGCTGATTAGATTCATTGCAATGCTTCCTGTCTGTGTCAGGAGCACGGCTCTGTGGGGCCCCCTGGTGGATGCCTAGACATATTGCAGAATGTTGAGCCAAAACGTGATTGCAGTGTCGAATAAGACCAGCATTCCGACCAGGTCCCAGAAACCTTTTCTTCACATACAGTGCATTTTACAGAGGAATGAGCCATGACAGAGGAGAGTAAAGACACGCCTCCTGGGCTGCACAGGCGTCAGAGTCAGTAATATCAGAGCAAGGCACTGTCACCAACAGTTGATTCTCTGCAACCCATCAGGGGTGCAAAGCACCCCTGTACTGCCGTAAATCAGCCTAAAAGAATGGGAAATTTAACCAAGGTAAACAACACAGGGATAAGAGAAAATTATGCAGCCGATGACATAAACACATTCAAATAGGCCGACACTTTCCCATGAAACATATATAAAGAAATAATGCAATCATGCTGAGCTCCTCAAAGCAAACAAACATGCCCTATGAAACATCTCTAGTATGCCAGGAAGATGAGAACCCAGCTCAGTATCTAAAATAATTTAATTTAATATATTTCTATCGTGCTTAAGACAGAATTAACTGCATCCAAGCGCAGAGGTTTCCATGTTTTCAGCCACACCAATATCCATAGGAGTTGTAATGAGCAGAAAATTAAAGATAATAGGCCCTTGCATGAACAGAATGGATACGTTTTTAGAGCCTTCCGAAACATGACAGTTGACGCCAGGCTCCGAATGGTCACTGGCAGTGAATTCCATAGCCTGGGTCCATCATTTGAGAATGGGCAAACCGAGACGGCCGAACCGATGGTTGATGCTCGCCAACAGATATAACATCCTTCTAAACCGAAAAGTTGCCAGCAAGATGTTTAAGCATTTAACCACCAAGCAGAGGGTCTGAAAAGCAATCCCCTGCTCGACCGGCAGCCAGTCAAGTGTGACCTCCTCCTTGCAGAGATAGACGCTGCTCTTGGTGCCTTGAAAACAAGATGAACTGCTGCATTCTGAGCCCTCTGGAGGCGATTGATTGGTCGAGCCGGAATGCCAGTGAAGGTGCCATTCACATAAGCTAATTTTGAATTCACCAATGCACATACTACGATTGCGTGGTCTGTTTTCCGGAACGGTTTCTTTTTAAAATAAAAGCATAGGAACAGTAGAACTGAATTAAAAGAAGTAGAGGAGCACCGCTCATGACCGCTACCTAACCTTGGTTAACCTTGGATACAAATGTCATTGGTACACCAAAATTGCATGGCATAGGTGTAATACAGGTGGGCTCACCCAGTTGATGTTTAGTCCCAAATAAAATAAGCTCAGTTTTATCTGGGTTCAATTGAAGCCTTTTAGTTGTCATCCTCCAACCCACCTCCTCAATACATTGCACAACATTGTGCCAGGACTTGGCTGTCTTACTCTCAGCTATATTTGAGCGTCATTGTTGTGTCTTGTCTTTGCCTGCACCCTGCGCTGTATGCAAGGAATGCTAGGAATGAGACACGGAATACTGTGTGTGAGAATGTTATGCTCTGAGTTTCCATGTCATTTCATCGTGGGATGTTTTTTCGTGGGTTTTTTCCACATGTTTTTTAATGAAAATAATTCATCACATTTTTATATTTTATTTAAGGGGGGGTGACCCCCTCAAGCTCCCATCACCATTAATCCCCATCCCCAGTCTCCGTTCTGTGGTACAACCGAAATCCAGACTGAAAAGCATCCAACGCTGCCAAATTTTCCATATGTTCCTGGAGCTGTAGAGTAAGTACTTTGTCCAGAATTGTGGTCGGCCATTATAGGCCAGCCACTGGACATTAGTTCTGTAGGACCTTACGATCTAGAGAGGACTTTTTAGCAATCGAGAGACCGTGGACGTTTTCAGGTCAGAATGAACTACTCTTTGGTCTAGAGAAAGGCTGACAAAGGTGGTCAGAAACAGAGCCAGACACGTAGTGTGTTGCCGAGCCACACAAGCAGGGGGTACTTCTAACGCATAACATGTGGGTTTCAGATTTTGTAGCAGCGTAGTAATAAGATCAGAGATGACTAGGCTAAAATCAAATAGTCTATCCACTGATATTTACCTTGAATAGATTCAATTTGACAAGTAGCTCAGTCAATCCTGTCCTGGATAGATTTAATGTTATTCAGGAAGAAACCATTGAATGAATTTGCTTGTTGCATGGAGTGGGGGAATGTACCTAAATGTCGCTGTGCAGAATAATGATGCACCCCTGATTGAGCACCCCTGTTTCAAAAAGTGCTTACAAAAGTTCAAACTGAATTAAAGCTGCAATATGAGATACACTTTTTCTAAACCCTTTGATATTTTGAGCCAATGTAATTTCTAGAGCGTGTAATCCACATTTTTCCGAGTGTGGTAGTGGAAAATGCATCAGGTGTTGGAGCGGCAAAAATCTAGATCTATGTAATCTGCAGCCATTCTTTCTAAAGGGAGCACCATTGTGTGGTTGGCACAGCCATGGTCTGCTGCAGGGAAAAGCTCCCCAATACTGTTGGTGATCCACTATCTGAAGAATTTGAATATTTCATGTGCTCCCTGCAGCACCAGTTCAGTCTCAACAAATCCCCATCTGCAACCAAGCCTGTCTGCAGGTACTATGGCCCCTGGACCTTTCTGCTATAATATGCACCCCACTAAGCCAGTATCCAATGCAAATGAAATAGCTTGTTGGGGGCTGTCGAGGTGCGTGAGAGACATTTGGTCAGTGCTGGCGGGGTGTGGGCGGAAGCCCATTTGTTATCCCTTGTACCGCAGCCCAGGCCTACCAGGTTATGCTCCTTGGGCCACAGTAGAAGAGCATAGCACTGGAGAAAGGGACATGCATAACTAAGAGGTAGGAACATTAAGGTCAGAGGGAATGGAAAGAAATATGCATATTGCATATGAGCACCGCCAATGTGAAGAAAATGGACACAGTAGAAGTGAAACAAGCATTAGCAGTGCCAACAGTTTGGGCTTTGTGTAGGCATGGGAAAGACACTTGCCAGGTGCAGCTGTAGTGGTATTAACTGGCATTGATGGTAGCAGGTGCAAAATGGTGCGAGTACCTGGGCATCTAATAGCAGTGCCTGGCAAATGCCTAATACTTGTACACAAGCCAAAACTGTTCGCTTGCCAATGCTTATTTTTAACAGACTTCATTGAAGGACACACATAACTTATAAACTGAGTGCCTGAAGGCAGACCCAGTTGAGAAATGTTTTAGTACACCAGTAGCGGGTTTAGAACTCCAATTAAGTCATTACATTTGTATTACACCAGTAGTGTGTTTACAACTCCAATTAAGTCATTAGCTCTCAGAGGACTACTTTGAAAAAACATTGGCAGGCACTTTGAGTGCAACGTTTGATGGTACGGCTTGATTAAAGCAAGCTCAAAGTGTTCCCATGAGGAGGTGCTTTGGGCAGGGAGGGGCAGGAACTGGGTGGGAATGGCCATAGGGATTAGCATGACCATGGGCAGTCAATGGGTGGACAAATAATCAAACAACACCTACAAGCTGTGTGTGTGATATAATCTAAGACTCCTTCTCCATAAGACTAAGACCAGAAGGTATGTGGTTTACATGTAGGTTTATTCTTTTAGTTATTAAGTAGAGAAAGCACTGGGACATCCATCTAGCTCAGCAGCTTAGGTCCAACTGCCACCAGTAGAACCCTGCACACCAAACATACATCAACATTCCACCAGAGTCCCAGTGACATCACCACACCAACACTCCACCTAGAATGTTAGTGACATCACCACTATCACAACACTCATAGCCATAATCAATCACAGCACAGACTATGACATATGTCCCTCTCTTCAACCAACACCACACTCACAGCCATAATCACTCACAGCACAGATTATGACAAATATGTCCCTCTCTTCAACCAACCCAACACTCATGGCCATAATAATGACCAGCACATAATATGACAAATACCCCTCTCTTCAATAACACCAAACTATACCCATTGTGGAAACCCACCATAGTGTAAATTACCAGAAAAGTTATAGCTCAGAAACCAATTTTTTTTTCTTTTGTTTTTCTTACTCCCCCTGAGCCCAAACCACTACACCCCAAGACCTAACCCAGATCTTAATTGGAAAACCGACAACTAACTCAACCACAAGCTCTCCCCAAAACCTGAGCCCACTCAGCTACAAACCCGCTAAATAAACCCCGACATGGGAGAACCAACACTCCGCTATCAACCAGCTGAATAACAACAATAACAGCACCTCACTGTCCCTAAAACAACCAGACAGCACCTCACTGTCCCCCAAAACACCTCTTATACCTAAAACAACTTGGCAGCAGCACCTCCCTATGCCACCCCAAAATCACTCCCTAAAATGAATATAAACCACTCCTGCCTTTCCTAAAACCTCCAAAACATAAGCACCTCACTACCACTAAAAGTTTCCAGGCAGCAACTCACTACCCCTTAACACCACACTGAAACATTTCACTACCCCCTTAAAATCCAGGCAGCATCTCACAACCCTTAAAAACACCAAACAGAACCTCACTGCCCCCAAAAATGACCCATACAGCACCTCACTGCCCGCTGGACAGCACATCACTGCCCCCAAAAATGACCCAGATAGCACCTAACTTCCCACTAGACAGCACCTTACTCCCTCTAAAACACCAGCAGAATGCACACATAACCAGGGAAAAGCACCTCACCGTCCCTAAATACACCAGACCGCCCCTAACAAGACCAGACAGCACCACACTGCCCCAAAAACAACCAAACAACACCTCACTACCCCTATAAAGACCAGACAGCACCAGACCGCCCCTAACACCAGACTGCACCTCACTGTCCCAACACCAAACAGCACCTGACTGTCCCAAAACACACCAGAACACAACCCGACAGCACCTCCATAAACCTAAAACCATCCCTACAAACACCAGACAGCACCTCACTGCCCCTACAAACTACCAGACGGCACCTCACCGTCCCAACTCCAGGCAGCACCTCACTGCCCCTAAAACAACCAAACACCTCACCGTCCCTAAAATGACCAGACAGCACCTGACTGTCCCTAACAACACCAGACAGCACCTCACTGTCCCTAAAATGACCAGACAGCACCTCACTGTCCCAAACACACCACACTGCACCTGACTGTCCCTCCAACACCCAAAACACACCAGAACACAACCAGACAGCACCTGACTGTCCCTACACCAAACAGCACCTGACTGTCCTAAAACACACCAGAACACAACCCGACAGCACCTCCATGAATCTAAAACCATCCCTACAAACACCAGACAGCACCTCACTGCCCCTAAAACTACCAAACAACCCAACAACACCTCACCGTCCCTAAATACACCAGAAAATAACCAGACAGCACCACACTGCCCCAAAAACAACCAAACACCTCACTACCCCTACAAAGACCAGACAGCACCTCACTGCCCTTAAAAACACCAGACTGCACCTAACAGTCCCTAACAACACCAAACAGCACCTCACAGTTCCTAACACCAGACAGCTCCCCACTGCCCCTAAAAACACCAGACAGCACCTCACTGCCCCTAAAACAACCAAACAACACCTCACTACCCCTACAAAGACCAGACAGCACCTCACTGCCCCTAAAAACCGCAAACCGCACCTCACAGTCCCTACACCAAACAACACCTGACTGTCCCAAAACACACCAAAACACAACCCGACAGCACCTCCATGAATCTAAAACCATCCCTACAAACACCAGACAGCACCTCGCTGCCCCTACAAACTACCAAACAACCAAACAACACCTCACCGTCCCTAAATACACCAGAAAATAACCAGACAGCACCTCACTGCCCTTAAAAACACCAGACTGCACCTCACAGTCCCTAACAACACCAAACAGCACCTCACAGTTCCTAACACCAGACAGCTCCTCACTGCCCCTAAAAACACCAGACTGCACCTCACAGTCCCTGACAGCACCTAACTACCTGATGGACAGCACCTCACTGTCCCCAAAATGACCAGACAGCACCTGACTGTCCCTAAAAACACCAGGCAGCACCTCACTGTCCCTAGAACACCATATAGCATCCCCCTGCCCCTACAAACAACCAAACTCACTACCCCTACAAAGACCAGACAGCACCTCACTGTCCTTGACAGCACCTAACTACCTTTTAAATAACCAGGCAGCCCCTCACTACCATTTTAAATACCCAGGCGGTACCTCACTACCCCTTTAAAACCCTGAGTGGCACCTCACTACCACTTTAAATTCATTCCAGGCAGCACCTCACTACCACAAAAATTTCCAGGCAGCACCTCACTGCCCCTAAAACACCAGCATCATCCACAGATAACCAGGGGATATGCCCCTACAAACAACAACCAAAAGACGTAGTGGCGCCAAAGTTCTTGCACCACCCCCAAAATGTCCATGAATTGCACACACAAAAGCAAATCCTGTGCACCATAATCCCAGCATGTGCAAGAAGTGAAAGCACCTCACTGCCCCCAAAAATGACCATACAGCACCTCACTGCCCCTAAAGGTACTGGCATCATCCACATATAACCAAGGGTAATGCCCCTACAAACACGACAAACAAAACACAGCAGGATAACATGTAAAACCCACAGTAAGTAGTAACCAGATCAAGTCCATGGCGCTGAAAACCCTGTGCCAACCCCAACATGTCCCTGAAATGCAAAACCCAAAATGCATGGTGAGAAGTTGTAAATGCAAAAATGGATGCAAGTGACATGGCGCTAAAGTCCATGCGCCATACCCCCACCCACATGTCCACTTCAGCCAACCTGCAAAGAAAACATTGCATAAACAGCGTTACAATGTCCCATGGACCCCACACCCTCGAGTCCAAGTGAAAACCCAAAAACATGTCCTAACAGCAGGCCACATACATAAACACAACATCAGTGCATAAATAACAGGCCATAAACTGCTAACATCAACCCAGGACCCAAACCCAAATTGTACTACACCCAGAGGCCACAACATAAACACAACAGCATACATTAAAACCGGCCTCACCAAACACGTACCTCTAGTTAGTGACTTGTCAGATCCTTCATCATGTTACTTATTCCCCACTGGTCCGGATCCAGCGCTCGCCTCCTTGCCAGCCTTCTTGACAAATCACCCGCTAGTGGCTTCCACCGACTTTCAGCACACATATTGTAGATGCCCACAATTCCAGACACGAACACTGTGCTTCCCTGTATCTCCCGTAGGAGATCACTCCTTGCACCCGAGACATCCACGCCCGCCAATTGTGCAAAAAAGTCCCTCATTGAAGAGCACAAAACTCTTGCCAGTACACATATCCAACAGATTATCCGTTCCGGAACACTGCAGCTTCTGCATCCTGACCCAGTATCATCCAACACGGTCTCCTCGTAGACAAGGCGTGTCCCGAAACGTGCAGAAAACATCCTACACTTCCATAATCTCCTTTTCAACCGTCTACCCGGAACACAGCAGCACCAATCAGTATCATGAGCACTGCGTTCCAAAGACACACCGTGTTCCAGCTGAGGACGTCGGCCCGCTCCTCCGTAATGCAACATCATCATTGTTTCAGCAGGCACAGAAAACATCCTACACTTCCCTAATCTCCTTTTGAGCCGTCTACCCGGAAGACAGCAGCACCAATCAGTAGCGTAAGCGCTGCGTTCCAAAGACACGCCACGTTCCAGCTGAGGACGCCGGCCCGCTCCTCCATAATGCGACGTCATCATTGTTTCAGCATGCACGGAAGAGTCCACACATCCGCAAACTTCTGCTGCTGGACCGCCTGGCCCCCCGCAGCCCCTCACGGCCCTCTTCCTCATGTCCCCACCAACGTCATGCTCCCAACGGATGTTCCGAGCTCCCGACCCGCTGCATACCACGCACCACCCCAATGTCAACCTTTTCAGGACACGGGATGGGAGAGCCAATATACAGCCCTCAACCTCCGAGGAGACTGCCGCCGCCGCCCCCTCCGACACCTTTGCCGGACACCCAGACCGCTCCACCAGGGTCAGCAAAATGACACACCACACCGGGCAATGAGCCATCTCTGCACCTGCTCACTGCCCCAAACCAACGATATCAATGGTGCTGTTTTTCCGTTACCGCACTCAGCTACTGCAGGAACCACCGCAGCCTCTTCTGGCACCTCTGCTGAACCCGTGAATAGCTCCTCAGGAGTCCGGGCTTACCGCCACTCAAGACAGTAGGCCACCTCAACCGGGCACACTCAAACCGGGCGCCACCTGGAATCTGGACTTTCCAGGCACTGGGCCACCTCAGCCCCGACGCCACCTGGACTCTGGACCTTCCGGGTCCCCGACCTGGACCACTGGATTGAACCCCACTGCACCGCCCGGCCTGCAGCTCCTTGTTGCTGTATGGATGTCTCCCTGGAAGGCACCGCTCCTCATCTACTGCCTCTTCCCAGCAGTCCCATCCTCGTCGCCAGTGATATAATATAAGACTCCTTCTCCATAAGACTAAGACCAGAAGGTATGTGGTTTACATGTAGGTTTATTCTCTTAGTTATTAAGTAGAGAAAGCACTGGGACATCCATCTAGCCCAGCAACTTAGGTCCAACTGCCACCAGTAGAACCCTGCCCACCAAACATACATCAACATTCCACCAGAGTCCCAGTGACATCACCACACCAACACTCCACCTAGAATGTTAGTGACATCACCACTATCACAAGACTCATAGCCATAATCAATCACAGCACAGACTATGACAGTGTGCCTCCTCGTATGTCATTTCTCCCTATCTGTACTCTAGTGCAATAGTTTCGGATTACAGGAGTCGCAAGCGCCACCTAAAAGCCCAAACTAAAAAGGGGCACAGAGAAAGGATAAGAGGTGCACAGGGAATCTAACGCAGAATTATAGGGGACATGGGGGCACAAGGGCACAGGAGAAGAGAGTGGTACCTGGAAAATGGGTGAGAGGTGCCCAGGCAAAGTAGAAAAAGGGGCACATCTGAAGGGACATCATTTAAGGGGGGAAAAGTGGGCCCAGACAGCACCTCACTGCCCCTAAAACAACCAAACAACACCTCACTACCCCTGCAAAGACCAGACAGCACCTCACTGCCCCTAAAAAACGCAAACTGCACCTCACAGTCCCTACACCAAACAACACCTGACTGTCCCAAAACACACCAAAACACAACCCGACAGCACCTCCATGAATCTAAAACCATCCCTACAAACACCAGAAAGCACCTCGCTGCCCCTACAAACTACCAAACAACCAAACAACACCTCACCATCCCTAAATACACCAGAAAATAACCAGACAGCACCTCACTGCCCTTAAAAACACCAGACTGCACCTCACAGTCCCTAACAACACCAAACAGCACCTCACAGTTCCTAACACCAGACAGCTCCTCACTGCCCCTAAAAACACCAGACTGCACCTCACAGTCCCTGACAGCACCTAACTACCTGATGGACAGCACCTCACTGCCCCCAAAATGACCAGACAGCACCTGACTGTCCCTAAAAACACCAGGCAGCACTTCACTGTCCCTAGAACACCATATAGCATCCCCCTGCCCCTACAAACAACCAAACTCACTACCCCTACAAAGACCAGACAGCACCTCACTGTCCTTGACAGCACCTAACTACCTTTTAAATAACCAGGCAGCCCCTCACTACCACTTTAAATACCCAGGCGGTACCTCACTACCCCTTTAAAACCCTGAGTGGCACCTCACTACCACTTTAAATTCATTCCAGGCAGCACCTCACTACCACAAAAATTTCCAGGCAGCACCTCACTGCCCCTAAAACACCAGCATCATCCACACATAACCAGGGGATATGCCCCTACAAACAACAACCAAAAGACGTAATGGCACCAAAATTCTTGCACCGTAGTGGCGCCAAAGTTCTTGCACCACCCCCAAAATGTCCATGAATTGCACACACAAAAGCAAATCCTGTGCACCATAATCCCAGCTTGTGCAAGAAGTGAAAGCACCTCACTGCCCCCAAAAATGACCATACAGCACCTCACTGCCCCTAAAGGTACTGGCATCATCCACATATAACCAAGGGTAATGCCCCTACAAACACGACAAACAAAACACAGCAGGACAACATGTAAAACCCACAGTAAGTAGTAACCAGATCAAGTCCATGGCGCTGAAAACCCTGCGCCAACCCCAACATGTCCCTGAAATGCAAAACCCAAAATGCATGGTGAGAAGTTGTAAATGCAAAAATGGATGCAAGTGACATGGCGCTAAAGTCCATGCGCCATACCCCCACTCACATGTCCACTTCAGCCAACCTGCAAAGAAAACATTGCATAAACAGCGTTACAATGTCCCATGGACCCCACACCCTCTAGTCCAAGTGAAAACCCAAAAACATGTCCTAACAGCAGGCCACATACATAAACACAACATCAGTGCATAAATAACAGGCCATAAACTGCTAACATCAACCCAGGACCCAAACCCAAATTGTACTACACCCAGAGGCCACAACATAAACACAACAGCATATATTAAAACCGGCCTCACCAAACACGTACCTCTAGTTAGTGACTTGTCAGATCCTTCATCATGTTACTTATTCCCCACTGGTCCGGATCCAGCGCTCGCCTCCTTGCCAGCCTTCTTGACAAATCACCCGCTAGTGGCTTCCACCGACTTTCAGCACACACATTGTAGATGCCCACAATTCCAGACACGAACACTGTGCTTCCCTGTATCTCCCGTAGGAAATCACTCCTTGCACCCGAGACATCCACGCCCGCCAATTGTGCAAAAAAGTCCCTCATTGAAGAGCACAAAACTCTTGCCAGTACACATATCCAACAGATTATCCATTCCGGAACACTGCAGCTTCTGCATCCTGACCCAGTATCATCCAACACGGTCTCCTCGTAGACAAGGCGTGTCCCGAAACGTGCAGAAAACATCCTACACTTCCATAATCTCCTTTTCAACCGTCTACCCGGAACACAGCAGCACCAATCAGTATCATGAGCACTGCGTTCCAAAGACACACCGTGTTCCAGCTGAGGACGTCGGCCCGCTCCTCCGTAATGCGACATCATCATTGTTTCAGCAGGCACAGAAAACATTCTACACTTCCCTAATCTCCTTTTGAGCCGTCTACCCGGAAGACAGCAGCACCAATCAGTAGCGTAAGCGCTGCGTTCCAAAGACACGCCACGTTCCAGCTGAGGACGCCGGCCCGCTCCTCCATAATGCGACGTCATCATTGTTTCAGCATGCACGGAAGAGTCCACACATCCGCAAACTTCTGCTGCTGGACCGCCTGGCCCCCCGCAGCCCCTCACGGCCCTCTTCCTCATGTCCCCACCAACGTCATGCTCCCAACGGATGTTCCGAGCTCCCGACCCGCTGCATACCACGCACCACCCCAATGTCAACCTCTCCAGGACACGGGATGGGAGAGCCAATATACAGCCCTCAACCTCCGAGGAGACTGCCGCCGCCGCCCCCTCCGACACCTTTGCCGGACACCCAGACCGCTCCACCAGGGTCAGCAAAATGACACACCACACCGGGCAATGAGCCATCTCTGCACCTGCTCACTGCCCCAAACCAACGATATCAATGGTGCTGTCTTTCCGTTACCGCACTCAGCTACTGCAGGAACCACCGCAGCCTCTTCTGGCACCTCTGCTGAACCCGTGAATAGCTCCTCAGGAGTCCGGGCGCCGACCGCCACTCAAGACAGTAGGCCACCTCAACCGGGCACACTCAACCCGGGCGCCACCTGGAATCTGGACTTTCCAGGCACTGGGCCACCTCAGCCCCGACGCCACCTGGACTCTGGACCTTCCGGGTCCCCGACCTGGACCACTGGATTGAACCCCACTGCACCGCCCGGCCTGCAGCTCCTTGTTGCTGTATGGATGTCTCCCTGGAAGGCACCGCTCCTCATCTACTGCCTCTTCCCAGCAGTCCCATCCTCGTCGCCAGTGATATAATCTAAGACTCCTTCTCCATAAGACTAAGACCAGAAGGTATGTGGTTTACATGTAGGTTTATTCTCTTAGTTATTAAGTAGAGAAAGCACTGGGACATCCATCTAGCCCAGCAGCTTAGGTCCAACTGCCACCAGTAGAACCCTGCCCACCAAACATACATCAACATTCCACCAGAGTCCCAGTGACATCACCACACCAACACTCCACCTTGAATGTTAGTGACATCACCACTATCACAACACTCATAGCCATAATCAATCACAGCACAGACTATGACAGTGTGCCTCCTCATATGTCATTTCTCCCTATCTGTACTCTAGTGCAATAGTTTCGGATTACAGGAGTCGCAAGCGCCACCAAAAGCCCAAACTAAAAAGGGGCACAGAGAAAGGATAAGAGGTGCACAGGGAATCTAACGCAGAAGTATAGGGGACATGGGGGCACAAGGGCACAGGAGAAGAGAGTGGTACCTGGAAAATGGGTGAGAGGTGCCCAGGCAAAGTAGAAAAAGGGGCACATCTGAAGGGACATCATTTAAGGGGGGAAAAGTGAGCCCAGTGAAAGCCCAAAGGAGGAGGAGGGACAAAGTGAAAGAAAGGCATAGATAGTTTCCATAGAGTTAGGAAAATGGTTACCACTTTCTGTGTATTTCCAGTATGACCAAGAACATCAGTCCTCTCAAGTAGACAAGGTCCCCAAAACTGTTCTAGGAATCTCTTGTGGTGGCACTGGCATCCATGGGATTTGAGGGCCATATTTATACTGGTAACATATACCAAGGCTGGGAGCCAGACAGAGAAACAAGGGATCGGGGAGGAATGTGCATTACAATGAGTTGCTTGTGCATCTACAACCAATTTGAAGGAAATTGACCTTAATGGAAAGAACTGGGTATTCCGCACCTTTACCAATTGCGGATCATCATGGGTCATTTATGGAATTAAATGCCTGTGTAATTTTATTTACATTGGTAAAACTAAAAGATGCATTAGACAACGCATTTGCGAACATAAATCTTGTCTGAAAAACAAAGTACCTAACAAACCTTTAGTTGCACATTATGAAACAAAAAAACACAAACATACTGACATCTTATGGTTTGTGTTACAAACCATCCCGGCAACTGAAAGAGGAGGTAGTAGGGAAATGTTACTGAGCCTGGGCGAACAAAGGTGGATTTAGTCCCTGAATACAGCAAAGACAGGTTTGAACTCAGCGGTAGAGTGGAATTCTCTCATCACCCTAAAATAGTCTAGTTCAGAACTGATGATAGAGAATGCCCTAGATGACGGAGCGATTCTGCGGGGCACACGTTCGTTTTGTTCGAGTGTGCCTTAATAGGGGCCCCATCCCTCCCTGTTTGTTCGTGCTTTGATTTGTTAAAAGCATCCTGTGGAAATTAGTAAGGAGGTCAAGTATGTGTTGCACATCCTATACCACTATCTGCTTCCGTCACATAGTAGCCTTGGTTTTTCCTTCCCACGGTTTTGAGCAAGGTAATACAACGCTGCTGCTTTAAAAACTCAGTGGAGCTGCGTTCACGTGAATGTCACGTGAACGCGTTAGCCAATTATAAAATAAGAAGAAATTTGCATACATTCGAACACGATAGCCTGGACGCGTTTCGTGATGCTCCGCCGGACCTGCACGAAAATGTTAAGGTAAGCACGACTATCTAAGAGCTTTACCAAGCCTGCTAGACTGCCATTTCGCATACTAAGTTACACGCGGCTGATCACAATGGCAATGCCGTCATCGCCGTGTGATTTCGATGTATGGGAAATGTTCCTAGCAGGTTTTGCTAATACACAGGCGGCCTGTGTGGGAGATACAGTCCTTTTAGGGTACGGAGAGGCATGTGACCAATCCACTCCCCTTTTGTTATGTTTACATAGGTAATCGGGGAAACGCACTGAGTGACTCGACGCGTGTGGCTTTTTCCAAGCTTTTTTCAAACTGATGAGCTGTGGAGTACTTTGAAGTGCTGCCCGCCCACCGAACGGAACAACTTCTGTTACGGGTCCGCCATATTCAGCGGAAATAAAGTAAGCTATTGTGGGACTATGATTGTATATCTAGTCTAACTTTTCAAATACGTTTGAAATGGGGCTACCAATAAGAAAAAAAGAAAAAGAATAAAAGGATAAAGTAAAAAGTTCAAGAAAATAGTATGAGTATGAGAAGATTAATTAAGCTATGTATGTAATATAGAGAAAGTATGGGACATATAGTAACGGGTGTTATTTTGAATAAGTATGACACAAGGAGCATGTTGAGAGTGTTGAGAGTGCTGTGTTCTGGATTAATGTAAATCAAATGAAAATGTATTAAAAGAACATTGGGTTCCTTATGTTAAATAGGTTTCCCACACAGCCAAGAAATAACAGAAACCAGAACTGATCCGTGACATCTGGGAAGTAGGAACTAAGACCTGCTATGACTAGGTTTCTCCTAGTATAAAGCTCAAGTCCAACCAGGATGTAAGTAAAGGCGAGAGTGATCGATAGATCTAAAATTATTGTGAGAAATGTAAGTAATTGTAAGAGATTATGAAAATACGATGCATTATATAGACTAAAGAATAAAGAACAGTTGTGTGTTTGGAAGGGAACCATCGTTTTACTATGTGATTAATGTATAAATGTATTCATGTTTGTTTTTAGATTATCCCTTTACGGGGGATTTGAAATAGAGATGTCCACCAACTAAAAAGAAATTGTCTGTCCTGAAGAAGGCCTAAAAAAGCATTCGTTGTAGAGACACTAGGGATAGTGTTTCATCTCCTAAAATGGCCGAAACATGTCGACACTTGACAATAGACTAGCTAAAGAATTTAGTCTTGTATCTGTAAACTACTGAATTGTTTAGAGTGGTTTTTTACTAAGACAACAAAACCCCATATGAAACATTGTGTTTTTTAAGAAGCGAGCGAGAAGATATGCTGATGTACCACGATTAATGTGTGTTCTATTGATTTGTTCCCTCTCTCTCCTTTTTTAACTTTTCTAAAGTGGTCTTAACACTTAATAAATTGATATGGACATATTGAAAACATTTTTGCTATATGTAGTGTGTATTAATTGAGTTGAATGGTTCCTTGCCTTTTGCACATAATACGAGATATGTTTTGCACAAATTTGGCTTACTCAACTTGAAGGTGAAAGCCATGTTCACAATAAATCTGTAGATCATTTCGCCAGTACTGGTTGGACATAGAGTGGGGTAGCCAGTTTTTCTCAATTTTGTATTTTTCTACAATGAGTGTGACACAATGGCCCTCATTATAAGTTTGCCGGTGTACTGGTGGTAATTCTGCCAGGATACCGGCAAACAGTAATACTGTTACTGCCACTCGGTCCAGCAGTATTACTGCCATGTTACCAGTGCCAGTAAGGGTTGTAAATCCCATTCCATGGAGTTGCATAGGACTCCCTGGGGGGGAGTCGCTGGCATTACCAGCACCGGTAATACTGGCTATTTTTGCCAGTATGGTGGCGGACTCTGCCAAACCACCAGCAAACTTGTACTTTGCCGGAGCGGAAACATGCGAGTATATGGCAATACCGGCACGTTAGTTGCAATGAGGCCCAATGTCTTCCCTTCTTAGAACATATTTACGGGGCAGTTGTGGCAGTAACTGGTCCCGAAATGTCCATTGGATTCCCCTAGGACTATGAAACATTAGCACCTGGCACGCTTGTCACAGCCAATCAGAAATTGTGGAACACAGACTTTAGCTGTACAATAAAGCCAAGTAGCTCACACATTAATGCTTGCGGAGGGCACATGTCTTCACACAAGGTTGGCTATTTTGCACATGCACTCCTGCATTGGAAGCTCTGTGTCAGCCTCCTCCTATCGCACATCCCAATCAGTGTTCCTATATTGTTTGTTCCCATGGGCCAAATTCCCACCCACTTACCCGCTTTGGGCCCCCATGCTTCTCATTTAAATCCACTCCACCCCTGGTACCTTCTCTATTTTTGGTATCAATGGAGATTTTTTCATTTTTGGGCTTTTTTCCCAGATGTCCACTATCAAGACCCACTGAAATTTTTATTGATGAAAAATAAACAACTCCTTCTGCCTGTCTTCAATACAAGGGAAATAAAAAGAGGGCCCTTTCTTATTTTTCAAGTACTCCCTTTGCGTTTTCCCACAGTGGCCATCTTTTTTTTAATCTACATTTCTTTTCTCTTTGGTAAGCTGATGTGTGCCCTTGCAAGAACCTCTGTACCAGAAAGAAAATGGCTAAGGGCCAATTGTGGTAATGCCCGCAGCTGCGGCGCGTACCGGCGAGTAACAGTGCCACAAGCCCTCTCTAAAGTCCATGGGTGTACTGGGACTAAAATTAGCCCGGGAAATGTTTTTCAAAGAGGCTCCATATCACACCGTGCAAGCAAATGTAACATGCAAGACCAAGCACTGTAAGTAAGGTTTGCGGTGGTTCTCAGCCAAGAAGATCTGCAAAATGGATCCAAAAGGTGAACACATTCATCACTATATAAAGATTAAAAAGAGGTTATTAACCTGACCAGAAAACTGACATATAAGATATGCTAAGAGTGGGGAATAACATAAAGCAAGCTTTGCAAAAAAATCGTTTACTACAAATGGGTGTGGGGGGAGGGGCTGCGTTAATGAGAGAGATGGTAGGTGGAGAAGAACACCAGGTTTCTATTCAGGCAATAAGCCCCGAGCCATCGGTCCATTACCAAATGAGGCCCATAGTTCCATGTGGGGGGAAGATGGTAAAGAACCAACCGGGGCGGGGGGAAATGGTCAAGCAACTTGGGGAATAGATAGAACTGTGTATGGAAAACAAGGGGCGCCAGAAAAGGAATAAAACAAAAGGGGGCAGAAGCACTGGGGGAGGAAGAAGAGACTCAGGAATGAAGGGGGGTGTTACACAGGGGAAGGGGTCTGGGTGGGGGGGAGAAAGAAAGGAATTGTAATTAGAACAAGAGAACAAGAATAAGAGAACAATGAAGAAGGGTAGAATAGGGGAAGAAAGAAAATAAGAATTAGATTTAGAATATTAAAATGTTAGAAAGAACACATGAATAGAAAAATGGAATTGAAGAAAAGCTCATGAACACTACGCAATCGAATTAGAATGTTCGAATGTTAGAACAATTGAATAGAAATAGAAATAGAAAGGAAGAAAAGTACATGAATTGAAAAATGAAATGAAGTAAAAGAAAAAAGTAAACAAAGAAATGGCCATGGAATGAGAAGGAATGTTTATGAAGGGACGGGCCTACCCAGCAGAGTCCTCTGTATACTGACGGAGTGGGGAGGTGCTTAAGAAGCCCCACCCAGCGAAGAATAAACCTGAGGTGTGCTAGAGAAACGGATCACCTGTAAGATAAGGCCTGGTTTGATGAAATAAAGCTTGCTGCAGCATTTGTCACTTCTACCTTTGAAAACTGGTCCTGCCTCTTTATTTCGGAGAATCCCCGGCAGGTCTTTGCAGGGTGGGGAAAGGTAGTAGGCTGAATGTGGTGATGGATGGTACATACCTCCTGAACTGCTTTCCCTTTTAGCCTTTCGTGGTTTTGTTGGTAAAGCGCCAAGAGAAACTTCTGTGAGTATGCAATCACACCCGAAGGGGATTTCTGCAGATGTGACCCGTGAATGTGTTTCCCAGCCTCCTAACTTTCCACCAGCCAAACATGGCCACCATCTTATCTTTATGACGCAAAACACATTTTCACCCAATGACAAAAAGAACCCTCTTCTCTGATTCATTCGTTCCTTTTTTAAGGGAATTTAACCTGTCAATTGGGCATCAGTACAGCTACAGCAGTAAGAGGCAAATGGCAGTCCCATTGCCAATGCCCGCCAAACCAGGTCCTATCAGCCAAACCTAGCAACTCTCTTTAAATGCCCCAAGTACATTTCACACGTGACGCAAACCATGGACGCATGCTCCGAGGACGCCGGTAGATTCCCGGCTGCTGTCCCCGCTCTCTGGCATTTCATCTGGACAGCAGAGGGGCCGCTGCAGACGGAGAATTGGCACTTTCCCACAGGAGGGCTTACTGTACAAATAGCAGAGGCCCAGAGACAGCAGAAATGGCCCGCGGGGATTTGCAAAGTTTGCCCTGCTCAGCAGGAACACACTGGCTATATTGCACTCGTTTGCAGAGTTCAGACAGGCGGATCCGCGCCAGTCTGCGCACATCTCGTGAGTTGGCCATGTTGCAGGCTGCCTGCCTGCTACCCCCCTCCCCCACCACCTAGCAATCTCTATTGCCTCTCTCTCTCTCTCTCTTTCTCTCTCTCTCTCTTTCTCTCTCCCCCTCGCTTCCTCTGTCTCGCGTACTCTCTCTGCCCTCTTGCCATTGCCCTTCTCTCTTTCTCTTTTACACACCTCTGTCTCCCTCTCTGCCACTCTCCCTCTCTCAACCCTGACATATTTTAAATTAATGTGTAAGCAAACGTGCCTTGGCGCCGCACACTTATATCAGGTGAGCTGCGCTGGCTGAGCACGGCACACGTTGCACGGGATGGAATTACTCAGAATGTAGCAGCACTATTCAATAACCCAAAGTGCTTAAGCATAGTTAATGTGAAAATACTACACTTCTCACAATTGGGACAGTACTGCCACTTCTCACAGAGGCTTCTACACCTTTTATGGGGCAGCACTGATCCTGCCTACTGGACAGCTTCACTTTTAATGGTACTTCTCAATAGGACTGCTATACTTCAATATGAAATGACCAACACTACCCTGCAGGGAATTGCATACTCTTGATGCCACCGAAGCAGCACTTCCACCCACCACAGCTGCTTTATTTTTAATGGCACAGTGCATGTACTTCTCAGCCACTCTGCTTTACATTTAAACAGACAGAATTGTCATTTCGCAGCAGGACTGCAACACTATACCATTGTGTTCTGTATGTTGAGTGCTTCTTCACCACCAATGTGGGTTCATGGCACTCGCCAGTGTCTAAATAGATCTGGTTACATTCAATTGGCAACAGGCATGTCCTGAGCTGCCTGCTGTCCATAAGCTGCCGCTCAGGATGTTGGGAGCCGTGATGGGGCAAGGGATAGAAGGCTCAAGCCCGTAGGATAGCAGAATCAGCAGGGTCTTAAAACCTGCTCACTCATTCTGGAGTGAGGGGCCAGGGGTCAAAATGAGCCTTATCCCACATACAGGGTGTTGTTACCCCTTTATGTCTCCTGGATGAAAGAATGAGCTCTCTCAGACACAAGTTATCACCACCGCACACACAATGAATGAATATGGTATGGATCTATAGATCGAGAAAACTGGAGTGAGAATTCAGAGTGTTTTAACAGAAATATAATTGTCTTCCCAGATGGGAGACTGACTCCATTAATATACATTGGGTCACTGAGATGACCAAGAGTGAAACTGTACGTTCAGTTGTGAGATTACCAGCAACGGTTGATACTATGCTCCAAGGAGTGAGGTGCCCATTCAATATATCACACTGTGCCCACTCAATATATCACACTCTTTAAAGGTGTGAGACCCATCCTGAATTCTTGCCCATAGAGCCTTGTCCAGAGTTTCATACCGAAGAAGTGAGCATGTGGTCCGGGGTCTGCAGCCCACACACACGCAGGGGATTCCCATGCTCCCACTTGCAAGATTTGCACCAAATTATTGAGATTGTGCTCCAAGGTAGGAGGCACACACACAGTCTTTGCTCTGAGGTTTGACACACTCACAGGATGGGACGGCATTTCGTTCTCCCATCCTAGTTGTGTTGTTCTGCCTTTTGAGGGCTACTACAACCTGGATGATTATAGAGGGGTGGAGTAGGGACAGTGATGGCCTACTGGAATGCAACTAGAAGGCTTAAATCTCCTTCTTACTTGACTTTAGTATATGCAGTACATGCTAGCCAATGTTTCCACTGTTCTGCGTCCCCCCGCCCTCCTCGCACCAAGTTGGCGACTACGTGCAAATGAGGTCATATAACTGCAGTGATGTCACTTCCTATATTTGGGCACCCCGTCCCCCCCGGGAAATTCATAAGTCGGCTCCCCTGCACGGGATCCTTTTCAATGAATTAACATATCGAGTCCGATGAGCTCTGAACACAGTGTCTGCGCGTGTGCAGGTACTGTGCTACACGGAGCTGCCAGGATCATTGTATTTCAATCTGCGCAAACAGCATCTACCATCTATGAGTGGCACACAGGGAACCCGGCAAAAACAGCTACATCTTCAAAGACTCAAATTCCGCCCCACCCAAAGAAGTTATGAAGGCCCTTCGTTTTGTGAAACGAGGGAAGAGTATTTCAGAAAACAGGTGCCTTAAAGAACACATCACAGAGGGCGACAACACCTGGGAGAAAGCGCTAAACTTGCTGCATTTACTGGTTTCTGTTCTGCTTCCACCGAGGCAGAATGGCTTACATAAACAAGCATTGGCAATGCCAACAGTTTGGGCTTTTATATTTTCTTTAATTGTTTAAATATGTAAAAATAAATATATTCATTTAATAAAATAGTCTTTTTTAATAACAGCAAATTTTATAATGCCTTTTCCAAGTGCTTGGTATTGGTTTCGCGTTTAGTGCATATATATTGTGTACTTCAAGATAAATATTGGAATGCATGATGTTGGGAAATCGTGAAATGTTTATTTTGCCCATTTTTTTTAATGCCGAAAGGGCTGTCATATAACCAATAAAGTCCAGTAGAGCGCAATGAGGTTTTCAGAGGTAAGTTAACAGGTATAGTCCAGTTAATAACTATAGGTTACAGCATGCATACTTAACAAGCATTAGCAATAGCAACTGTTTGGTCTTTTGTGAAGGCATAGAAAAGGGGCTTGCCTACCATTGCCATAGTAATATTAACTGCCTATTCATAAAAGCAGATGTAAAATGGTGTGCATGCATGGCCATCTAATAGCAGTACTTTGCGAATGCCTGATACATATACACAAGCCAAAGCAGTTGGCCTTTGCAATGCGTGTTTTTAACAGGACTTCAAAGAAGCGCATAAATAATGTTTATAAATATAGTGGCTGAAGACAGATCTGGTTAACACATTTTTATCACACCAGTAGACTGTAACTCTCATGACACTTAAAAAAAACACTGCCACACACTTCAACCTCAAAGTTTGATGGTGAGGCTTGCTAAAGCT
The DNA here is from genome assembly GCF_040938575.1 of Ambystoma mexicanum. Taxonomy (NCBI): domain Eukaryota; kingdom Metazoa; phylum Chordata; class Amphibia; order Caudata; family Ambystomatidae; genus Ambystoma; species Ambystoma mexicanum. The sequence continues at coordinate 332,017,992 of NC_090925.1, read as the reverse complement.
AGCTCAGAGATCCCAACATGATGGCCCTCATTACGACCCTGGCGGAAAGTGACTGACCGGACCGCCACAGCGCAAATAGCGTTTCCGCCATTGTACGAAGGAGCAAAGTGCGGCCCATTCCGACCCATCGGGCACGAGCACCACGGCATGGCGGAAGTGCAAAGTCCGCGATGGCGGAAAAGACCCCAAAACGGCCCACACCGCCGCCGTACGGCGCCCTAGGTGCAATACCGCCACCCATCACAGCGGACACCGCAGTGTGCGCCTACCGGAAAGTACGGTGACCGGAAATATACGGAAACGGAAGTTAAAACATGGGCCCGGAACGGGAAACATCCCGCGTACACCTATAAAACCACTAAAACCACACAACCACTAAAAACACTACCCTGAGACACACCCCAACCCGTCATCCACCCTAGCGAAACCAAGAAAAATGGGAAAAGTAGCGAAGAAAGCGTGCGACCGCAAGCGGCAGGTCCACTTCTCCCGTGAGGAACTCACCGTGCTAACAGAGACCCTCCAGGAGAATGCTGCCGTCGTCTTCTGCACACAAATGACCAGGACGGCACTTGCAAACAAGAAGGCCATATGGGCTCTGGTGGCACAGCGGGTAAGTGCGGTGGGGACCGCACCCCGCACCCCACAGCAATGCCGAAAGCGATGGGACGACCTGCGGATACGCGTCCGCAGCATACTCTCTGCCAACCGCAACATTGCCACAGCCACCGGGGGAGGTCCTGAATCACCCATCAAGTTGACCCCCTGGGAAGAAATCTGTGCCTCCACCATCGGAATGGAGAGCATAGAGGGAGTCGGAGGGATGGAGAAAGGAGTGCAGACATCCGAAGATTCAGGTAGGTGGGCCGGATAAAACAATGCCAAATCCACAAAGTCCAACCATGTGAAGTACCATGTGTCCACATAGTGCAACAGAAACACATGTCCAGGAGAACGTCCACACACATCGGCCTGATAGCGCACGTTAAAACCCACAATAAATACATAAATAATTAAAAACCCCTAAAACACGCACTACACGTGCAGCAGGCACACCCTAACTGCAGGCTGCCAAACAACTGCACCCTCACTCCACACACAAATGAAAGCACCTCCAAGGCCCCGACCCAAATCACCCTCAGGTACCACCCCAATGCATGTGATACAATGCCATTCCAATTCCCACAGACCCATCAATAACCCTCGCCCTCCTTTACTCCACCACAGGGTCCGATCCAAACGACGAGCTACAGGACACCCCTACCAGCACACCTGCAAAGAGGGCCAAGACCAACGGCCAAAGACCCTCCACCTCAGCTGCACGCATCAAGACACGGCAGCAGCACAAATCAGGTGGCAGCACAGAGGAGGGAACATCTACAGGCACCCCAGCAGCCAGCATGCCCACACCACCACCACCACAGGTCCCCCCAACGGATGCCACAGAAGGCACTGCCTCTGGTGGCAGCAGCACCATAGGTGACACCCCATTGATGGCAGCATGCTCCGACACAGAAGACGGGGATGTCGAAGACAGATCCATCCATGACCTGTCCCAATCCCCCTGTCTGTCCCATCCCGTACAACATGAGGATACCACGCAGGGGCACCCACAAGACGACGACTGGCCATCCCCCACAAGCCCTGTGGCAAGGCAACATGAGGTCAACAGCCCCTCTGTGACACCCCCGCAAATGGCCATGGCCCAGCAGAGGCAACAGTCCCTCGACCAGTTAATCGTGCAACAGCAGCAACTGGCCACGCTCCTCAAGGACCATGCCGATGAATGTGGGGGCACTAAGGCAGACATAGAAACATCAACTGAGACACTTAGGGCAGAAATGGAGAGAGGTACAGAGACACTAAGGGCACAAATGGAGAGAAGCACCGAGAGCCTGAGGGGGGAACTGCATGCGACGTCCAAGGACGTATGTGCCGAACTTGCCGCAGTGCGCCGTGTGCTCACTGAGCTCTCGCAAACCCTTAGGGACATGCATGGACGTGAGCAGGCAGAGACATCATCCGTTGCAAGTTCCGTCCAGGGCAGCCCCCAACGTAGATCTGGGAGGAACCTGCGCTCCACAGGCAGGGGTGCCCCTGATACCCGCAGAGGGGGCTTGCAATAGCGACAGCCCACTGACAATGAGCATCTTTGGACACTGGTGTTCGGGGGGGAGGTAGGAGGGTGGAGGGGGTGTGTTGGGCTCACTTGGGTGGCGGGTCGATAGGGTGTTCAACATGATATCACATATGCCATAAACAGTGCACGATCAACCAATGAGATGTGTGGACATTGATCTTTGTGTACTAGGCCATCATAGGCGTACAGTCCATATTGTGCATGTCCCAGACACACACAGTGCCACGAGTCCCGTGTCCATGTATCAGCCACCAGGCGTGAGTGCTAGAAGCATACATCAATGAGATGCTGACGAATGTCACGGCCCTCCGGTGCCTCGCAGACTCCTTGAGGTGCTGCCACATCCCCGCCCTCATCATGACCATCATCAGGTGCTTGCAGTTCTGCGTCAGGGGGCATGGGCACATTTCTACGTACGCACATGTTGTGGAGCATGACACATGCCATCACCATCTTTGCAACCTTCTCATGGCGGTACAGGAGTGCCCCGCCAGACCTGCTGAGGCAGCGGAAACGACCCTTCAGTAGGCCGAATGCCTGTTCTATGACTACACGGGTACGTGAGTGGGCATGGTTGTAGTCCTCCTCATGCTGGTCCCGTGGGTTCCGGACTGGTGTGAGGAGCCATCTCTTCAGTGGATATCCAGCATCACCTGTATGTGGACGAGAAACGTATGATGTGGAATGCCATTGCTACGTACGCACCCCCCCCCCCCTTCCTGCCAGGTCATTGCCGAATCACATACCCCACATTATCATGCATGTAATGAGACTCACCGAGTAGCCAGGATCTGTTCCCTGCGTGTCGCTCCATGTAGCGTGGTATTGTAGAGTTCCTCAAGACCATAGAATCATGGGTTGATCCAGGGAATCGGGCACAACAATGTGTAATGATCCTGTTGGAGTCACACACCATTTGTACATTCAGAGAATGAAATTGTTTTCGGTTGCGGTACTGGGCCTCCATGGCATGTGGGACGACCAATTCCACATGGGTGCAGTCGATGGCACCAATGCAACCCGGTATGCCGGCAAGTGCATGGAATCCCACTTTTGTGTTGGTAATTTCCTGCTCCGAGCGTGGTAGGGAGATGTAGTCGTCTGCGTGCTGCAGGAGGGCATCGAGCACTTGCAATAGTGTCCGTGAGAACAGTGGCTGAGAAATGCCATGCAACTGTCCGACTGTGTGCTGGTAGGTGCCTGTGGCCAGGAAGTGGAGTACAGACACCACCTTCAGTAGGGGTGGGATGGCGGTTGGGCTGTCTATCATGCTGACAAGGTCAGCCTGTGTCATGTCCACAATGGCGGCTATGGTGTCCCGGTCCAGACGGTAGAGGGTGTGGATCTGCTCATCAGTGAGGTTGAACGGATGTGCTCGGAGGCGTGGGATTGCGGGCTGCCTGCGTGGTGGTAGTGGCTGTGCTGGCGGCCCTTGCTGGCCCTGCCTTGCCCTCCTCCTCCTCCTGCGTCTCCTCCGTGCGGCCGGTTGTAGTTGGTGTTCGTCTTCTTCCTGGAGTTGGAGTACTTGCAGTGCTATCAGGTCCCCCAGGGCCAACATCGCGAGTCCTGCCGGTAGCATTTCGGTGTGGTTGTGGGAGGAGACTGGCTGTGCAATTTATGTGTTTTCAGGCTGTATGGCCTCCACCTGTGGTGATTCATTCCACCTGTGCAAACTGCTCTCCCCTTTGGCCGAGCACGTCCCGCACACAACGCTGCAATTCGGGGAATGGCATCTTGCTATTGCAATCATGTATTTGTACCCGATGGCCGTGTAACATTGGTTGATATGTTCATTCTGCTATGGTCCCATTGTTTCACATACTATCTGTGCAGTCGCGAACAGACTTGTGAAGGGTCAGTGGTACGTAGTACTCGAGTAACGGTGGGCCCTCATGCATCACTGTACCGAGTTGCAACGACGGGCGGGGCGTCCCATTTGTGGGTGAAGGCAGTTGCCATTTTCACACACAGCCGCACTAGATGGATTAATTAGTGATTTCAAACGGCCACAGATGCTTCTTCGACGTGATGTTGCAAATGAGGAATTCGAAGGGCGGCGCTTTCGGTTTTCAGCTAGCGGCGGGGAAATGCCCACAGGTCTGACTGCAAATATAACGTACTATTGTTCAATGTCCTTGGGACAGGGGCCATGGCGAGGATGCAATGATTGATATGAATGGTTTGGGATGCGCAATAGCGACGTGGGCGATGAGGCCGGACGTTCCCAAATACATGTTACTTCACAACACTGGCATTACGGGCTGGTGCACTGTGGATTTTGCAGGCTGCATAACGCACAGACTCAATGGATATTTCTAATGTTATGTGAGTAAATATTCAGGCGTTTTAATCCCGGGATGAGGGAATGATGAATGGATGCATGGGCAGGTGATTTGATACAGAGTTTGCCATGTACAGGGCTTCTTGGAATCTATCCGCCTCCCCTACGCTATGTGATGCAGGGCTGCCATAGTGGGACCATCGTCTATCTGGCCTTGTTGAGCCCTCCCTGTCTCGACGCGCCCTCAGACACTTGTGTCCATGCACGTTACCAATCCCATCTGATGGATTCTGTTTTGACAGACGCATGCACAGGTACACTCGTTTGTGATGGTGTTTACACCTCGATATAGATAGTTATGAGTCGCAAGTGGTTTTTGGGTGGTGATGAACCTTTGGAGTGGGCTAGCATGCATATGGCTGTGGATTTAGTGTGATCATTGAAGTGAGTTGTTCGAATGTAGTTCTGATGGCCATTCTGTTCTTTTTCTTTTCTTTTGGTTGACAGGTATCTCCTCCCCTTTTGCCACTGCCATCTGTATGCCACTCCTGCAGATGGGTTTTACTCCCGACACCTGCTGCTTCGTGTTAATCAGTGGAGCAGCATTACGATCTTATGGGACGATCGCCAATGGGCCACATGCCCTTACGCAGTACTGGTGGCTCGGAGCAACATTTCGGCCTTTCAGCTGGACTAGTGCCTCCCCATTGGGACGGCCCTGCGGTTGTGTGCGCTTCCATGTTGCCTTTTCGTACGTGAATGTGGCTCTGTGTACCATGATGGAACAGGGCGTCACACAAGTAGTGGCTGGTCATTTCTTGCGGATGCAGCCCACAATGGTGAAATGTGTTTTGGAGTTCATGGCCTGATGGCTGTATGGGCTTGGTGATTTTGTTGTGCATTAAATTTCTATTCTGATTTGGCCTGTGTAGCGTTCTTCTTTGCAAGTGATGTGGCATATTCCTATTTGGGGAGCGATGTATTGTGAGGAGATCTGCATTGGGTTCCAGCTTCGGAGTTTAGTTGCGTGGTACTGTACTGGACGCGTTTGCCTACGAAGCCCGTGAGGTCAGGGATGGGGGCTGCCAATATGACTGTTTGAATGTTGTCATGCTCAGGGGCGGGGGATTGGGTTTTGTGTAACAGATGCCGGTCAGCCAGGTGGACTGGTGGAATGATGTGATTTTCGGAATATTGCTGGTCACAGGTGCCTGTGTTTGCGTGCGTTTCTTGGTGGGGGACTGTGGTCATGTCCATTGGGATGGCTTCTGTATTCGTGCCATCTGTGCCCTGCAGCTCCCATTGGCCCCTCTTGTGTTTCATTTGTTCGTTGGCATGCATGGGTGACTTGTACATTTCAATGGTTGCATTGTGACTTCATTGCACCTACGGGGAGTTGTACTTTGTGGGCAGGGAGCGGTGTACAGGCACTCAGTGGGGCCGTTTACGGTTGATTCGCGATGCCGTACTTCTCACCATGGCGGAATGGTTCATTCCGCCATGCTTGATGGCGTTAGGTACATGTCCGCTAGGGTCGGAATTGGCGTACCCTTGCGCCATGGTGGTGTTTACGGTTTGGCATGGCGCGCGCGCGCGTGCTTGGTGCAGTTAGCGTTGGCGTTCACTACGGTGTCGCTAATGGCTTCGTACTTTGCGGTGACGGGTCATAGTCGCACCGAGCGCTATTCGATGGCGGTATTGCATTTCCGCCATCGTTTTCCGAATTCCGCCAGGGTCGTAATGAGGGCCGATGTGTTTTGGGCAGGAAGGGGCAGGTCATGGCTGGGAATGGCATGAATAAGGAAATGGAAGAAGTACTGCCACTTCTAAGTTAGAAATACTCTAGATCATGTATGCAATAGTTCTTCATAAGTGTGGCTGCAGTTACTTACCCACGGGTAACCCTACAACAACGCTGGAAACCAGTTATCCAAGTGTGGGTGTGTAAATTGTTCAAAATTATCATGCAGTTAGACCTTTTCAAAGTTGGTCAAGACACTTTTATTAGTATTTACCATGTATCGCTCCATTGGTAAAACATTTTTTCTTGCGTTAGTGTCAGAGACTTTTTTTTCCTCCTAATTGCTGTTAACCTTTTTCAGCATCGTTAGCAACGATAGTTGCTTGTTTTGTTCTTCTCCTTCTCCCTGCCCCCCCTCTCCACCTCCGGCATTACCTCACTTGTCGTCAGGCATAGTAAGGTAGCCGCGTGTCTGTCTCGTTCTCCTTCCCACCCCTCCCCTCCTTATTGTCAAAAGCTCTTGCACTATCAGAAATGTCGCCAGGCCGAGTATGACAGTTAATTTCTCATTCTTAATGTATCAAGGACTTGTAAGAATGTCACTGTATTCTCCCTTGTTTCCTCCCTGCCTTGAAGCGCTTTGAAACGCACTGTGTATAGGCACTATATAAATAAACAATTCAATTCAATTCCTATTTTCAGCACTTATTTTTCTAAGATATTCCAAACAAAATGTACCATTGTGATAAAAGCACGGTGAGCATGAAGTTACATCGCACATGCACTTATTTGTATGTCAGAGCTGCTACATGATTAAATGCTGTGAACCAATTATTATCACACACAACTAGACAATTTTGAACATAATATCACACATCTTATAACATGAATGAATATGTATGTGTGTCATGTTTTTCTGCAGATCAACGGAAAAAAACGAACCCTGGGTCAATTGATCCATTGTTGTATTGATTTCTTTCAGCTTTTCGCGTGCATTTTGTAGCTTCTTTGGCAAGATCTTCTTTAATTTTTAAATGGATCCTTTGGGCCGTTGTTATTGTGAGGACCACCAGGTCCCTGCTGCCTTTCGTGGCGATTTTACTGAAGCCCAACATGTATTCCTTGTCATCCAGAAAAAGGGGCGGTTCATTCCGAATGGTAAGCCCAACAGGGACTAGATAAGCCTTTGAATATTTCCTTAGGAAGTGGCCGTGTACTTCTGTTCGGAAGCATTTCTTTTTCAGTTTTAGCAGTTCGCCGTCTGATGCTGTTGCTGCTGTCGATTGGTTGATGCCCTGCATGTTGAACAGGGTGGGGCCGCTCATAATGTCATTGATCTGGTCTTCAGTGAAACTCAGAGTTGGTTCCATGGTTAGCAAGTGAGGACTGTAGGGGCGCTGGGTGTGGCCCTGTTGGTGTGGAAAGAGTTATATAAACTGGAGCTCCCAAGTGGGTGAATACACGGGACAATGGTGCTAAAAATGGGTTGCTTGGTTGTTTGGGCAAAAGCATATAAGTCGCTAAGCTTGCTCTGTATCTCAAACGTAGAAAACTAGAGGGATGCCCCTGAGTGGGAGGACTAAGGGCTAACCAATGTTAAGGAAATGGAAGAAGTGGGAATGGCATGAAAGCAGATGCAAAATGGTGTGCACACATGGGCATCTAATAGCAGTACCTGGCAAATGCCTAATGCATATTCACAAGCCAAAACGACACACACAGTGCTTATAAATAGAGTGGCTGAGGACAGACCTGGTTAACACATTGTAATCACACCAGTACACTGTAACTCTCAGAAGATTGCAGATCCCTACATGATGTGTTTTGGACGGGGAAGGGCAAGAAAATGTTGTGCATACATGCCCATCTAATAGCAGTACTTCGTAAATGCCTAATGCATATACACAAGGCAAAACAACACACAGTCCTTATAAATAGAGTGGCTGAAGGCAGACCTGGTTAACACATTTTTATCACACCGGTAGACTGTAACTATCATAATACTGCTTTAAAAGAACACTGTTAAACACTTTGAGCACATTTGATGGTGAACCTTGATAAAGCTAGCTCAGAGATCCCAACATGATGGCCCTCATTACGACCCTGGCGGAAAGTGACTGACCGGACCGCCACAGCGCAAATAGCGTTTCCGCCATTGTACGAAGGAGCAAAGTGCGGCCCATTCCGACCCATCGGGCACGAGCACCACGGCATGGCGGAAGTGCAAAGTCCGCGATGGCGGAAAAGACCCCAAAACGGCCCACACCGCCGCCGTACGGCGCCCTAGGTGCAATACCGCCACCCATCACAGCGGACACCGCAGTGTGCGCCTACCGGAAAGTACGGTGACCGGAAATATACGGAAACGGAAGTTAAAACATGGGCCCGGAACGGGAAACATCCCGCGTACACCTATAAAACCACTAAAACCACACAACCACTAAAAACACTACCCTGAGACACACCCCAACCCGTCATCCACCCTAGCGAAACCAAGAAAAATGGGAAAAGTAGCGAAGAAAGCGTGCGACCGCAAGCGGCAGGTCCACTTCTCCCGTGAGGAACTCACCGTGCTAACAGAGACCCTCCAGGAGAATGCTGCCGTCGTCTTCTGCACACAAATGACCAGGACGGCACTTGCAAACAAGAAGGCCATATGGGCTCTGGTGGCACAGCGGGTAAGTGCGGTGGGGACCGCACCCCGCACCCCACAGCAATGCCGAAAGCGATGGGACGACCTGCGGATACGCGTCCGCAGCATACTCTCTGCCAACCGCAACATTGCCACAGCCACCGGGGGAGGTCCTGAATCACCCATCAAGTTGACCCCCTGGGAAGAAATCTGTGCCTCCACCATCGGAATGGAGAGCATAGAGGGAGTCGGAGGGATGGAGAAAGGAGTGCAGACATCCGAAGATTCAGGTAGGTGGGCCAGATAAAACAATGCCAAATCCACAAAGTCCAACCATGTGAAGTACCATGTGTCCACATAGTGCAACAGAAACACATGTCCAGGAGAACGTCCACACACATCGGCCTGATAGCGCACGTTAAAACCCACAATAAATACATAAATAATTAAAAACCCCTAAAACACGCACTACACGTGCAGCAGGCACACCCTAACTGCAGGCTGCCAAACAACTGCACCCTCACTCCACACACAAATGAAAGCACCTCCAAGGCCCCGACCCAAATCACCCTCAGGTACCACCCCAATGCATGTGATACAATGCCATTCCAATTCCCACAGACCCATCAATAACCCTCGCCCTCCTTTACTCCACCACAGGGTCCGATCCAAACGACGAGCTACAGGACACCCCTACCAGCACACCTGCAAAGAGGGCCAAGACCAACGGCCAAAGACCCTCCACCTCAGCTGCACGCATCAAGACACGGCAGCAGCACAAATCAGGTGGCAGCACAGAGGAGGGAACATCAACAGGCACCCCAGCAGCCAGCATGCCCACACCACCACCACCACAGGTCCCCCCAACGGATGCCACAGAAGGCACTGCCTCTGGTGGCAGCAGCACCATAGGTGACACCCCATTGATGGCAGCATGCTCCGACACAGAAGACGGGGATGTCGAAGACAGATCCATCCATGACCTGTCCCAATCCCCCTGTCTGTCCCATCCCGTACAACATGAGGATACCACGCAGGGGCACCCACAAGACGACGACTGGCCATCCCCCACAAGCCCTGTGGCAAGGCAACATGAGGTCAACAGCCCCTCTGTGACACCCCCGCAAATGGCCATGGCCCAGCAGAGGCAACAGTCCCTCGACCAGTTAATCGTGCAACAGCAGCAACTGGCCACGCTCCTCAAGGACCATGCCGATGAATGTGGGGGCACTAAGGCAGACATAGAAACATCAACTGAGACACTTAGGGCAGAAATGGAGAGAGGTACAGAGACACTAAGGGCACAAATGGAGAGAAGCACCGAGAGCCTGAGGGGGGAACTGCATGCGACATCCAAGGACGTATGTGCCGAACTTGCCGCAGTGCGCCGTGTGCTCACTGAGCTCTCGCAAACCCTTAGGGACATGCATGGACGTGAGCAGGCAGAGACATCATCCGTTGCAAGTTCCGTCCAGGGCAGCCCCCAACGTAGATCTGGGAGGAACCTGCGCTCCACAGGCAGGGGTGCCCCTGATACCCGCAGAGGGGGCTTGCAATAGCGACAGCCCACTGACAATGAGCATCTTTGGACACTGGTGTTCGGGGGGGAGGTAGGAGGGTGGAGGGGGTGTGTTGGGCTCACTTGGGTGGCGGGTCGATAGGGTGTTCAACATGATATCACATATGCCATAAACAGTGCACGATCAACCAATGAGATGTGTGGACATTGATCTTTGTGTACTAGGCCATCATAGGCGTACAGTCCATATTGTGCATGTCCCAGACACACACAGTGCCACGAGTCCCGTGTCCATGTATCAGCCACCAGGCGTGAGTGCTAGAAGCATACATCAATGAGATGCTGACGAATGTCACGGCCCTCCGGTGCCTCGCAGACTCCTTGAGGTGCTGCCACATCCCCGCCCTCATCATGACCATCATCAGGTGCTTGCAGTTCTGCGTCAGGGGGCATGGGCACATTTCTACGTACGCACATGTTGTGGAGCATGACACATGGCATCACCATCTTTGCAACCTTCTCATGGCGGTACAGGAGTGCCCCGCCAGACCTGCTGAGGCAGCGGAAACGACCCTTCAGTAGGCCGAATGCCTGTTCTATGACTACACGGGTACGTGAGTGGGCATGGTTGTAGTCCTCCTCATGCTGGTCCCGTGGGTTCCGGACTGGTGTGAGGAGCCATCTCTTCAGTGGATATCCAGCATCACCTGTATGTGGACGAGAAACGTATGATGTGGAATGCCATTGCTACGTATGCACACCCCCCCCCCCTTCCTGCCAGGTCATTGCCGAATCACATACCCCACATTATCATGCATGTAATGAGACTCACCGAGTAGCCAGGATCTGTTCCCTGCGTGTCGCTCCATGTAGCGTGGTATTGTAGAGTTCCTCAAGACCATAGAATCATGGGTTGATCCAGGGAATCGGGCACAACAATGTGTAATGATCCTGTTGGAGTCACACACCATTTGTACATTCAGAGAATGAAATTGTTTTCAGTTGCGGTACTGGGCCTCCATGGCATGTGGGACGACCAATTCCACATGGGTGCAGTCGATGGCACCAATGCAACCCGGTATGCCGGCAAGTGCATGGAATCCCACTTTTGTGTTGGTAATTTCCTGCTCCGAGCGTGGTAGGGAGATGTAGTCGTCTGCGTGCTGCAGGAGGGCATCGAGCACTTGCAATAGTGTCCGTGAGAACAGTGGCTGAGAAATGCCATGCAACTGTCCGACTGTGTGCTGGTAGGTGCCTGTGGCCAGGAAGTGGAGTACAGACACCACCTTCAGTAGGGGTGGGATGGCGGTTGGGCTGTCTATCATGCTGACAAGGTCAGCCTGTGTCATGTCCACAATGGCGGCTATGGTGTCCCGGTCCAGACGGTAGAGGGTGTGGATCTGCTCATCAGTGAGGTTGAACGGATGTGCTCGGAGGCGTGGGATTGCGGGCTGCCTGCGTGGTGGTAGTGGCTGTGCTGGCGGCCCTTGCTGGCCCTGCCTTGCCCTCCTCCTCCTCCTGCGTCTCCTCCGTGCGGCCGGTTGTAGTTGGTGTTCGTCTTCTTCCTGGAGTTGGAGTACTTGCAGTGCTATCAGGTCCCCCAGGGCCAACATCGCGAGTCCTGCCGGTAGCATTTCGGTGTGGTTGTGGGAGGAGACTGGCTGTGCAATTTATGTGTTTTCAGGCTGTATGGCCTCCACCTGTGGTGATTCATTCCACCTGTGCAAACTGCTCTCCCCTTTGGCCGAGCACGTCCCGCACACAACGCTGCAATTCGGGGAATGGCATCTTGCTATTGCAATCATGTATTTGTACCCGATGGCCGTGTAACATTGGTTGATATGTTCATTCTGCTATGGTCCCATTGTTTCACATACTATCTGTGCAGTCGCGAACAGACTTGTGAAGGGTCAGTGGTACGTAGTACTCGAGTAACGGTGGGCCCTCATGCATCACTGTACCGAGTTGCAACGACGGGAGGGGCGTCCCATTTGTGGGTGAAGGCAGTTGCCATTTTCACACACAGCCGCACTAGATGGATTAACTAGTGATTTCAAACGGCCACAGATGCTTCTTCGACGTGATGTTGCAAATGAGGAATTCGAAGGGCGGCGCTTTCGGTTTTCAGCTAGCGGCGGGGAAATGCCCACAGGTCTGACTGCAAATATAACGTACTATTGTTCAATGTCCTTGGGACAGGGGCCATGGCGAGGATGCAATGATTGATATGAATGGTTTGGGATGCGCAATAGCGACGTGGGCGATGAGGCCGGACGTTCCCAAATACATGTTACTTCACAACACTGGCATTACGGGCTGGTGCACTGTGGATTTTGCAGGCTGCATAACGCACAGACTCAATGGATATTTCTAATGTTATGTGAGTAAATATTCAGGCGTTTTAATCCCGGGATGAGGGAATGATGAATGGATGCATGGGCAGGTGATTTGATACAGAGTTTGCCATGTACAGGGCTTCTTGGAATCTATCCGCCTCCCCTACGCTATGTGATGCAGGGCTGCCATAGTGGGACCATCGTCTATCTGGCCTTGTTGAGCCCTCCCTGTCTCGACGCGCCCTCAGACACTTGTGTCCATGCACGTTACCAATCCCATCTGATGGATTCTGTTTTGACAGACGCATGCACAGGTACACTCGTTTGTGATGGTGTTTACACCTCGATATAGATAGTTATGAGTCGCAAGTGGTTTTTGGGTGGTGATGAACCTTTGGAGTGGGCTAGCATGCATATGGCTGTGGATTTAGTGTGATCATTGAAGTGAGTTGTTCGAATGTAGTTCTGATGGCCATTCTGTTCTTTTTCTTTTCTTTTGGTTGACAGGTATCTCCTCCCCTTTTGCCACTGCCATCTGTATGCCACTCCTGCAGATGGGTTTTACTCCCGACACCTGCTGCTTCGTGTTAATCAGTGGAGCAGCATTACGATCTTATGGGACGATCGCCAATGGGCCACATGCCCTTACGCAGTACTGGTGGCTCGGAGAAACATTTCGGTCTTTCAGCTGGACTAGAGCCTCCCCATTGGGACGGCCCTGTGGTTGTGTGCGCTTCCATGTTGCCTTTTCGTACGTGAATGTGGCTCTGTGTACCATGATGGAACAGGGCGTCACACAAGTAGTGGCTGGTCATTTCTTGCGGATGCAGCCCACAATGGTGAAATGTGTTTTGGAGTTCATGGCCTGATGGCTGTATGGGCTTGGTGATTTTGTTGTGCATTAAATTTCTATTCTGATTTGGCCTGTGTAGCGTTCTTCTTTGCAAGTGATGTGGCATATTCCTATTTGGGGAGCGATGTATTGTGAGGAGATCTGCATTGGGTTCCAGCTTCGGAGTTTAGTTGCGTGGTACTGTACTGGACGCGTTTGCCTACGAAGCCCGTGAGGTCAGGGATGGGGGCTGCCAATATGACTGTTTGAATGTTGTCATGCTCAGGGGCGGGGGATTGGGTTTTGTGTAACAGATGCCGGTCAGCCAGGTGGACTGGTGGAATGATGTGATTTTCGGAATATTGCTGGTCACAGGTGCCTGTGTTTGCGTGCGTTTCTTGGTGGGGGACTGTGGTCATGTCCATTGGGATGGCTTCTGTATTCGTGCCATCTGTGCCCTGCAGCTCCCATTGGCCCCTCTTGTGTTTCATTTGTTCGTTGGCATGCATGGGTGACTTGTACATTTCAATGGTTGCATTGTGACTTCATTGCACCTACGGGGAGTTGTACTTTGTGGGCAGGGAGCGGTGTACAGGCACTCAGTGGGGCCGTTTACGGTTGATTCGCGATGCCGTACTTCTCACCATGGCGGAATGGTTCATTCCGCCATGCTTGATGGCGTTAGGTACATGTCCGCTAGGGTCGGAATTGGCGTACCCTTGCGCCATGGTGGTGTTTACGGTTTGGCATGGCGCGCGCGCGCGTGCTTGGTGCAGTTAGCGTTGGCGTTCACTACGGTGTCGCTAATGGCTTCGTACTTTGCGGTGACGGGTCATAGTCGCACCGAGCGCTATTCGATGGCGGTATTGCATTTCCGCCATCGTTTTCCGAATTCCGCCAGGGTCGTAATGAGGGCCGATGTGTTTTGGGCAGGAAGGGGCAGGTCATGGCTGGGAATGGCATGAATAAGGAAATGGAAGAAGTACTGCCACTTCTAAGTTAGAAATACTCTAGATCATGTATGCAATAGTTCTTCATAAGTGTGGCTGCAGTTACTTACCCACGGGTAACCCTACAACAACGCTGGAAACCAGTTATCCAAGTGTGGGTGTGTAAATTGTTCAAAATTATCATGCAGTTAGACCTTTTCAAAGTTGGTCAAGACACTTTTATTAGTATTTACCATGTATCGCTCCATTGGTAAAACATTTTTTCTTGCGTTAGTGTCAGAGACTTTTTTTTCCTCCTAATTGCTGTTAACCTTTTTCAGCATCGTTAGCAACGATAGTTGCTTGTTTTGTTCTTCTCCTTCTCCCTGCCCCCCCTCTCCACCTCCGGCATTACCTCACTTGTCGTCAGGCATAGTAAGGTAGCCGCGTGTCTGTCTCGTTCTCCTTCCCACCCCTCCCCTCCTTATTGTCAAAAGCTCTTGCACTATCAGAAATGTCGCCAGGCCGAGTATGACAGTTAATTTCTCATTCTTAATGTATCAAGGACTTGTAAGAATGTCACTGTATTCTCCCTTGTTTCCTCCCTGCCTTGAAGCGCTTTGAAACGCACTGTGTATAGGCACTATATAAATAAACAATTCAATTCAATTCCTATTTTCAGCACTTATTTTTCTAAGATATTCCAAACAAAATGTACCATTGTGATAAAAGCACGGTGAGCATGAAGTTACATCGCACATGCACTTATTTGTATGTCAGAGCTGCTACATGATTAAATGCTGTGAACCAATTATTATCACACACAACTAGACAATTTTGAACATAATATCACACATCTTATAACATGAATGAATATGTATGTGTGTCATGTTTTTCTGCAGATCAACGGAAAAAAACGAACCCTGGGTCAATTGATCCATTGTTGTATTGATTTCTTTCAGCTTTTCGCGTGCATTTTGTAGCTTCTTTGGCAAGATCTTCTTTAATTTTTAAATGGATCCTTTGGGCCGTTGTTATTGTGAGGACCACCAGGTCCCTGCTGCCTTTCGTGGCGATTTTACTGAAGCCCAACATGTATTCCTTGTCATCCAGAAAAAGGGGCGGTTCATTCCGAATGGTAAGCCCAACAGGGACTAGATAAGCCTTTGAATATTTCCTTAGGAAGTGGCCGTGTACTTCTGTTCGGAAGCATTTCTTTTTCAGTTTTAGCAGTTCGCCGTCTGATGCTGTTGCTGCTGTCGATTGGTTGATGCCCTGCATGTTGAACAGGGTGGGGCCGCTCATAATGTCATTGATCTGGTCTTCAGTGAAACTCAGAGTTGGTTCCATGGTTAGCAAGTGAGGACTGTAGGGGCGCTGGGTGTGGCCCTGTTGGTGTGGAAAGAGTTATATAAACTGGAGCTCCCAAGTGGGTGAATACACGGGACAATGGTGCTAAAAATGGGTTGCTTGGTTGTTTGGGCAAAAGCATATAAGTCGCTAAGCTTGCTCTGTATCTCAAACGTAGAAAACTAGAGGGATGCCCCTGAGTGGGAGGACTAAGGGCTAACCAATGTTAAGGAAATGGAAGAAGTGGGAATGGCATGAAAGCAGATGCAAAATGGTGTGCACACATGGGCATCTAATAGCAGTACCTGGCAAATGCCTAATGCATATTCACAAGCCAAAACGACACACACAGTGCTTATAAATAGAGTGGCTGAGGACAGACCTGGTTAACACATTGTAATCACACCAGTACACTGTAACTCTCAGAAGACTGCAGATCCCTACATGATGTGTTTTGGACGGGGAAGGGCAAGAAAATGTTGTGCATACATGCCCATCTAATAGCAGTACTTCGTAAATGCCTAATGCATATACACAAGGCAAAACAACACACAGTCCTTATAAATAGAGTGGCTGAAGGCAGACCTGGTTAACACATTTTTATCACACCGGTAGACTGTAACTATCATAATACTGCTTTAAAAGAACACTGTTAAACACTTTGAGCACATTTGATGGTGAACCTTGATAAAGCTAGCTCAGATATCCCAACAGGATGTGTTTTGGGTGGGGGAGGGGTGACTAAAAGTGGGTGGGAATGCCATTAAATCAGAAGCAAAATGGTGTGAGTACATGGGCATCTATTAGCAATATCTGGTGTATACAGACTGTCAAAGCCTCATCTCATGGTACGGGGGGCTACATCAGGCGTGCAGACAAGCATATGAGACATATTAGGTGTGTGTATACAGACTGGAAAAGCCTCACCTCGTGGTACAGTGGGCTACATCAGGCATGCAGACAAGCATATGAGACATAATAGGTGCCTGCTTATAGACTGGCAAAGCCTCACCTCCAGGTACGGTGGGCTACATTAGGCGTGCAGAATAGCATAAGAGACATAGTAGGTGTGTGTATACAGACTGACAAAGCCTCACCTCCTGGTACGGTGGGCTACATTAGGCGTGCAGAATAGCATAAGAGACATTGCAGGTGTGTGTATACAGACTGGAAAAGCCTCACCTCGTGGTACAGTGGGCTACATCAGGCATGCAGACAAGCATATGAGACATAATAGCTGTCTGCTTATAGACTGGCAAAGCCTCACCTCCTGGTACAGTGGGCTACATCAGGCGTGCGGACAAGCCTAAGAGACGTAGTAGGTGTGTGTATACAGACTTGAAAAGCCTCAGCTAATAGTACAGGGGGCGGCATCAGAGCACAGATAGGCATCAGGAAGAGTTAAAGTAGGTGCAAATATAGACAGAGTAGCTCTTAGGCAACAAGTTATGAACAGAGGTTAACGTGGTTACATAATACTGTGATTACATGGTAGTAGGAAATAGATAGGATAAGTCATTTCAACGGCTGTGGAGGCACAGATATAGTAGAAGATCATGATGTTGATGCAGGGGCTGCCATTTTGAAGCTGGTCATCAGTAGCAAGTCAGAGGAGAGGGGTAGCGGCACAGTGGTGGCTACTGGGCAAGCCTATGCGAAATGGACGGGGTGCACGCCAGTAGGGGTTAATGGAGGAGAAAAGCATGGGAAAGGCCCGTATCAAAAGTAAGTAAGGGGAAAATGGTGGTCTCCTTGATGAAAGTAGATCCCGTAGCGTCTCCAGACGTGGGGAGTCATGCACGCTGCGGGGCCGCTAGCGGCTGAGGCGACTCGATCAGCAAGAGGAATAGGTCATAAGGTTGTTAGTGATTGATATGGCAATGGGGCTAGCAAGGAGCATGCAGCAAGTAGGCAAGGCCAGGTGCAAGTGAGGGTGAACACAGAGAGAGTAGGGCAGGGGTAAAATGGGGTCAACTGACTGCCAAGACGGAATTAGAAGATGCCAGGAGTGGAGGTGTAATATTCCAGTTTCGCGGCCGGATGCAGCGTGCATAGCGTACCTTCTTTTACAGTGGTGCCGAATCAGCTGATGCAAGGGTGGAGAGAGTGGGGCAAGAGAGAGCGGGGCAAGAGAGAGCGGGGCAAGGCAGCAAGGTGTCGTCACCAGCATAGATCGAATTAATTAAGCATTGGCCTTAACACCGGGCCGGCTAGTGGAGGCTGGCCTCCATAAGCCACGCGGCGGCCAAACTAGAATACCAGATGTAGCTTGAAGTAGTTTGTAATGCTCGGCAGAGCGATGGCCATCATGGAATGGCCGAGATGAGATACTACCATGCTGAAGTCCGCATGTAGTGAGGTTTTGGGCTGCAATGTAGAATGGAGCCAGGACCAAGTTGGTCTTCCCCCACCGGCAAAGGTCAAATTTGAGAAATAGAAAGAGGGCATGAAGATTATAATCCGTACTGTAAATAACAGCAGAAATCGGCCCTTGAGCTCTTTTTATAACTTTCTTAGAATGGTTAAGGCACGAAGACAGAGAGAGGCGGCAGTTTGGAGAATAACCATGGAAATGTTTGGAGAAAAGCCACGGACATGAGTTGCAGTCGGTCCTCGTGGCATCAGGGCAACGGAAAAGGCATATTAAAGAAGGAAAAAGGGGAATGTGCGAGAGGATGTGAGCATGTGAAAAGAAAAGAAACGAAAGAAATATTTGTATCCATCAAACAGATGGCTAATCCGTTTTTAACATTCATTAGTGTTATTGTGAAATCATATCTTACATATATTTAAAATTTGCTCTACATATAAATGGAAAATATAAATGGAAAAAATGCAGTAATTGCATGAAAATGTCTCGTTTTACTTGGAAGACGCATGTTATATTTAGCATTCAAATATGGCCTTGGAGACAGTCATCCAAGATGACCGCCACAATGAAAGAGCTCAGAGCACAAAAGCGTTCCTGTGCTGTGGTGGCAGTGTAGAGGCGGGGAAAGCAGGCAGGGGTGAGATTAGCCATAGGGATTAGCATGGCTAGGGGCAGGGAATGGGAGGGATCCATAACCAAACAACACCAAATACACTGTGTATACCTCCTCAAATGTCATCTCCATTGAAACGCATTACAGACCCTCATTCAAAGCCCATATTTGAAGCTCTTATGTTAAAGATCTTATTGTAACGAAAAAACATTTGGCTTAAAGGTAGCAGTTTCAGCGCCACCTAATAGCCTAAACTAAAAATGGTAGCGAGGAGGTTTTGCAGGGCTCTCTGTTTTACATCTATGCCTTTCTCTTTCTTCCCCTATACTGCAAAATCCTCCTCCTGTTCCCTTCCCTTTCCTTTTCCATAATCTCCCTTTCCTCTCTTCGAGTCAAATCTTATAAGGTGTCCTTGGTAGGACACAACCCCCCAACACACATATCCGTTCCTTTCTACATTTCTTCTACCTACGGTGGGGCTCCTTGACCATCCTCCTCGATCTTGTAGGAGTCCTCTGGATGTCCCTTCATCTTGATAAGTTCCTTGGTTCTCGGCTGTTTAATCTTCACCAGTTGCTCATGGTGTCACTTCCTGTTCTCCATCTCTTTGATCTTACAGCCCTTCTGTGTCTCTGTTTTCGATCTTTGGAAATGTGATGCATTTTTGGTTATTTTTGTATGGGCCGACACGACAGAAACCATGGTTCCCATCTTCGCAACAACTTGGAATGACTCTGGTATGAATTTTGGGTCAGTTTTCCATGTCTGTCGCTGATGCACTAGGACTTTGTCACCATGGTCAAACTCATGACTTTGTGCGTGTCTCTGTCATCTGTCAGTATACTCTTTTTGCCTTTTTCATTGACTAGTTTGTTTTTTGCTCTGATTTCTGTATCTTTCTCATGCTCTGGGAAAGGTTGTTGGGGAAGCGTATCACCAGTGGTCGAGTCAACACAGGTTCAGCAAGTGTCAGACCTGTAACTTCATGGGGCATTGTGCTGTATTGTCACAGTATGTAGCTTAGGGCCTGTGCTGCATGTATTTCACCTGCCCTGTTTAAAAATCGAATTTAGCATAGCCCAGTAACTGAATGTATTTCACCTGGTCTGCTAAAAATTCGAATTTAGCATAGCCCAATAACTGAATGTATTTCACCTGCCCTGCTGAAAATTGTATTTATTCTTGCCCCAGTGCTGCCCTGCTGAATACCAAATTTAGTAGCGCCTTTTGGTTACTTGTGTTGTTCACTAACTGGTGCGCTTCCCTCTGTCTTCTCCACCTCCTTTGTTCCTCCCACCGCTCCCTACCTCCAAGTGCATCAGTTGCTTTGGGCCTTGTAAGTGTCTCCCCCCACCTCCACTTCAGCCAACCATGTCGCTACCTACCTCTTCTATCCTCTCCAACCAACTGCTTCTCTATATCCTATCCTTTTTCTGTCACTAAAACTGGCCGGAAGAAACTTAAGAAGGACATACTGGGCTCCAACCCAAGCCTTCCTATTGCAGACACCTATGTCACGGCTTCTGCCACAGAGACTATCAATGACATCCTCCTTTTCGTTAACGCATCCGATCTATGGACTCACTAGATGGTCGGCTTTCTCTCTCCTATTGCCTCTTCTCCCAATAATGGTGGCACCACTGGGAGGTTCTCTTTGACCTCTTCGCCATTTCCAGAGTCATCATTAATGTTTATCTCAATGGAACATCATGATGTTCAGGATCCTCAACCCAACCTTCTTCTCTTCGACAGGCTCCTCCCTCACCTCTCTAACCTCACCTCTCCCTCCGGCCAGGCTCCCCTGCCCTCTGTGCCTTCCTCCTCTTCTGTACAGGTTCCCCTGCCCTGCCTTACTGTCCCGGCTCCCTTGTCGGCCTCGGCTCCTCTGCCATCCTCCACTATCCCCATGGCCCGGCCCTCTTGCCAACCTATGGGGGTCCAACTGTCCCCTGTACCCCCCAGTGGAAGGCCCTCAAAGATGGCGAGCTGCTCCACATTACCACTCTCAACACCCGCTCTGCCATCAAACACTCGTCTGACATCTGCAACCTCCTCGAACGTTTGGATCTTGATGTGCTTGCCATCACTGAGACCTGGTTCAAGGATAGCTCTGTAACAAGCTTTGACACACTCCTCCCTGAAGGCTACAAAATCCTCTCTGTGCCCAGGCCTATGAAGACAGGAGGGGGATTGGCGCTTATCTTCCCAGAATGGATACCTATGTCCATCATCCCTACTCAGGCCTACTCCTCCTTCGGGGGCCTATTCTGCGGACTCTCACTATCCCCAAAATCTTCTCTCATTATGGCCACCCTCTATTGGCCACCAGGTCAGAACACTCTCCTCCTTTCTGAATTGGCTGATCTGGCTTCCTACCTACTCCCCTCCTCTTCTCAACTCATCGTGTTGGGTGATCTTTATATCCATCTGGACTCTCCTTACTTAGGTCCTTTCCGCAACTTCTGCGACTCTCTCGCCCTTTTTATCCTTCCCTCTGGCCCCACACACACCGCGGGCCACACCTTGGATGCCCTCATCTCTTCTGATATCCCTCTCTCTACCCTCTCACTACCTCCCTCTCCTGGACTGACCACTCTCTTCTTTCAGCACACCTGAAGCTCTCCTCTCCTCTTGCAGCAATACATCCAGTACAGCCACTTGGCTTCAAAGGCACCAGAACCATGATAAAAGTGACATTGGCTGCATTTGCCTTCTCCTACTCTCCTCCCTCCACTCCTTTGGCTGACTCCCACCCTGACACAGCCCTTGCTAACCTCAATCTCTCTATCTCCAAAACTCTTGACATTCTTGCCCCTGTCATGAGGGTCAGACTGAAAAAGAGCAACTTTTGTTATGACTTCGACCTTAAACGCAAGTGTAGGGCAGCTGAGCGGAAATGGAATGCGTCGGGTGAACCATCAGACAAACTGGCCTGCCGCCTCCTTCAAAGACATTATCCACTCTGCATCCGCACCAAGAAAAGATTCTTTATTCAAGCCTGCATCTCTGCGGCATCAAACAACATGGCCAAACTTTTCAAAGTCTGCAAGGAACTGGCCAATCCTGCAGTACCCTCTTCCTCTGTCACACCCACCCAGGACCTTTGCTTGGCCTTGGCTGCACATTTCACCTCAAAAACCCAAGACATCCTTTTCACCCTATCTTCCACACCACAGCATACACCAATACCAGAGCCTCGCTTGGACCACCCCCTCCTCTTACCCTCTCTTCTCTTTCACCCATCACACCGGATGAGGTCACCAGACAAGTCTGATCTATGAAGGCTTCATCCAAACAGGTGGACCCCTGCCCCTCCAAAACCATTAAAGAGAATATCGACGCCCTCGCCCCCGCCTTGACTGATCTTTTCAATCCCTCCTTTTCCACTGGAGCTTTCCCAACTCCCCTGAAGCACTCCCTTGTGCACCCTCTGCTCAAAAAGCCCTCTGCCGACCCCTCCATTCTGGCAAACTATCACCCTATCTCTATCACTGTTTTCCTGGGCAAACTCCTGGAGAAACTGACTATCTCTCAGCTGACCAACCACACCGAATCCATTGGATCCTTCCACAACCTTCAATCTGGCTTTAAAGCATCCAGAGGCACGGAAACTGCTCTTCTGAACACCTGTGAAGACCTGCTCTCAAATTCTGACAATAACACCCCCTCTATCCTCATTCTGCTTGACCTCTCCTCTGCCTTCAACACGGTTAACCATGACAACCTGATCACACGTCTCCGTGACACCTTGGGAATCACAGATCAGGCTCTGGCATGGCTAACCTCCTTCCTCTCAGACCGCCCATCCCAGTTGGAACTCGGAGCCTTTCACTCCACTATCACTTTCTCAACATGTGGCGTTCCCCTGGGATCTAACCTATCCCCCTGGTTCTTCAATGTCTATATGGCTGCCCTGGCACTTGTTATTGCCACTTTCACCTCTAACTTCCAGTGCTACACGGACGACACACAATTATCTTTCAGGCTACCCTCAGCCACCTCCTCCTCTACCTTGCTCATACCTGACTGTCTGTCCTCTATTCAGTCTTGGTGTGCTGCAAATGACCTCTGCCTCTGCCACTAAGACTGAGATTGTTCACATTGGGACCCCTCCTCCCGCTTTCCCACTTTAGCTCTGGCCGGCCTCCGTTGGCCCTGTGCCCTGCACCCTCCTGCGAAGCAAGAAAACTTGGGGTCATCTTTGACTCCACTCTCTCCTTATCCTCCCATATTGCAGACATCTCTAAAAAGTCTAACTGTCAGCTTCACCTCCTCAAAGTTACTCTATCTTTCCTCACTTTACCCCAGAGGCTCACTGTTTCCAGAGCCCAGGTTCTCTCCAGGCTGGACTATTGCAACAGCCTCTTCCTCAACCTCCATTTTTCTGCCCTGCGCCCTCGATCACACGTCTCTGTGACACCTTGGGAATCACAGATCAGGCTCTGGCATGGCTAACCTCCTTCCTCTCAGACCGCCCATCCCAGTTGGAACTCGGAGCCTTTCACTCCACTATCACTTTCTCAACATGTGGCGTTCCCCTGGGATGCAACCTATCCCCCTGGTTCTTCAATGTCTATATGGCTGCCCTGGCACGTGTTATTGCCACTTTCACCTCTAACTTCCAGTGATACACGGACGACACACAATTATCTTTCAGGCTACCCTCAGCCACCTCCTCCTCTACCTTGCTCATACATGACTGTCTGTCCTCTATTCAGTCTTGGTGTGCTGCAAATGACCTCTGCCTCTGCCACTAAGACTGAGATTGTCCGCATTGGGACCCCTCCTCCCGCTTTCCCACTTTAGCTCTGGTCGGCCTCCGTTGGCCCTGTGCCCTCACCCTCCTGCGAAGCAAGAAACCTTGGGGTCATCTTTGACTCCACTCTCTCCTTATCCTCCCATATTGCAGACATCTCTAAAAAGTCTAACTGTCAGCTTCACCTCCTCAAAGTTACTCTATCTTTCCTCACTTTACCCCAGAGGCTCACTGTTTCCAGAGCCCAGGTTCTCTCCAGGCTGGACTATTGCAACAGCCTCTTCCTCAACCTCAATTTTTCTGCCCTGCGCCCTCTGCAACTCATCCAGAACAGAACCGCAAGACTTATCCTCAGCCTCAATCCCAGGGACGGCATCTCTCCAGTGCTGAAATCCATTCACTGGCTCCCCGTGGCTGCAAGGATAAAATTCAAGACCCATTGGCCACAAGGCGTAGCCTGGGGCCTACCTACCTGCAACACTGCCTTCCTAAATACTGTCCCTCACAAGCCCTCCACTCATCTACCTCCAATCTTCTGCGAGTGAGCTGGTTCTCCAAGCAGAGATTTGGTGGGAGATCCTTATCCTCAGCAGGTGCCTCTCTCTGGAATATCCTCCCTGCCAACCCTGCGCCTTGAGACGGATCTCCTTAAATTCCAGAAACTCCTCAAGACTTTCCTCTTCTCCTTCTCCATCTCTCTCCCTCTACCCTGCTAACCCAGTTCTGTTTTTTCCCTCCCACCCTCTTCCTTACAGCATGCTGACTGACCGCCGGGTGTACCTCAGAGTCTCGCTGGTGCCCGGCATCCCCGCAAGTCCTCTCTCACACTTGCCTCAGGGCCCTACTCCCCACCCTCACTTAATGCACATGAGAAATTAAACCAAGAGAGTGTCTCTCTCTCTGCACTTACCCCAGTCTCAACCGACCGGGTGCACTTTATCCTCCCTCTGACCCTCTATGCACATGTTCGATCTGTACGCACTGCGCTTGTATATAGTCTGTCTGTATGCCTGTCGTCATCCCTTAATTACACTGTTAAATCTGCAGAATCGCCGCCCTGTATAAAAAACAATGCCATACCATACTTTGCACAGCGCCTGTTGTAGTGAGGTTTTCCACTTTGGTCCTCTGTACAGTTTTCTTTATCATTGCCATGAAAGGTTCTGCCATGCCAGTTACCATGGCCATAGTGGCGTAAACTTGTGATGGGCAAACCCTAAATTGCTGCTTGTCTTTTGAAATCTTGGCCGTTGAAAAGTGTCCCATTGTCTGATTTTAACACTTTAGGAATGCTGCATTTTCTAAATACTTCATCTATCGTTAAGGCCACCAACTTAAGGTATAATCCTGACTATGGGGAAATATGAGTATGCATCTATCAGGACAAATATGTAAACACGTTACAGTGTGGTTCCATAGAAATCAACAAATACTGTTCTGTATACAGGCTACGAGGCATGAATTTTTAACCATGCACATTGGTATTTTTGAACACTAACCGACCGCCATCTATGGCCTTTGGTATTGGCCAGTGACCTCAATCTTTGTCATGGCCAAGTCCACGGCCTACATTTTTATTGAAGTAATCAAAGTTTTCATGAGCTAACTTATAAATGATGTTATATCTAATTCCTTTATTAATGTAATCAGTTATATGCAATGCAATTAGTGTTGTCACCAGTGATGGCATCAGTGATGTGATTTGTAATGTCATCATTGTTCTCATACAACATGTAATTAGTGATGTTATCAGTGATGTGATCTGTTATGTCATCATTGTGGTCATAGTTTGCGCAAAAGGGGGCGTGAAGTTAAGGTGGCTTTAGCTAAATCTCCAGGATTTTGTTGCGTTCATTTCTAACCTTAACATAGCTCCAATCCCCTCCAATCAACTATTTTACCTGACTGCTTTGTATATTAGTGTATATTATTGATTCCTATTATTGTACATTTTTGATTGTTATACCTTTACACCACTATGTTCATTCTAAGATTGCATTATCCCATTGTCTGTAACTACGCCGTGATACCCCCGGGTCTGGGCGTATAACAAATGTAATAAAATAAAAAAAAATAAATAGCTGCAACTAAAGTTTTTTCCATGCCTCTGTTTTTGCTACTGTTCCAGCTATATTTTGTATTTTTTGTTTTTTTAAACAAATTTCTTTGTACAACATTAAATACTTTTTTATGACCTTCTTAGTGTTGTGCGCTGTGCTTTTTCCGTTTTGGAAATTGGGCATTTATTGTTTTATTTTGGCTGCGGAGAGTGCGGTTCATTTTCCTCATCTCTCTTGATATTTTTTTACACGGTGCGCACCGTGTTGAACCAGCACCGCTGTCTGCAATTGTGGCGCGCTTCTGTTTAGGGGCGTTTTCTGTTCAGATCCGTTGCCGCTGGTGTCAGACTGTTCTGCTGACTGGATCATAAACCATACCTGCAATGGAGGCGAGTACGAGGAGCCCTGTCCATTGGTAAGGGTGAAACGTGCCGGAGGACGCGTGGATCTCGACTCCAAGGTAGGTGCTTCCCCTCATGTGCTTGTTTTACTCCCTTGTTTTTCACCACAAATGGGAATGTATGGTTTTCTGTCCTACACCGGTTTCCTTTGCCTGCCATTCCATATTGCCTACGGGTAATGATTTGTCATACCGCAGTTTTGATTTTTTGCCCTAAATCCAGCACATGTTAGCTCATACACTTTAGGTCTTTAGTTCCTATTTTTGCATTATTTTTGTAATAGCTTGGATACAGTGGCTCAACATGCAGGACGCCTGGGCAGCAGCTCGTCTTATTCAGGCCAAGGATTTGTTCTGTGAGCAGCAGGAGATGCCCCTTGGTCTGCCTACCAGGGGGGCAAAAAAGACTAATTCCAATTACAGTATTGAAATCTCTCTACTCAAAGACATCGAGAAGCTACGCAAAAAAGAAATTTGTAAATGGTGGGAGGAGCATTCGCTTCAGAATTACTTGGACAT
The DNA here is from genome assembly GCF_040938575.1 of Ambystoma mexicanum. Lineage (NCBI taxonomy): Eukaryota > Metazoa > Chordata > Amphibia > Caudata > Ambystomatidae > Ambystoma > Ambystoma mexicanum. Next base: position 331,991,513 of record NC_090925.1, on the reverse strand, counting down.
AGGGCGTGTACCTCGAGGACTTCGTATTATGACAATGCCCTCCTTCGAGGATCAAGATCCTCTTATGCTTCAAGAATGGGGGGATGCGAGTAAGGACTGTTCTGCCCGTTTTCTCACTATTTTGGTTAAATATGCTAAATCTGACCGAGCAATGGCTCTCAAAGAATTGGACAAAAGGGAAACTGAACTTAAGCTAGTTCCCAGTACAGAGGAGGGCAAACAGCTATGTACAAAAATTGATGAGGCTTTGATTATATACGAAGAGGATATTAAACAGCGCAAACACCGCAAGTTTATAAGGGACAAAATTGATTATGAGACCGGAAGGATATTTACTTTTGCCAAACGTTTTGATTCTTTACGAAAAAATCCAGCCATCAAACCTGTTCTTACCACGTCCGGTGATCTTGGCACCATATCATCTGAATCGGATGTTTCAGTTTCTGAAACTGACGAGCCAGTGGCTAAGTTAAATTTTTTAGACGAGATGCGGTTATTTTGTCAGGACGGGAAAAATTAAAAAACGTGGCAGAGGTCAAAGCAAACCAAGAGGCAGAGGCAAGGGACAGAAATCCCGAAAAGGACTCGCCGAGGCCGGCGTGGGAAACGACTCGGGCGCAAATCAGGAGAGCAGATCAACGCGCTCTGGAGCCAAAAAATAACTACCAATACCATGAAGTTATGTCAAATCATCAATCTGTCCTCTCATGTACTTACTAAATCTCAAACCTCTGTCCTTTCACTTGGTCTCAACTTTTGTCCCACTAAGGTCTTCGATTACGTCCAAGCTCGTCTGGACCTTGATAAATTTTTCCATAAGATAAAACTGAAGAAATTCTTTAGTATCAATCCCAAGGTCCGTAAGCCTTCTGCTCCCTCGGCCCTTCGGGCTGGCAGTACTGACCTTCAGATTTCGAATATTCCAGTGCTCATGAATCTGGCTAGTCTTGAAGATTCACAGTTTGATTCTATCAATGCTGACCTCACAGATTTTGACATCGACCCTAACTGGGATGTACGTACAAGACTTAAGAATAAATCTAAATTTAATCCTCAGTTTCCTTTGGGTGGCTGCTTGGAAGCTTTCTATGATCTCTGTGTTAGTGATCTCAGAAGATTACGTATGAGGACGGATAAAGGGAAATACAATCTTACTGCTTCCCAACTGAAGGCTATTGACGAACTTCAACAACTGCCTAATATTGTTATCAAGCAAGCTGATAAGGGGTCGAACATTGTGATCCAAGACCGAGTCCATTATGTCACCGAAGCCAACTGTCAATTAAGGGATCGGCTATACCAAATTAGCCAAGAATCCTTTCCCTGATATTCAATTGGAACTCCATGCTCTTTGTGCCAAGTGGGTTGATATTGGACTCTTGGAAGAGGACTTTGTTAAGTTTCTTGTTCCCTCTTGCTATACCATTCCCACCATTTATTTCTTACCTAAAACACATAAATCTCTCACCCACCCTCCCGGGAGACCTATTGTTACTTTATGTGGTTCCCTTCTTGAACATCTGGCTCAATTTATTGACGAGACTTTGTTCTCTTTTGTTTCTGTTCTACCCTCTTATTTGCAGGACACTAGGGATTTTTTACAACATATTAATGACACCCCCTGGGAAGAGGGCCTTCTTTTGGCTACCCTTGATGTTGTTTCCCTTTATACATCTATTGACCATCAAGTCGGAATACATGCCTGTCAATTCTTTATGGAGACACGCTCATTGAATCATCATGGACATAGTTTGATGATCCTGGAGATGTTGCTTTTTTGCCTTACTAACAATGTTTTTTTGTTCGATGGTGCCTATTACCGAAAAGTCAGGGGAACTGCTATGGGTAGTACCTTTGCTCCATCATATGCAAATTTGACTATGGGTTGGTGGGAGGCTACATTTCTATGCGATTTGTTTACATCTAGCTTCCCTACACAAATTGTGGCATGGTGGCGTTATATTGACGACATCTTTGTTATTTGGAAGGGCAGCGAAACTGATTGGCAATTGTTTGTGAGAAGCATTAACACTAATGTAAGCAATTTATGCTTTACAGAATGTCATAGCACCACCGAGGTGATTTACCTTGATGTGGTAGTTAGTTTAGATACAGCTGGCTTCCACACTGTCTTACATAAGAAACCCTCAAATACTGGTTTACCCCTGCATGCTACTAGCTGCCACCCAGTACCGTGTAAAAGAAGTATTCCGTACGGTGAATTTATCCGTTACCGTAGGAATTGTACTGATTTGGCATCTTTTGACCACCATTGTGCTTGCATGGCCGTTGATTTTCTGCAACAAGGTTATAGTAAACGCATCATTGAAATGGCCTACATTAAAGCCCGAGGACTATCTAGGGACAAACTATTGTATGGCACTAAAGCTAATAGGCCCTTAGCAGATGATGAACCGAGACTCATTGTCTCCTTTGACAATGCTTCTCACAGTGTCCGTAAGATCATTGAACGACACTGGCGGGTGTTGATCTTAGATAAAGATTTATGCCCTTTACTCTCTAAACGTCCTACCATTACGTACAAAAGAGTACCTTCGCTCAAAGACAAGCTTGTTTCCAGTTTTCTGTCTCCTAGTGTTTCTAGTCCTCCCTTTTCAAATTGGCTGGCTGTGTCCCCTATTGGTTTTACCAAATGTGCCAAATGTAAAGCATGTGCACATGCCATCCCTTGTAAATCTTTTTTGCATCCGATCACCAAATGCAATCGAATCATTAACCATTCCATTAACTGTGACACTACTTTTGTTGTTTATGTCCTCTCGTGTCCATGTAAGAAGTGGTACGTGGGGAGTACTACCTGCAAGCTTAAGCTCAGAATCCTCCAGCATCTTAGGGCCATCAAAAAAACTTGGATCCCGCGTACCCCATGGCCAAACACTTCCAGCAGGAGCATGAGAATGATGTTAATTTGCTTACATTTTTTGCGGTTGCACATATTCCCATCCATCCTAGGGGTGGAGACCGCGTCCTAAAATTGAGACAACTGGAAACACGTTTTATCTTGGATCTTGATACCAAGTTTCCCGATGGACATAACCTTGATGAGGAGCTTTATACATTTTTGGGGACTTAAATTTGGTGGTTATGGTTTATGTTTATGATATTTCTTCTTTTATATTTGTTGTCTTTGCGTGGGTTTCCTCTGTTGGTAATTTTTTCTCCCAATATATTATATCCTTGGCTTGTCTGTATTACTTCACACCTTATTTCATCGGTGTTTTAGTGTCCAGATTGCTTATGTTCAACTATTTTATTTCTTGCTGTAGCACGACCCTTAGGGACTTGAGCTCTTTACTGTCCTTGTTTATATTTATTTTTATTTTATTTTTCTTTCTCTTGTCTATGCAACTCAGCCTTTCTTGTGTCAGTGGTGCTGTAGTGGATTATGGTTTTTGAGTTTTGCATTAGTATTAACTACTATTTTTGATATTGGCCAATAGTAGTTAATCCCTATTCTTGTAGCTCGTGTTGGATTCTTGATCTCTAGGTGTACACAATGTTTTTACATCTTTTCCTCTTAATTGGTTAGCCATGGACTTTGTCATTTTATGCAATTTTATTGTTGTCACTCTGGTTCCTGTACAATTGCATAGTATTGAGGTTGTTAGATAGGTTTTAATGATGCTGACATTCTGCATTTTAGGCCCGGCATGTTTGCACAGTATTATACTATTATGCACTTGCACTTTATTTCATCTTTTAATGGGGCCAGAATACTATATCATGTATTTTTTTATCTTTCAACCATTGTTTTTGTACTTCATTATGTTGTTACAAATTTATGCAATCACATTTTATTCCATCAGCCAGAATGTTCAAAATTTCTTTCTGTATATGCAATGTTACTGTGACCATGGCTATGCATTTTTGTACATTACCTTGCTGCTACAATTGTGTGTATATGCATCCTGCATTATTTGCACTTTAATTTGCACAATACTTTGCTGCTATTATTGTCTATGTATGCACTTTGCAATTTTTGCACTTCTATTTTGCTGCTATAACATCATGCATTTGCACTTTATCTCCAGTTAAATGGAATTACAAATTTATACTCTTTTTTGAAGAGGATCAAGATTTATGCCACTCGCTTTTTCATGTGGCTATTCAATACATTGCGCTTCCACCTGGAATTATGTGTTCCCATATGCACTGCTACTGCTACTACTGACATTGGAATTATGACCTTGCTTGCAGCGCTTTCAATTGTTTATGTGCTGTTTGATTGTTGGTGTTTTACTATAGCATTTCATTCCATCATGGCCGCTGCTCTTTCCATCTGCCTAGGCACTTTTTTGAGTTTCATAGACATAGTTAAAGGACTATATTGGTAATCAACTATTAAGATGTTTTAGTCCCTTGTCTTTTCACGTGACCAAGCACTCAATTGAGTGTGAAACGCGTTGTGTGCGGGCCGTTTTGACAGGCGTCCTGCCTCTGTTTTTGCTACTGTTCCAGCTATATTTTGTATTTTTTGTTTTTTTAAACAAATTTCTTTGTACAACATTAAATAATTTTTTATGACCTTCTTAGTGTTGTGCGCTGTGCTTTTTCCGTTTTGGAAATTGGGCATTTATTGTTTTATTTTGGCTGCGGAGAGTGCGGTTCATTTTCCTCTTCTCTCTTGATATATATATATATATATATATATCCAAAGTCGAGGAAGCTGTTCTTTGTGTTGTGCCCACACACTCACAGACTCTTAGCCTCTGTTCCAGTGGTTCACGGTCTCATTCCATGACAGAGACAAATGGAGATTCTGTATCCATATATTTGGTTAAAAAGAAACCATTTATTGAAAACCAATTTGCACCAGTAAAGTGACAGTGAGACTCTGGTGAGTCAACTAACGGGTTTCGCCAATAGGGCTTCATCAGAGTTGGTGAAGTGGCTTCTGGACATTAATTTAATAACTTGGCTTCATGCCAGATTTTAGTCCGTTTTCTATTACTCGTATGCTAAAAGTGTGAGCATAAAGGCATGTTTGCCCTTGCATTGTGTGGGCGCCAGTTTTAGCTAATGCACTTTCTTTTGGTATTTAGTTTAATTATAGATCACATTCGTATATCTTTGTCTATACCCACAGCATTTAAAATCAGTCTGTCTGTCCACATAATTCCACCTCACAGTTACAAACAAATCTAATGGCTCAATGCCATCAGTATATTGTCTGCATATATATGTGTGTAACATGCTTTCTTAAACTTATTTGGTAAGATGTATAAGTCCAAGGGCCTCATTACGAGGACTGCTGCGGGATCCGCTAAGGAATGCCTGGTAAAACCAGGCGTCCTTAGCGGGTCCCACGAGCAGCCCAGGATGCTAACAACAGGCCCGTCATTAACGGGCCCGTTGTTAGCATCCTTCCCATTGAGCCCCATGGGGCTCAAATGGGAATGCGGATTCATTTTTACCAGTCCCCGAAAAGGGCAATTACCACCAAGGTCGGCATGACCCGGTTATTGCCCTTTTCTGGGACCCGGTAAAAAATTATTACCAGCAGCAGCCGTGCCCTTAATAAGGGCACGGCTACCGCCATGGTCGTAATGAGGCCCCATGTCTTTTAGAGTTAATTCCATTTGCTTCCAAAGGGTGCAAAGTGAATGTGTGAAGTGCATATGTGCATTGGATTCTCTGTAGTACCTAATAAGCGCTTTGTACATTAGCAGCTCTATCCCTGGATTTTTTAATGATTCCAGTGGGGGGGTTGTTGTGCACAGCCAGTGTTATTCAATTGATTGTGTTGTGCCTCTAGTTATTAATTTAGTGAAGCAGCAGGATTATCAACTGAGTGTTTCAAGATAAATATTTTGATGAATCAAATCATACAGTACTTTCTAATGTTCTTTCTGTTACAGACACGTGTTAGTGCCCATGCATGAACATCTGCCTAACATCCAACAGCAAATTAATGTGCATGGTGCTGTGCAGGAATCGTGTGCCTATCATCCAATTGCAACTACAGTCCATAGAGCGATCACATTGTTATATATAATAGCAGCATTATTATTTACTTTGTTCGTCAAGATAGATACATTTTGGGTCTGATCAACATTATTTTCTAGTGTTGATTTTCAATCTATGATCTGCATTAATGCTGAAACAGGTGTATGTAACAGGTGTATGTATCTGTTGTATAATGGCAGTTAAGGTGCATAGTGCAATTTCATTATTTCATATGCTTTTTTCCCCTTTACTACATAGTGACCCTTTCATACGGAAAGCCTCTCCCTATGTGGCCAGGGAACGGCTGCAGCTACCTCATCCTTGCCCTGGAGTTGGCTATATCAGAGAGGACCACATCAGGGGAGGTAACCCACAGGGGAATGTCATGACATCATTGGAGGATACATGGTATCCCCCTTTTCCTTTTGAGGACGCCCCTTCCATTCCCCATGCCTTAATGGCATACTGTTATAGCTCTCCTCATTCCCTCTCCAAAAATACTGAAAATACTTTTTCAAACTCTGCAACCAAGTCATCAAACTTGCCATTTAGAACTACTGAGAACACCTTCCCAGACTCTGCCTACAAGTTATCACAAACTGACTTCCCTTCTTTTAAGGATATAAGTACTGCCACGAGGAAGCTGAGTCGACTTATGAAGATCAGTGAAGGCCCAGAACTTAAGCCGCACTCTAGTTGTTGCAAGCACATATTTGCCGGTGGGACATTTTAACAGCAAAGCCAGCTGACAGGAAGAAGCATGCTAGATAGATTGAGTCCTCTTAGTGCTGACCAAAGGATTGCTGGGCGATTGCAAGGTCCATGGAGCCAAACTAGCTCACGTGTGACACCAAAGGAGGCAGATGCAGAGATCGGTACGCCGCGGGAATGCCAAAGGAGGAAGTCAGCCTCCTGGCATGTAGCTGTACCGAAGAGCAGCATCCTCATTGTTGGAGCCCAGGGAGGACGGAATAGGCAAGCGAGAGCCGCAGTAAGGACAAGAACCACGAAGCAGCAGTGCGAGCCAAAAAGAAGGAAGCGGGACGCCAATGAGCTGCTACAGGTTCACCGTGGGAGAAGCCATTCCCACTACAGCAAACTGGTATGTTTACCTGAGGAAAGAGTGGACACCGGGGCATTTTGGCAAGGGACCAAACGTGAACAGAAGTAAATGAAGCAAATGAGAAGGAACGTAAAGTGCCAAATCTCTTAAAGAAACAAAGCATAAAAAATATAAAAGGCTGTCAAGTTTGCAAGTGTGTGCAATACACATATGAGAAAGCCCTGGCGGGAGAGTATACCAGGCAGACCCAAGGTCCAGAAGTGTGCATATGCTAAAGGTTCTGGCAGGAGAGTATACCAGGCATTGTAAATCATAAGTGTTTGTATGAGATGAAAAGAAATGTATGCATATGAGAGAATCCCGGCAGAAAGGTATACCAGTGGACAATTTATAAAATAAACTGCTTGAGAACATCCTGATACGGACACTTCAGAAAGTAACCAAAGAGTGTAATTGAGACATATCAAGGAGTAAGAAGAAACCTGGCAGAAATCAGACTGTCAGCCAAGCTACATTGAATATTAATTATATTTGATTTGAAGGAATTTAAGGAATCAGTATAAAGGTGAGTGGGTTGAAATCCAGGGCCACCCTCTGGAATTGTGAACTCTATCCTCCTGGAACTTTTCCTTTTTGAACATTTGTACACCTTCAAAGGCCAAAGACATTTCCCTTTTCACCTTATAGTTAATTTTCAGAATGTGAGGGTCTGAATAGTACTTTGGGCACAGCACAGTTTGTTTTGGACATCTTGACGAAGGACCGACCCATTCATGTTGTTTTAGATAGGAAAAATACCTCTTAGAGCAGGGACAGAGAGGCATTTTCCACACCCATTTTCGTTCAATATAAGTCTATGGCCAAAACCATGAATCACCCGTGTCTGAGTTTCATTCCTTACCCATCAAACTATATAGATGGGGCATATAGATGCGTGCCATGACAGAAACTGTTTTTCTTCCCTTCCAACAGTGGATGTTGTTATTTCAAACATATATATATATATATTTTCAAGAAGATGATAGATGCATGTGGCCTGTAAATAATTGCCACCACAAACGTGGTGTGTCCCTTTATTGTCAGTAGCAGACGTTGTACATAAAAAACATATTTGGCAAGATGCCATTGGACCTCTAGCTATATATCATCATACAGATGTCATCAAATGATAAACATTATATCTCATAAAATCAATTACAGATCATTTTACACCAGGTGCAGGAATGCATGTCTAAATAGATGACTAAACTTTCTTCAATTCAAATTACATTGACTATTCAAAACGATTGAAACCTCAATGCCATTTATGTTTCTTCACCCACATACACATTGCCACTAGCTAGTAAAATGAAGACAGTGTGAATAAATAAACATATGTCAACAGGCCTGTCGTTCTCAAGAAAATGTTCACCCAATATTTTTTGAGACCAACTCCAACTTCAAGGTATAGTCTGAGCTAATTGAATTCGAAAGTATCTGTCAAGGAGGTGCGCCACTAGCCCTAGAGAATTCTACAACTGTGCTCTTTTTAAAGTCAATTGACTACACAAAGTAAAAAAGGCTTCTATCCTATTCATGTACCTGCCCCCTGTGGGCCTCATTATAAGTGTGCTGGTCTGGAAACAACAGTGCCGATTTGCCTGCCGGAGCCGCTGTGCCCAACAGGTCTGACCCTGCCAGGCACAGCAATCACGGCAGGCAAAGCCGTCATGGAAGCACCGGCACTGTTAACAATGGTGCTGGTGCTTCCGTGGCATGGGAATGGGGACTTACAATTTGCCGCGGCCTAACTTCCCAGACTGCCAGGTTTGTAATCCTCTGGTGTTACCAGGAAGTCAGGTGCCGGTAAATAATTACGGGTCCGGTGGCAACCTGCCGGTAGCACCGGCACGGTTACTGCCGGACCCGTAATGAGTAGATTGAAGTCGATCTAAATACACAAATATTTGTCAAAGGCCTGACGACCATAAGCAAATGGTCGCCTGCCATAATTTTGAGTCCACCTCGTATTTCAAACTATAGACAGAGCTAGTAGATTTTTCAATGATCTGACATGGGGGTGTTCAATTATTGCCTGAAGGTGCGAAAACTGTTCTCTTTTTACAGTCAATTGATTACACAAAGGAATAAAGGCTTCTATGCCATCCAAATAATTGCCCTCAATGCACCAGTGTCTCTGCCCAGTCCATTGTCTCTCGCTAGTCAATAGGCCTACTGGCCACATACAAACAATTTTCTGACATCGTTTTGAGACCCTCTCCAACTTCAAAGTTTAGACTGAGCTCACTGAATTCACAAGGATCTGACATGTTGGGGTGCCACTATTTCCGGAGTCCTGGAAGATGAGACAACGGACTTCTTTTTACAGCCAAGCGACTACACAAAGGAATGCATGTCGCTATACCATGTCAGTATCTGCCACCACAGACATTGTGTGTCCAGCTAGTTTTATTTGTTTTATTTATTACATTTGTTACTCGCCCAGACCCGAACGTATCACGGCGAAATTACAGGCGAATTATCACATTTTTATACAGTGTGACAGTTACAGTCATATAAAAACATTTTATGCTATGTTACAGTTACAGTCATATAATCAGATTTCTTATACTATGTTACAATCGGTCAAAGTAGTGAGTCACAGTTCGTTTAAGACACTAGTTACAGGTCTAAAGGTGACCACTGTGCCTACATGTGGGCCATGGAAACTGCATTTAGTGTTTCGGTTCAATGAAAAAGAGGTAAGCCAGGACGTTCTAGTGCTGAAGTGGAATGGGACTAGCTGAGGTTAATATTTGTTGAATAACCAAGTTTTCCGCGCTTTTTTGAATCCTAGTAAGGTGTCCTCATTTTTGATGCTGAGAGGTAGTGCATTCCAGTGCGACGGGGCTAGGACTTTGAAGCTACTTCCTCCTGCTCTACTGTATTTGTATTGTGGTACTTCCAAGGGGGCCAGTTTATTGGATCTAAGTGTCCTACAGGAGGTTTTTTTCTTGATGGTGTTGTTGAGGTAGCTAGGCGCTTTGTTTGTGATGCATTTATGGACAAGGCTAAGCGTTTCGAAAATGATTCTGGCTTCAATTGGCAGCCAATGGTTTTCTCTCCTGATGCTGGATATGTGTTCGGATTTCTTTATAACTAGAGCCGCTCTAAGGGCTTTGTTCTGCAGTAATTGAATATAATTTATGTTAGTTTTGGATGTTCCTAAAAAGAGGATGTTGCAATAGTCCAGTTTCGTTAGGATCAGCGCTCTGGCCAAAGTAATACAATTTGTGGGAGTAAGAAATTGGCGGCTGAGTGCAATAAGTTTAGCTGTGTAAGCTGTAGAAGAGGAGAGGGCTGACATTTGTTTGTGCATAGTGAGGTTGGCATCTATATATACTCCAAGAGTTTTGACTTGTTTGAGTACTGGGATCTGTGTACCGTCAATGTTGATATGAGAGTAGTCGGGGTGGAGGGTGCTTATTCTTTTTTGAGAGCCCACAATGAGAACCTCTGTTTTCTCGTCGTTAAGGTAAAGGCTGTTTAGGGCCATCCAATTTTGAATTATGGCATATACTCTATTGATGGTGTAGGTGTCTTGGGTGTAGTCACCTGTAATGGGGATAAGGATCTGGGTGTCATCTGCGAAATTTGTGTAAATGACACCCATGTCGTCAAGGGCTGAGAATAGGAGTTTAGTATATGCATTGTAGAGGGCAGGGGAGAGGCAGGATCCCTGGGGAACTCCTATGGGAACTGCTATAGGGTCAGCTGCATAATTTCCGATGGCAACTCTGGATGTACAGTCTGTTAAAAATGATTTGATCCAAAGAGTGGCATTGTTTGAGAAGTTAAAGTCTTTTTTTAGAGTGTCGCATAGTTTGTCATGGTCTACCAAGTCGAATGCTGCTGATAGGTCCAGCAACAGCAGGGTAGCTAGTTTGCCTGAATCTCTGATAGTGTCCAGTTGGATTTTCAGGTCCAAGAGGGCCGTCTCAGTACTGTGGTTGGGCCTAAAGCCAGATTGTCTAGCTCCTAGTAGGTTGTTTTGTTCAAGGTGGGTTTGTATTTGGTTGTAAGCTATTTTTGACAATGATTTTAAGTAAGAAGGGGACCGTCGTTATGGGCCGGTAATTCATAGGGGCTAGTGGATCTAATGTGGGCTTTTTTAGTAGTGGGGTGACCCATGGCGCTTTAATGCTGACTGGGATCAGATTGGAGTTGAAAGAGGCAGTCACAAAATTAGTAATTATAAGTGTGAGAGTAGGGGCGCATAGTTTAATTAGGTGAGGTGGAAAGTTATCTCCTTTACAGTTGAAGCTTTGAGTTTGGTTATGGTACTAAGTACTGCATCATGGGAGACTTGGGTGAAGTTAAAGAGAGGGGTGGTATCTTCTATGTTCATGGTGATTTGGTTAGACATGGGGTGTTTGTCAGATAGGAGATTCCTTTTGGAGATGATTTTGTTTTGTGATAGTTTATTTTTTGTGGCCAGAGCATCTTGGATGGTGGTACACCATTCTTTACTTGGTTGGATCGGGTTGATGATAGGGATCGGATTCTCCAACTCCTTGAGTATGGTGAATAGTTCTTTTGTATCAGAGGAGGCATTTCTGATTCTGTTATTGAAGGCATCTGCTTTATGGGCAATGATGGTTGTTTTGTAAGTTTTATTTGCGGTGTTGAATGCTTCCATGGCTTCTAATGTATGGGTTTTATTTAGCCGCTGTTCAAGCGATCTTTTGTTGAGGGAAGAAGGTCTGAATGAACAAACATATGTTAACAGGCCTGCTGTCCATAAGCAAACCATCACCTGACATAATTTTGAGACCATCTTTATCTTCGAAGTATAGACTTACCTAATTGAGCACACAAGGATATGACAATGGGGGAGCCACTAGTCCTGGAGGATGTGACAACTATCCTCTTTTTACAGTCAATTGACTAGACAAGGGAATGCATGTTTCTATGCCATTCAAGTGACTGCCAACATAGAATTGGAGAAGATCTGAATAAACAAACATATGTCCACAGGCCTGTTGGCAACAAGCAAATAGTCGCCTGACATTTTGAGACCAACTTCAATTTCGAACTATAGGCAGAGCTAATTGAAGTTGAAAGGATCTCACAGGGGGTGTTCCACTATTTCTGGGAGATGCAAGAAAAACTGTTCTCTTTGTACAGTCAATTTACTACACAAGAGAATAGAGGCTTCTACGCCCTTTAAGTACCTGTCCCAAAGACACTCTGCCTGTAGCTGGTCAAATGCAAATATCCTGTATGAATGAATTTGTCATGACAGAGCACTCTACCTCAAATACATGCCCCGCTACCTTGATGAAACCATGAACCTAAACAATTCAAATTGCTATTTGAATTGAACAGGATGGGGCGCCATTAGCTTTGGTTTGAACATTTTACTGCTTTCTCCCAATTTGGTTATGTGACTGTTTCAATGCATGGAAATGTATGTACATTCTCTTTCAACATTCTCAAATGCATACCACAATGTTCACTTTCGATGGCTGTCCTTATCAAACACAGGGTCTGTTATTTACAATTCGTAGCATTCAATTTGAAACTATTCAAAGGACATCCCATCCTGTATCCGTGCCCATTTCACATAAATACCTACATATTCTAGGGTATACAACGGCTATCTTTCCACTTTGGACCTGTAAAACATCAGCATCTAGCAATGCAATTGTGAACCTGTCCTAGCATTGTCGCAATACAGGTCTTTGTTCTTGTTCTTTTAATAGTCCTACTGCCAAACTTTGCACCTCTTGATCCATTTTAACTCCTAAAAACGGGATCCGATAATGTATTTTCAATCATTCCTCAAATATAATTTTTAATTAGGTGTTTCACAAGTGGATTTTTTTCAATATTCTTAATAGTGTTTGAACTTTCTTTATGTTATGTAATCAGTTACGTAATCAACGTTTATGCCACGTAATTGTGCACTTTAAAGAAACTTTTTTTAAATTTTTATTTCAGGACGTCCTTTGTTAATAGATATGTCTTCTTGCATTGGGATCGGATGTCCCAATGTTACTAATGTGAAGATACCCGGCATGGCGCTCCACCTTTTTCCCAAAAGATGTGTCACTGATGTGAAATTCTCTTCTACACTGTAGATTTCCACAGTCAAAAGTTGTTAGCTGTGCCAAAGATTTCTTGGCAGATATGAGAGGTAATTGTTCCTGCATCTGCATTGAGCATTTTGCTGCCGAGATGTACAAGTCTTCTCAATTTACAAAGAAGAATGGCCATCCCAGACAGACTCACAAGTTACATACAACTACTGTTCCCACTGTCTTTCCAGATGAACATGGACAAGTGAGCATCAAGTTGATCAATGCTGTCTAGCCATAATCTATTCTATTTGTTTCAACTTCTACTTTGCCGGTTGTCCAATTTTCTTTCTTGGACAATGCATGCGATGTATCCCCCAATTCGTTGAACAGAAAGATTAAATAAAAAGTGTCAGTTAGAGTGCCAGTTCTTATGTTCTATAAATGAAGTAGCATTAGTCGGATTATTTCTCACCTGTCAGTTTACCATTGTCAGAATCAGTCTTCGCACTTACCGATTAAACGTGTTTACACATCTAATTTGTACTTTATATATCTGAATATTTCTCTTAGGCCCTTTTGTGTCAAAGACACTGTAAATGTTCACAAGTACTCTTGGGGAAACGAACGCCACTTCTCTTGGTCCTCATGAATTACACTGTGTCTTGCATTGAGCCTGGTGTCTGTGCTTAAATGTCCTTTCAAATGATAGCATGCATGTCATTTGTAATTGTCCTTGTGTTGTCTGTGCTGTTTGAAAATAACTTGGCATTGAAATGTGCTTATGTTCTATCAGTCACTCTGCCTTTTGACCCATTGTATATATATTCCACCTGGGCAAATAGTGACGTCTAGTACTTTCACCAAATCTGCAACATGTCGCTTGATGGCCAGATATGCTATCTCACAATTACAAGTTTTGGTTGTTTTAACAATCTTTATGCTGACACTGATCAATCCACTTCTTCTATCACAAATCATTGTATTGTCCATCTCATATGCAATGTGTGTACATATTCTGTTTGGTCTTGTGCTAATATCAGTTGACAGACATGGCTAATCTTATTTGTCTCTATTTATGATCCAAGAAAACAGTCATCGGTGTCCAGCCACCCACCAAATATCATCTCCATACACATGTATGTCTGAGAAGGGTGGCCTGCGCTCTACAACTATTATTTTAATTTCTTTGCAAAAGAGTGGTGCCAATAAAAACAATACAAACTCACTTCTGAGTGGTATGATGAATTGAAAATATTCCACCCTCTAATTAGCTCAATTGAAAAATGTGTATTTTGTCTTGTCAAGTGTAATGTTTATGATACAAGACATGAGCAGACATCTTTATCTTCCACAGCATCCCTGCAAAATAATCAGGACCCTGTATTGGTTTGTCGCTGATGTATTGATATTTATGCGCATGTATATGGGAACTGCAATGTCATCAATATCTGTCTTTACGGTTTGGTGAACAGGTTCACTGTATTTGCACACCCCACTTGATATCCTTATACAGTATAATTTGATAAACTTCTTATTTCGTGTCCTGCAGAAAAAGACGTGTTCTGTCACTGGATTTTCTTTTAACTCTAACACCTGTCAATAGACATTTGTATCACAAACGCTACATTGATTGGTGCAATTGCATTGCCAAAGTGCATCAGAGCCAATAGTGTTTTATGTCATGATAGTGTGTTGCACAATTACAAGGTATGACCATTCACGTTTGCTTGTGTAATGAACCCTGAATCTGGTCTTGTCCGTTTTCATTGAATTTCGAACGGAGGACACAGTGACGTCTCTTCTGTTATCCATTTCATCAAACATGACTCATGGTGTGCATTTAGGCCAAATGGGTATGCATTTTGCTTTATCTGGTGTCAGACAGGCATGGTATCAAGCGAGACACTGACTCAAAGATGTTAGTTTCCAAACCTTTATTTACTAAGGTTGTTGAGTTGGTGTAATGCCTAACGGGCCCTAACTCTAAAGGGATGTTTCCCTTAACTGATGTTTCTAAGGGACGTCAATGTCTGAAAGTCCAAAACAGTAATCCGTCTGTTTCTACACTCATTCTTGCCCTATTTACAAGAAAGTGTTAGGAAGTCTTTAAAAAGGAAAAATAGTGGTTCAAAGAAAAGGAAATGTAAACCACAGCTGGTTTCAGATCGTGTAGTTCTGCCAGTGCAAGTTCACAATATTCTTGGGACTCTTGGGGTTTCTGTCCCAAAGCCCGGACTCTTCCAGTTCCAAACAAAAATAATACAGAGTTCTGGTCAGGCCTCTCAGCATTTCCTTCCCAATGTTTAGGCCTCTCTTTACAGAGTTCAAAAATATCTCTTGCACAACTCTTGTTAGGCCTCTCAGGGTTCCCTTCCCCATGCGTAGGCCCCTTCCGTCTTTTAACAAACAAACAAAGTTCCTCTGCTCATGATGTACCTTTTGTTTCTTACACACTTCTTTTTAGACCTCTCAGGGTTCCCTTTCCCAAGCTTAGACCCCTTTCATATTCAAACAAACAAAGTTCTCCTAGTCAGGAGGTACCTTTAATTGTACAGTTCTTACATGGGATAGTATCAGAGACTTTTGAGAACTCTGGGCTCTTGACTCCTCCCCAGCATGACTACTCCGAACTGCAACCACTCTCCTTGCTCTCTGTACCTTTCTTCTGGCACCTTTTCTCTTCTGTGCCTATTTCACTCTGTTATTATATGATATGATATGATATGCATTTATAATGCGCCTATACACAAGTGTTTCACAAGTGTTCTTTCCCCCTTCACTGTGCCTCCAGCATGCCTTCTTTTCTATTGTGCACACTTGTACCCTCTTTTTATTTTGTGCCTCTTGCACCCTTCTCTTGCCTTTATTGTGCCCCTATCATCCTCTGTTCCTTTGGTTGTGCACTCTTGCACCTTCTGGTCACTTTCTCCTGCTGCTCGCGCTTTCTTGGTCACTTGTACCCTCTTTTCACTTCCTCTCGCTTTTACTTTCCCATTTCAAATGTGTCGGGTCACTCGCATCCTTCATTCTCTTATATTTTCTTACAGTTCACTTTCCTCTTATTTCAGTACCCCTAATGCATTTTCCCTCAAGCTTTCTTTCTGATATTTCACTTGTTTTCTCTCTGTCTCTCTCTCACTTTTGGCTTTCTTTCTTTCATGCCACTTTACACTCTTTCTGCTTGCTTTCTTGCTTTATGCCTTTTCACAATCTGTCACTTGCCTTTGCTGCTTTACTTCAGTGCCTTCCTCCTGCTCTGCTGCAGTCACACGCAAGTTCATGAGTTTCTCTGTCATTAACTTTCACAAAACTCAATGGGCAGCATTGGGTGGACTGGCAATCCCTCCAGGATATGCAGGGTTGAGGTCAGGGTCTCATCACCTGCCCCTCAGACACCCTTGGGGCCGGCACAGGTCCCAAGGGAATGAGCACTCCACTGAACGCCGCCAGCAGGATCCAGGCAGTCTCACTCTGGCTCCTTGCAGAGACGGCTTCTTCGCCACGCTGCAGCCTCTCACAGACACCGGGCCAGCGTATCTGCACACCGTTCTCCTCCAGCCCTCAGCCCCTGCCCCTCTCTGCTCCTTGGTTTCTCTGGTCCAGACAGCATCCCACAGCTCGCTCTCTGCTTCTAATGAAAATTGGACTGGGACTAAGAAGGGATCGCCTGCTGGACACACCCACGCAGCATCCCTTCTGCTCTCCCAACTGCTGCTCTGCCTGTCTGCCTGCTCTCTCAGTCTCCTTTTATACACTTGTGTTGTATGAATGGGCTGCAGGTGTATGGTCAGGGCTGGGTTTGCCTGACCTTCAGTACACCAATTAACAGGACATCCCTGTCCTTCAGTCCTGAAAAGAGTCGAGTGGAGTCAGGTGTATGTGGTCATTGTTAAATGCCTGACCCTGCCTGACTCTATTAGTGGGACTACTTGAGGAGTTTCTACAGTATGTTTCTCTTACTTTCCCCATGTTGTTTCTATCGGTAATCCTCACTACTGTAAGGAAGGCATGGTATCAAACAGTAGGACAGACACAAGTGACCACAGTTCAAGGGTGTTTATTGAACTTCAATTGGGTTTGAAAACGCCTATCTAAACCTAAATCTAAAGATGGGAGCAAGCTACAACCATCAAATAATGATAATGCAGTCCTAGTCGAGTTTCCCAAAATAAAAGGGTCTATACTAATAAACCTATTGCCAATCTGTACTTCTAAATACAAAATAGTGTGGGAAACAATGTTATGCAAAAGAAAAGTGTTCAAGAAGTGATATATCAGAATATTCAAGACATTGGCCTCCCTTCCCCTCATTTTCAGCACGGGAAAAGGCAGAACACTCGAACTTAGCACAGTCTCTTCCCTCTCTAGCACGAGGATGCAGTTCAAATCTCAGTATTAGGGCCTTTTATGTCAACGTCTCTTTGCCATTCAAAGTCTCCTACTTCAGAGGGCCTGATGCGACAAACAAACATTCAAAAGTACCTTTCTCCTCAGGATTTTCATGTACAACTTCTTGGATGATTTTAGATTCACCCCGTGTCCCCCTCCGCCGGACTCAGACCCACTTTAACACAAAGCTTTCAATTGAAATCCCTCTGTCGGGCTTGCACCAAATCCATGTAGTTTTCCAAATTTTCTCTACTGCATCGAAATCGAAGACTTTCGACTGTGCGCAGGATTTGACTTGACCCGTCACAGGACCACTTTTATTTGTTTGCTTTCAATTGATCTCCCTCTGCCGGAATCAGACCAACTTTATCTACTGTCATTACTTCTCAGCTGGATACCTTACAGAGACCTTAGATTGAGCACCCACGTAGTGCCGGACCACTCTGTTAAAGGTATTGTAGATTGCTTTAACGTTCACTCACTCATCAGCAGTTTAACTTCATTCGTGTCTCTTATCACACACGTTTTAACAATGTTCGTTCCAGAACTCACCATACAATGTTGCTGCTTGCAAACTTGGTTTTAACACCGACTGGTCTTGTATCAGTCTCCCCAACTCACTGGTTGTGTTGTTTTCACTGAATAGGCTTTGTTCTTGCAGCCAGGGACAATACCACAGTGGCTGCAGATTCTCCACACCTTGATTACTGACGCGGGAGTGCCCAGGGTACTTCTGACACACAATGCAGGATTCTTCAGCCTGGCTTCCTGGTCTTATGCTTTCTGTTCTTTAGGTTTCATGAAAGAAATGGTTCCTTGTCAAAATGGTCAGGTGAACTTCCCTCTTTGCGACGCTCTTCTGTTTCGCTGTCTTTCTCCTCTCATTAAACGGCCATCTTGGAGCTGCTGTTTCCTTGTGTGCTTTAACTCGCTCATTGTCTGCTCTTGTGCTCTGCCTTTTATCCATGTGGGCAAGTGTAATCTAAGTCAGGTGTGTGTGATGATCAGTAATTGCATGAGCTTGCCTGACCATTGCATTGGGACAAGTCAGGTATACAGCTCGGGTGTTAGTCCATTTTCTCTCAAGCGGCCTGTCTGTGAGAAAGTGGTTGTGTTGTAAGGAGGTGGGGGGTTCCTATGTATCCTACTTGGTAGGATAGGGAAAAGGTGTTATAGAGAAGGGGAAATTGTGTCTCACCATCCAGTGTCCCACTCCCTGAAGACCCCTCAGCCAGGTGATCCTCCCACACTGGTCCACCCCAAGGAACTGGATCCAAAAGCAATGGCTGTGTCCTGGCCACCTGTATGACCGATCCCCGGGGACTAGCGGGTAAGACAGCTTCTAGTTTCTCAGACTACTCTCAGCTGCCTCTTCTTCTTCCCAGTATTAGTTGGAAATGGGGAGGGGCAGGGGGAAGGGGATTGTAAATATCACATGAAACCTGAAGAAGGGGTTTCATATGGGAAATGGGGAGAGGGGGAATACGATGTGTCACCCTTGGGTATTCTCCTCCCAATCCCTCATAACCCTCCACTCAGATGATCCTCCTTCTCTTGTACACACCCAGGGGCGAGATCCAAAAGCGATGGCCCTTCCCTGGCCACCTTAACAGAGGATCCCCGGGGAGTAGGTGGGAGAACACTGTCAGGTTTCTCACAGTGGTGTAAGGATGCAGAAGGAGGAGACTGACACACAGGTGGCATAGCAATGGCTATACACTTTTATTTAAGATCAGAATAAAGAGTGTACTGGGGAGACCTCGGGCCGGTCCATAGAGTCGGGGTTTGCTCCGAAGTACTTTAAGACGAGATAGCTGCACCTTGAGATTGATGGGGCAGCAGATTTATTACTCCAACACCAAACAATAAGGACAACTCAATGGTTTGACAAAGGGAGTCCATTTAATGAAAAGTACAAAAAACGGGGAGTCATGGCAATCAGCAGTGATGCGATAGTCCGTCTCACTTCAAAACCCCTTGAACTTCATACAAAACATAACTTTTATACTCAAAACGCATCATAATCTGACGTGTAACACTCAAAAGTTAACATACAATTCTATTGGTTAGGAAAAGGTAACTTTAATATAGGTGCTATATCTGTATATGGTAACGGAGTGAGGGGATTGGGTAAACACTATCAGGTGGGCATCTAAGCCCTTCCTTCAAAAATGACTACTGTAGACGTCACTGTAAGTACAACGTCTTATTGGTTCTCCTAACTATAGGACCCTAGATTATTTGGTCCATTCTGATTGGGTTGGTATCAACCCCATGCATACATTTCCACTTTGCTTAGCAGCATGCAGAATGGTCAGCCAGGTGCAGGGTGTCCCCCAATTCACCCTGCCTTCCTTCAATCAATCATCACTTTATGGGCTATGTGTCAATTAGTTCACTGTCGTTGGCCTCGAAACTGCATCTTCTTGTCTCGAGAAAGTTCTGATATCTCTGTCTGGGCGGATGCCAGGCGTAGGTGTGAACCCGTGCTTCTTCTCGCTCAGATGGTCAGGTGCTACTACACCATGGATTTGCCTCGTTTCTCCCAATTTGTGTATTGGATTTTCGTTTCACCTGTCACCTGCCTTCGCCTTCTCATCTCGATCCTTCAGAGGCAGGATATTCTGTTCTTAGCTTCAATTAAAAGTAGCTACCATTCATAGCTTCTATTGATGTGACCTTGGCTTCCCTGGCACAAGCTGCCTCTGCCGAGTTTCAATTCAGCCTTCTTTCCTCGTGTTTGCTAGAATATGAATCTTCTTGAGTTTGGCCTATAGTAACCTGGGTTGGTTCTGCTTTTAGTGCAAAGTGGACTCGCACTCATATAATGTGCTTCATTTTGAGGTAGATTGTGTACAATGGCACTTGCCGCTCTATTCTTCTACTTAGCATAACAAGCCACACTGTTTTCTTAGCTTTCTTGCGGTTACAGGCATATGTGCAGGCGTTAGCTGGTTGAATATCTTAATCCTGCTTACAGCTTAAGCTTCCTTGTATTTTTTACATCACTTTCTTCTTCTAGGTTCACGATATTCTTATTCATGGCCTTTTGTCTCTTCGCGTTATCCTTTGATCATCATTTCTTCTATCTGTGCATTAGTCCAGGCCCTCATGATGTCACCATTCGTCTGCCATTAAGGACTTTTTGGTTTCTTCCTGTACAGTACTTAAGCTATCTTCATTTTGTCTCATTTGCTGGTAGGGTTTTCTCAATGGGTATCTTACTGCCCATGGTTGTCTGGTTATTGGTACTTCAATAGGTATTGTTCTTCTGATAGGTACTAGGCAGATCCCTACTGCGGCTCTCTGCTGGTTTATTTGCTCATCATACGTCACATATTTCGGTGTGAATGTTCCTGGTACTTCAAAATGGGCGACTGGAGTGCTGGCTGTATTTGGGACATCCTCTACACTCCCCCCTCTGGGATATTCATCGACCACTTTCACTTCTTCCTTTGTATTCATCTCACTTGGTTCCTCTGTATTCATCTTCACTTCATCGTCTGGGTTCATTCCTTCTTCATCTTCTGGGTTTGTACATGATGGTTTGAAGAAGTGTCTCTTTGGAGTCCACATCTTTATTACTCCTTTCAGGCTTCCTGTTGTCCTTACATGTTCGTCTTTATTCCATGTCATTAGTTGACATTGTCCATTTGGGATGCAGTAAATCCATCTTCCCACATCATTTCTACATTTCCTGGGATAGAGAAACTTTGTACCTTCTGGTGTGTGCTTGCTAGCCTTCACAAAGTCTCTTATTTCTTCATCAGTCAGATCTCTGGGCTTCCATCCTGGTTTGACGTCAATCATGATCTTCATCCCTATGGCTTTCTTCACAGTTTTCTGGCATTGCGAGATTATTATCTTGATAACGCAAAATCCTACTAATATCATCACTAGCAGGGCTCCCAAGAACTTGAATGCATCCGCCATCCATTGTGGAACCCATGAAAACAGTGATCCAAACCAGCTGTCATCATCAACTTCGTCGGTTTCATTGATCATCTGGTTCTGCAGGTTTGTCAGCATACCTATAGCTTCTGTTAAAGTTCCATTTTCCTCGTCGTGAGAAGGTGTAAACGTGCAACATGATTCCCCTATTTTTGCACAAATTCCTCCATCCATGGCTATGATCATGTCAAGGACATATCTGTTCTGGAGAGTCATCAGTCGGATGGCTCTTAACTCTTCCTTGCTTGCATTGAATCCTTTTATTGTCGTGTTGATGGTTTGCAGTAACTCCTATCTGATTATCTGCAACCATTTAGTATTTACTCCAACTTGGATTCTTGGCACGAAGAGGGTTGTGAACACTGATGAGGTGAGGCTGAACAGCCTGTGTTCATATGTGATTGCATGAGAGGCTTCTTCTGATTTAGCAGAGAAGTAATTTTCTCTCTTCATTCGAGTTGTTAGTTCCACAGATCTCTTCTTTCTTAGGTGAGCATCTGCTTTCGGGAAACTGTCAATATTCAGGTCACTTTCGGGATCACTAACGCTGGAACGTGGACATTCACTATTGTGCATATTCTTCCCCCATTTTTCGGCTGTCTGATGTATGCTTTGGATCCACATGCCCAATAATGATCCATGATCACTGCAGTCCCATGAGTCATTCCTGGAGCCTCAAAAATTCATCCGCAGTTCTGATTCGCCCCCATTGTTCTTGTGCCATTGTTCCTGAAGCACAATTTCGGGTTTTCTAGTGGCACTATCTGCAAGGGTCCTCCTCTGTCTTCGACCCAAGTTAGTAGCTGTAACGCTCACCTGGTTCCCACGGAGGCGCGGCGTCGAAGGCGCAGAACTCTGAAGATGGACAGGAAGGGCCCCTCTATTCTGGCTTCCCTGGCTCGTTGGATACCCTCCTGTGCGTGAAAAGGGAGTATTACCAACTGTGGAACAATGCTCAAGCCTCCCACTCCCTTCCAACCCTCCACGATACCTCCTCCACGATTCCCCGTGAAGCCTCACCTTAGGGTTTGGAAGGATGAGCTCTCCATCCTGCTTCTGATGCAGGGGTTCGTTGAAACCCAGTTACTTCACTGGATTGAGGATTGATGGGAGTTCAGGTAAGCTTGACTGTTCAGGTAAGGTGCTGTAAAAGTTCTGTTCAAAAGTTCAAGCTTAATAATAATGTTCGTTGTCTAATTGCAGCTAGCGCTAATGCTTATGTCTTTTTCCCCTTAGGGGCCGGGGTTCGGAGTGCCGGAGATATGGCGCCGACCCGAAGTGAAACAGTTCTGGATGAGCGCTCAGGTAATGTCTTTGCATTCGCTCATTCAATGTCTTTGTCTTTTTTCCCCATAGGGGCCGGGGTCCGGAGATGCCAGGAAGCGGCAGGACCCGAAATGCAGTGGGAATAATCCAACAGGTAAGACTTAAAAGGAAACTGAGCTTTCCTTATTCCTTTTCTCCCTCTCACCTTTGTTCTTGTCTTTTTTCCTCTAGGCGCCGGGGCGTAGCTGAATCCGGAAGATCGGTGCTGAAGATGGAAGCGCCTTGCAAAGGTGAGTAAAATGCAGCGCTGCAGCGATCGAAACGAAATGCCTTTAAAATGATGTCTTCCTTTTCAGGGCCGTTGGAGAAATGACTCCGGGATGCAGATTTAGCAGGCAAGGGCTTTTCTTCTCCTATTCTCTTCCTTTCTCCCCTTGCAGGTGTTCCAGGGTGCTGGCAGGCGTGGCTGAAGTCAGGATGCAGGAGCTGACACGGTGAGCGTCCAGCTGCTAGGTGCAGAACAACGCGAAGCATGTGTGGCTGTTCGGGTGGGGTTTAAATAGCCTTGGAAGAAGTTCCTGGTATGTATCCTTCCACCAATCAGGTATGTATCCTTCCCTGACCACACTCGGGTGGTGAAGTAGTCCTACAGGTTAAGTAGTCCCATTCAGGCCTCAAGAGGGCCTGGATGAAGCAGCAAGGTCTGCATCAGGTAAGTTTGCACCCAAGCACTTAAACACATATCCTCTTCTATGAGCCTGGCGCCTAAGGCGCCAGGACTGGGGTCCGCTATGAGCCTGGCGCCTAATGCGCCAGGACTGAGTCCAAAGGGCCCCGACTTGGGCCCGCTGAGACTTCCCTGGGGAAAATGATGTCTGCCTCTGGGGTTGCTGGGCCCGGCTTGGCTCCTTAGAGGTAGGCATCATGACAGTACCCCCCCTCAAGGCCCCTCCCAAGGTCTTTTCCTCCGGGGGTTTTGGTTTGTGCGGGAATCTTCGATGGAAACTTTGAATTAATCGTGGTGCGTGAACATAGTTACTGGGTTCCCAAGATCTTTCCTGAGGTCCATATCCTTTCCAATCAACAAGATAGAAGAGTTTCGACTTAACTATCTTGGAATCTAAAATGTCTTTCACTTCGAATTCTAATTCTCCATCAATTTGGACAGGGCCTGGGGGCTCAGACAGTCTGGTTCCAGGTTGTACTGGTTTTAGAAGAGATGCGTGAAAAACGGGATGAATCCGCATGTTGGATGGTAAATCGAGTTTAAAGGCCACTGGGTTGATAATAGCTTTGATGGGGTAAGGCCCAATGAATCTGGGATTAAAAGTTCGCTGACCCTTGAGGGGTAGATGTTTAGTTGCTAGCCATACCTGATCTCCTACTTGGTAAGGAGGAGTTTTACTTCGGTGCAAATCAGCGTTTTCTTTATACTTTTTCTTGGCTTGCTGTAAGTGGGTTGTAGCTTCTTTGAAGGCTTGGGTTATTGTGGAATGTAGGTGATTTATTGCAGGCATCTCCAGGGTCAGAGGTGGATCTAGGTCAGAGGTCCAAGGATGGTGACCATACAGGGTATAAAAAGGAGTCTGTCCGGTTCCAGAATGCACTGAATTGTTGTATGCATATTCTGCAATCCAAAGGATGTCCTTCCAATTCAACTCGGATTGGTGTAACATGCACCGCAGATATTGCTCGAGAGTCTGATTGGTTCTCTCGGTTTGTCCGTCGGTCTGGGGGTGGTGGCTGGTGGATAACCGCACGTCTATTTGTGCTAGTTGGCAACATTTCTTCCAAAAGTGGGAGATAAATTGACTTCCACGGTCTGAGACTAATATGGAAGGGAAACCATGTAACCGCACTATATTTTCCATAAATTCCTTGGCCAAGGTGGAAGCTGACGGCAATCCTTTTAAAGGGATAAAATGGGCCATTTTGGAGAATAGATCCACTATTACGAGAATCGTGTTGTAACCACCACAAGGAGGCAGGTCAGTTATAAAGTCCATTGACAAGGTGTGCCAAGGTGCTGGTGGAATGTCCAAAGGTTGAAGTAGGCCGGCTGGCCTTTTCTTTTGACTCTTATTTTGGGCACAGATTCCGCAAGACAACACAAATGACTTTATGTCTTTTCTCCAAGAAGGCCACCAGAAGTGGCGTTTGATCTTTTCTTCTGTTTTCGCGATACCGGGGTGTCCTTCCATTAATGATTCATGATGACGGGTAATGACAAGTTCCTGCAATTCTTTACTTGGCAGAAATAACCGCTCTTGGAAGTAGGGTAAATCATCCTTTACGGTGTAGTGAGGACCCTTTTGACTCCATTCCAGTAAGGCAGAAGAGTCAAAAAGCTGTTTTACTTGAGCTTGGATGTCCTCAATGGTTTGCAATGAAGTCAAGCCCAGAATTCTTTGTTCCGGTATGATTGGCACAGGTTCTAAACTCGAATTGGGTTCTTCCATGCCTATCCGGGATAAGGCATCTGCCTTACCATTCTTGCAGCCAGGGCGATAGGTAATTACAAAATCAAATTCCGCAAAGAATAAAGCCCATCGGAGTTGTCGCGAAGATTGAGCTTTGGCTGTCTTTAAATACTGCAAATTTCTGTGGTCCGTAATTACGGTGATGGTGTGTCTTGCACCGAGAAGATAGTGACGCCAAGCCTTGAAAGCTGATTTAATAGCCAGTAGTTCTTTGTCCGTAATTGCGTAATTGAGTTCAGGTGGAGAGAATTTTCTGGACCAAAAGGCTACAGGGTGTAGTTGGTTAGTTTCTGGGTCTCTTTGCGACAGGACAGCTCCCATGGCCGAACTGGATGCATCGGTTTCCACGATGTAAGGGAGATCTGGGCGCGGGTGCTTCAATACAGGTGCAGAGGTGAATTTGGTTTTCAGGTCCTGAAAGGCTTGTTCAGCCTCAAGAGTCCATTCAAAGCGTTTGTTTTTCTTTAGGAGAGCTGTGATGGGTTGAACAGTTCGAGAAAATTCCGGGATGAACCTTCGATAGAAATTGGCAAAGCCAAGCATGCTTTGCACTCCCTTCACAGAGCTAGGAGATGGCCATTTGAGAATGGCGTCCACTTTCCGCGAGTCCATTCGGATTCCTTGAGGTGTCAGGATGAATCCGAGAAAGTCCACTTCTGTGGTATGAAAAACGCATTTTTCGAGCTTGGCAAATAATTTGTGCTGGCGCAATTTCTCAAGAACTGCCCTAACATGGTTTCTGTGATCAGATTCTGAGGAGGCATACACCAGGATGTCGTCAATATAAACGATGACACAAACATCGATAAGTTCCCGAAGAACATCATTCATGAAGTACTGAAAGGCGGCAGGTGCGTTGCACAAACCGAAGGGCATTACTTGATATTCGAAGAGCCCAAATTTGGTGCGGAATGCAGTCTTCCACTCGTCGCCCTCTTTTATACGTACCAGATGGTAAGCTCCTCGGAGATCTAGCTTGGTGTACACACGAGCATCTTTTACTTGGTCGATAAGCTCAGGTATCAGGGGCAAAGGGTAACGATTCTTAATCGTTATCTGATTTAGGGCGCGGTAGTCAATACAGGCCCTAAGGTCTCCTTCCTTTTTAGGTACGAAGAACAAAGCGGAAGAGACTGGTGACTTTGATGGGCGAATGAAACCATTGGCCAGGTATTGATCCAAATACTGGCGCAAATGCAGGTTCTCAGGTTCAGTAAGAGCATAAATCCTACTACAAGGTAGTTGTGCATTGGGTACCAAGTCGATTTGGCAATCGTAAGATCGATGGGGAGGTAAGGTGTTAGCCTGCTCTTTCTGAAAAACGTCTTGGAATTCTTGGTATTCAGATGGTAGCTGTACAGGGGTGGAAGTTGCAGAGGCTAGACCCATAGCTGGATTCCTTGGGTAACAGGTTGGTTCACAATCAGGAAAAGTTATCTTCTTTGCTCGCCAGTCTATTCTCGGATTATGTGTTTCTAACCAAGGGATTCCAAGAAGTACCTGAAATTGTGGGGCCTTGATCACATCAAACACGATTGCTTCCCGATGTCCGTCCTGACCCACCAGAGTGATTTCAACTGTGGAATGCGTTACAGGCCCTGGGGCTATTTCGGTTCCATCAACTGTAGTAATTACATCTTGGGTTACTTTCGGGCGGAGAGGAAGCTTAATCCTGGAAGCCAATTCACGGTCTATGTAATTTCCAATAGCTCCACTGTCTATGTATGCTTTTATAGCATGCAACTGCTGAGGCTGTTTTGGGTTCACAAGCACCATTGGCATGACAAAATGCGAGGTCAAAGAGTTTGTTTTCAAGCTCGGCAAGCGGACCCCTACGCTTGTCGGGCTAGGTCGTTTCCCGAACCAGGTGTCAATAACTCGTTATCAGTGGCTCCAACCACCTTCTTGGGTGGTTTAACTGGACAACTTTGAAGAAAGTGACCGGAAGTTCCGCAATACAGACAAAGTTGCATTTGTCGCCTTCTCTCTCGTTCCTTCTGCGTTTATGGTCCTTTAACACTGCCAATTTGCATAGGTTCGGAAACGTCAGTACTCTTGGAGTTAACGTGGGTCTTGATAGGTACTCTGGTTTCATACTTGAGCCGATCTGCTTTTCTATTTTGAAGTCTGTGATCAAGTTGAACCACTAAGTCTATGTAGTCTGCGCAGGCCTGGGGTGGATCTACTATCTGAGCTATAACATCTTTAAGCTCTCCGCGCAGGCCTCGATGAAACAATGTGATCCTTTTATTTTCAGGCCAAAGATCCTGATTACCTTGTCGTAAGGATAGCAGTTCGTTGTCAAGGGCCTGTCCCTGCGAGTGTCGAGCGAACAATCTTTCCATGCTGGCCTGGAAGCCCTGGAAATCCCGGAGAATGGGATCATCCTGATTTACCAATGGAATAGACCAATCGGCAGCACAGCCACT
Organism: Ambystoma mexicanum; assembly: GCF_040938575.1. NCBI lineage: Eukaryota > Metazoa > Chordata > Amphibia > Caudata > Ambystomatidae > Ambystoma > Ambystoma mexicanum. The sequence goes on along the minus strand of NC_090925.1, from coordinate 331,963,906 downwards.
GAGGTAAGATAGTACAAAGGCTACTTTGGTCTGGTCGTTGGGGAAGGCCCCGGGCCTGCATAAAAAGTGTAAACGGCATTGGTTCATAAAAACGGCATATTTCTTGGGATCCCCCGCAAAAAGTTCCGGCGGGGCCAAAGGCATGTGTCCAGGTAGATTGATTTGTACCGGGTTATTCGAACCCATTGTTGTAGAAATATCTCCGGAAACAGGTAAAGGAGTGTGCTCTGCCTGGCCCTGCAATAACCTTTTGGCCAGATCATCAGTTCTTTCCTTGGATAGGATTAGTTCCCTTCTGAGAGCATTAGTCTCCTGGCAGGCTGAGTGCACTTCTGCCCGTAATTCCCCTAAAAGATGGGCCAGCTGATCTGTCTCGGAAGTCTCCATAGCGCCCAGGTGGGAAATTGTGGTAAGGCTTCGCGTTCTGTAACGCTCACCTGGTTCCCACGGAGGCGCGGCGTCGAAGGCGCAGAACTCTGAAGATGGACCGGAAGGGCCCCTCTATTCTGGCTTCCCTGGCTCGTTGGATACCCTCCTGTGCGTGAAAAGGGAGTATTACCAACTGTGGAACAATGCTCAAGCCTCCCACTCCCTTCCAACCCTCCACGATACCTCCTCCACGATTCCCCGTGAAGCCTCACCTTAGGGTTTGGAAGGATGAGCTCTCCATCCTGCTTCTGATGCAGGGGCGCGTTGAAACCCAGTTACTTCACTCTCTTCCTTTCTCCCCTTGCAGGTGTTCCAGGGTGCTGGCAGGCGTGGCTGAAGTCAGGATGCAGGAGCTGACACGGTGAGCGTCCAGCTGCTAGGTGCAGAACAACGCGAAGCATGTGTGGCTGTTCGGGTTTGGGTTTAAATAGCCTTGGAAGAAGTTCCTGGTATGTATCCTTCCACCAATCAGGTATGTATCCTTCCCCGACCACACCCGGGTGGTGAAGTAGTCCTACAGGTTAAGTAGTCCCATTCAGGCCTCAAGAGGGCCTGGATGAAGCAGCAAGGTCTGCATCAGGTAAGTTTGCACCCAAGCACTTAAACACATATCCTCTTCTATGAGCCTGGCGCCTAAGGCGCCAGGACTGGGGTCCGCTATGAGCCTGGCGCCTAATGCGCCAGGACTGAGTCCAAAGGGCCCCGACTTGGGCCCGCTGAGACTTCCCTGGGGAAAATGATGTCTGCCTCTGGGGTTGCTGGGCCCGGCTTGGCTCCTTAGAGGTAGGCATCATGACAGTAGCTTTGTAAGTTTCGGCCACAGTGGTTTGCACAGCCTTTGTGAGTTTTCAATTGCTTCCTTGCAGGCTCCGAGGACCATCCATGCTCTGCAGATTACTACTCCTTTTTGCAATCTGTCTGGTGAACGCACTGTTCCCCAAATCTGCATTTGGCCTCTGTTTTTCCAAATGTGAGCCTCTGCTGGAGTTTTCCCTTGGACATTTAGTTTTGGGTTCACTTCCCATTTTATTCCTGCTCCTTTAACTCCAGACTTCTCGTACCTGATCATATGATTCCTAGTATGAGCTCTGTTTCTCGTCTTAATGTCCTGGACCTAATCATCTTCATCGGGATAAGCTGTTTCAGTTGCCCATATCAATGAGGCATCACTTCCCATGAACTGGCCTCTGGTATTGGACATTGCTATGTGTGAGAGACAGTGTGCTGTCGGTACATCAATTTCTACAGCCACGAAGATCTTGGACTTCCCCATGCTGTACGGTAGGAGTGCACAAACAAAGCATTCTCCTTCGGAATTTCGTCTTCCAACTTCCTTCACGTGCTGGTACCAAATGTTGTTACCTAGGTGTGCTGTGCTATCCAGGTAATTGTTCAGTTCATTGTCGTCTTCATGCATGCTTCTCTTGATTCTTAAGGTTTTCATGTAGTTTGCTATTACTACATTTCTGAATGCATCTGTATGGCTTTTTCTTGCTAGAGGGTTCTCAGGTATCCTGGTGCATGGGGCAGGCTTCCTCATCTGCGCCATTTGAGTGGACAGGAGTCTGGCAGCTCTTTCCTTTTCTTCATACATTTTGATCCCGCTGGATGCAAGTGCCCATATCCACCAGCCTGGCACTGGTCCGGTATATGGCTGAACTGTGGAACTGGTACTTGTCTCTTGTGTTGGAACGTATATGCTTGATAATGCAGTCTCTGTGGTTTTGTTCTTCAGTTCCTCATGCAGATTCCTCGCTCTGGTTATGTACGGGAATAGTAAGTCTACTATCTTTTGTGTCCGTGCAGAGAGTTTTTCAGTGTTGGCTTTTGTTTTCTCAAGAGTTTCTGATATGACTGCTTCTGTTGGCTTTTCTCTTAACTCTTCTTGTTTTCTCATGATAGCTTCTGTGAAGTTTCTTATGGCAGGCAGTCTTTTCCTTTCTGCTGCTTTGGTTTGTGGTTCTGCAGTCATTGATGCTAGACCTGTTTTGTGTACATTCAGTGTTTGCATGCGTGTAGTTGTCAGTGATGTTACTCCATTCATCTCTTGCCGACCCTGTCTCCGGCTCTTCTTTTCATTCGTTACCACAAGTGTGTGCGTACTGTTGCTAATTACATCCATTTCAAGTTCATTCACTCCACCATCAGATCTTCTAGGGACTGGAATAACTATATAATGTCTGTGTGTTTTTGTAGGTTTCATGCGTGCATCATTAGGTGGGTGCACTGAAGTTGGAACGCTTTGTAAACCAATAAAGAATGCAGTTCTGATCGTTAATGACAATAGAATAATAATGAATATGATACATAGGTACATGATAGTTTTGTATGTTAGGCGGCAGCATTTTCTGCCAGAGAAGCGGGGATGCCTCTCTTCTTGCGGGAGGACCAGGTTGCTGCTCTGGACCCCCATCTTGATCATTCGCCAAATATCAATGTTATTATTCTCTTAACCAATATCGTCTTTTGAGTTCTGTGTTTAGGAGTGTCTGGTGTTCCAAAGTGTCCCCCTCTTGCGAGTGACAATTGTCTCTTATTTCAGGATACAGTTCTTTTGCTAGACTATGGGAAAAATCAATTTAAGTAACACTTCAGTGTGTCCCTTTACTGTGCATGTTCAAAGTAGGTAAGCTCCCAGTCCACCCCTCGAATCTGCTTCGGTCCTGAGGACATGTTGGACACTACTCAGTATGAAAAGAATAGGAAGGAAAAATAACAACAGGTACAACAAGTGAAGTTCTTGACTCTGCTTCCTTGATCTGTCCCTCGGCAGAAAGTTTCTTAGAATCTCCTCGGATAGCTCCTCTGATGATTGGAAAGTTCCACTTGAAATACGATTCCATGCAGGAGCATTCCCATTTGTGCAACATTAGCTGGATCTCTGATGAATGTGAGCACGTCAACATCAATTGGTCTCCCCACTAGTTCTGGAAAGTCAGTGAGTAGGCGAAAAACGACATTGTGTGCCAATCTGCTGTCTTCTGGTGACAGGGACCTCTGTCTTGTCTTTCTGTGGTTCAGGATTATATGTTTTTTCCTTGATGTAAACAATGTCTGCACTGTCCGTTCTCATGGAGTGCGACCAGAATTATGATCTTATCTAAAAGATGGCTTAAATGTTCGGTATTTGCTGGGTCTCGGAGAAATTTTTTTTTTGCTTCTTTCTCACTGTACTCAGGGAGTATAATAAATTGTTCAGAAATGACAGTAAGCAGTTGTCTTATTATTTTTTCGTTTTCAGGATCTTGGAGAAATTCTGTGACACTTGTGAGTCTTCCTACCAGTGACGGGTATGATCTTAGCACTAGGTTGAAATAGGTGACCGTGTCCTTTGTGATATCTCTACTGTGGGACACCATAAGTGATTCCAAATAGGGTCTCGGTGTGGAAGGAATCTGGGTACTGTATTTTTTTCCAATTTATGTGACCTTGATCAAAATTTGGCATATCCTTCCTAATCAAGGTTTCAGCGTGACTCAGTCCAAAGTTCAAAGTCAACAGACTATGTTGTGGCTTACACGTACTATTTTATTCTTCACCCTGCAACTAGGATGCACAGAGTGTCCGTTTTTTATATCCTTATCCCCTTTTTTGCTTAGAGGAATGTCCAAAATGAAGCCACAACCTTTGCACAAAAGTTCCCTGTCTTTGTCTAGCTGGTCATGCGTCCTTCTTCCTCGTCATGGATCTCGTCTGCACGTGCTGTGGTTCTTCCCCATTGCTCGCCGATTCATCTCGTTGGGGTGCAGGCAGGGGGCCTTCTCCAAAGTAGGGTTTGATATCACAGAGAAAAATCCACGCTCTCCTGCCCTGTAGCTTCACAGCGGACAGAGTGTAGTCCTCTATGATAAAAGGACCGTTGAATCTTGGCTTGTCCCACCTTTTCCTACTATGGTTTTTCACAAGGATGGCATCTCCAGGGAAGACGAGTGGAACACGTAGACCGTGAACTGAGTCTGTTGCAGTGGCTCCTTCTGTGTTATGGGCTGCGCTGCACTCTTTTCGTCATTTCTGCAGCTGGTCTGAAATTACAGTAAGGCAAGATATCATGCAGTTCAGATAGTTTTGCATTTCAGACCCTAAAATCTCCCCTGTTGACTGGGCATCACATCTAGCTCTATCTCAGGGTGTTAAGGGAGTTCTCATTCTTCTTCCTTTGGCTATCTTGTGTGGCATAAGATGATGGTCGGAGCTGGGTTGGTTCCGAAGAGCATACAGTGCCAGTGGAAGGCAGTGCAACCATCCCTTTCTTAGAGTAAGCTTCAACTTGGCTATTCTCTCCTTCAACATGCCGTTGAGCTTCTCACATATCCAATTACCTTGCGGATGATAGGCTGACGAGAACTTGTGCTTTATCCCAAGCAGCAAGCTCATTTGTTCAAATATTGAATTAACAAAGTGAGGGCCATTATCTGATCTCATGACTTCGCATACCCGCCACCTTGGGAACACTTCCCTCACAAAAAATGTGGCCACACAGGTAGAGTTTGGGTATGCACATGGACCTGCCTCTATCCATCTAGAGAATTGACACACCACAACAATTAAGTATCTGTACCCATTGCATACTTGAATCATGTCGATGTAATCGACGTGCAAGTGCTGAAAATGCCCATTTGGCCTGGGGCTGACTCCTCTCATTACCTTTAATGTGTGCCCAGTGGTGATTTGCTGGCAGATTATGCAGTTCACCATAAAAAATGCAACATGCTCTGCTAAATTCAGCATGAACCATTCTTCTGCGAGCGTTTCTGCTAGATTCTCCTTTGTCATATGGGCTGGGTAATGTAGTTGCTCCAGCGCTATTTTTAATAGGGTTACCAGCATTACTGGTTTACCAGTGCTGTCTTGTCACCCCAAGCTGTCACAGAGGGGTTTAAAGAACACCCCCAATGGTTCCACAGATTCTTCTCCTCCTGCGGTACCTCCCCTTGGAGTTCCATTACTTGTGTTTGCCACAAATTGCTGTAACCTTCAGGTGCGGTTTGTGTAAACATCATTATTCCGTTGGCATGGATAGTTTCCACTGCCATAATCGTCTTACTTTTGGATGCCATACGCTTGGCTTCTATGTCTGCTGCTTGATTTCCGCGTGAGATAAAATCTGTCCCCTTGGTGTGGGCGGTGCATTTCCTGACCGCTCTGCCCACTGGGAGCTGTAGTGCCTTAATCAGCCTGTCCAATAAGGCTGCGTGCTGCACTGGTGTGCCGTCTGCTCGGAGGTAGCCCCTCCTTTTCCAGCGCGCTAAGCCTGCGTGCACTGTTAACATCACATAGGCGGAGTCCACTGTACACTGTTACTTCCTGGTGTGCGTGATTCTCAATGGCGAGAATCAACGCCAATCATTCTGCAGCCTGTGCTGAATAATGAGATGGTATTCGAGCACTAAGAAGTACTCGAAATTCTCAATTTGCTGTGTGCTTCATCACAGCAACGCCTGTGTATCTTTGCCCATCACTTTGGTCGATTCTCGAAGACCCGTCAATAAAGACGATCTCTCCTCCTGCCAAGGCATTTTCTTTCACCCTGGGAATTTCATCATAGAATTCGTCATAATTTGCACAGTCATGTATCGGTTCTCCCTCAGTGACTGGCTCTGCTATGAACATAGCTGGGTTTACTATCTTACATCAGACTGTTTTAATCAATGGATTCGATATGATCACTTCATACGCAGAAGCTCTCTGAGATGTCAATGTGCCCTTTGGTTTCGCTAGGATGGCAAATGATGAGTGTTCGACGTACAGCGTCATGGAGCATCCCATGACAATGGTTGTAGCTTTCTCTATGGTGAACTCTGCGGCAGCTAAACTTTGCTTGCACAGGAAATGACTCCTCATCACTAGGTCCAAATTCCCACTGTAATATGCCAGGGGCTTGTACCCCAATGTGGTTCTTTGTGTGAGTACTGCTGTCATAAAGCTGCCACTTGTGTGCAAAAACAGGTAAAATTCTTCTGCATAATTGGCAATCCCGAGAACTGGAGTTGTACAAATAGCTCTTTTGAGTTCAGCAAACCCTTTCTCCATTGTTTCAGACCATTCAATCTTTTCTTTCGTAACTTTGGCCTTCTTTAGGGCCTGAAGTAAAGGCTTAGTATAAGAGCTGTAGTCGAAGACCCATGCTCTAACATAGTTGCACAGGCCTAGAAAGCTCTGCATTTGCTTTATCGTGTGTGGCTTATCTGTGTTCAGTAAGTCTTCAGCCCTTTCCGGGGTCACTCTCTTTCCCTCATGTGAGATTAGCTGGCCTATGTACAGCACTTCTTGTTGACAATATTGTAACTTTTCTGTGTCAAACTTATATCCTTTCTCAGCCAGTATAGTCAATAGCTGAACAGAATAGTGCCTGCATTATTCTTCTGTGGTGCTGCAAATTAGGATGTCATCCACATATTGTAAGATGACACTTTCTAATGCAATATTGCTCAAATCCATCTAAAATTCTATTCCTGTTGAAAATAGAAGGAGACTCACAGTACCCCTGTGGCAGCCTTGTGCTTTTCAGATGCATTTGTCTGAACATGAATGACGTCAGATCTCGTGAGTCATGGTGCAACGGGATTGAGAAAAATGCATTTTTCACTTCAATCACCGTGAAGTATTTTGCCTCAACGGGTATATTACATAGAATTGTAGACGGGTTAAGGACTAGAGGGAACTCGGCCTCAACAATATTGTTTATTGGGCGTAAATCCTGGATTAAATGCCAAGACCCTCCCTTTGATTTTATGATTGGATAAACCATGGTATTGCATGACGACTCTGACGTCACTAAGATACCCTGTTCATCATTGCAGAAATTGTCTTAAAAATCCCCTCATCTGCCTCTCTGTTCATGGGATATTGTCGTGCCTTGGGTAGAATTGCTCCTGGTTTTAGTTTAATTTTCACTTCTCCCACGCCCTTCAAGACGCCCACGTCATATGGTCCTGTAGTCCATACTGGGACAGGCACCTGGGCCATGTCGTCGTGAAAATATTCAGGACGGTTTAATGCTAGCATCATTCTCTGAGGTACTTCCCTCTTGATCATCTTTACCAAAAAGGTGAGACTTACTTCTACCATTGTCTCTCCTATATCTGTTTGTTCTTCAAATAGATCGTCATCGGTGACGTCAGTCACTCGATATCCTTCTTCGATGGTGATTATCGCGCACTATTGTCTGCCCTCGTCATCATAACCGTCAACCAAAACCACTTTCCCTCGCACTGCAGCTGTGTGTATCATCAAGGGAAATACATGGCCCTCCTCCTCATGCAATCGGTATTCTTGGTCTAAATAGGAACTCATCAGGGGCTCTCAGGGTTTTGTCGGCAAGGCCTGGTAATCCTGCCATAAGCACACGCATGCCATATGCGAACATTTCTGGCTCCAATGGTATGGCCCTCATGGCTATGTGTCCTGAGTATGCTCTAATCATTTTGCATATGTTTGAATAGTGCATTCCTGGAGTGGAACATACTATGCCCTCCTCCGTGAACGAGATTGTCATGTTTAACTTCGTCATTAAGTCTCAACCCAAAATGTTTACTGGGGTCTGACGTGAATATAATAAAGGTACATTCATTTCGCACTCTCCTATGGAGACAGGGAGTGTGTTTGTAAAGGGAACTCGACTGTTAGCTCCTGTAAAACTCTGAGTATCTATGGCCACACCGGACAAGGAAAATTTGCCTTCACGTATGCACGAGCGTGTTGCACCCGTGTCCACTAGAAAGAAATATTCTTTACCCCCTATAATGACATCCACCCTAGGTTCCCTGTAAGGGTCTGGTGTCACTGATAGGACAGAGCACATCAGGGTTCCCAGTGAGCTGTCCTAGTTCAAATACAAATTTGGCCCACTGTGCACTTGTGGATTTCCCCCCTTCCGATTGTTACTTCTCCTTCCAGGGTTTGGAGTCTGCCCTGTGCTCATTGCCTGTGACACTTGCAACAGTGCCTATTGGGATTGTCCTTGTGGAAATTTGCCCATGCTCTGAGGTTGTACTCCTTGTTGCGCTCCTGGTGCTTGTTGGTGCACCGTGTGATTCTGTGCAACGCCCTGTTGTAAAACTGCAGGTGGATTCCCCATGCCTGCTCCCATTCCTTGGCTGTTCTGTATCATGCCTTGATTTCTGCATGTGCGCACCAGATGCCCTGTCATCCCACACAGCCAACATACTGGTGGTGGTCGGATTACTTGCCCATTCGACATATCTGGGGTTCCATTTTGCATGTTTTGAAAGCCTCCTTGATTATTTTGGAAACCTCCCTGATTACTCTGCCATCCTCTTCCCCAAATCCTCTTCCCCGGGATAAAGCCCTACGTTACCCTGATTATTCAGTTGTGGACTAGCCACCTGTTGCATGCTTGATTCAGCTGCGCTAGTTAGCATGGCTCCTTCAAGAGCATACTTTGATAGCTTCTTCTGCACCAATTTCGCTTCCTCACCCTTTCGAGTTGCTTTCTTTTTGCAATTCTTTTCCTGCAGCAGTCTGCAATAATGTGCGATAGTCAACTGTATTTCAGCCCAAGGTTTAGCCTCAACTCCAACCAATTTCTTGAGTTGTTTCTGCACCTGTTCTGGCAACCCTTGGCACAGTAGATGGTAAAACACAGGTATAGATTTCGTCTATGATTCATGAGTCTCGTGTACCATTGCGTCTTGGAAATTCTGTATATAAATAAACGGATCCTCTGAATCCTTCATTGTTTGAGTCATTATAGCTTCCATATCGGAAGTATCTGGATACAGTACTCATAGCGCTTTCCATACTGCGGCTCTACAATTGTTAAATGGAGCTCCGTCATGCAAGGTATTAATTGTGGTTATGCCAGGGTAGCCTGCTCGTGCCCACACATCATCTGCTCTCTCACCAAGTATGGCGATTAGGAGACCCTTAATGTCCTCTATAGCTAACGTGTTTCCTCCTGTCATTTTTTCTAACTCATGTATCCACTTTCCGGCTCCCGATGTCAGCATTGGAAGCTTGTTTTTCAAGTTTTCTCAATCCATGTGTGGCCATGGAATATATTGTGGTCTTACTCCCCCCTTCTCTAGTAGCAGGAATTGGAATGCGTAGCCCTCCTTCTCTTCTCTCATTGTTCTCCTGTCTATTGCAGGGGTAATATTCCCACATCGCTGTCTACCTGGCAATGTCCTTATCCTATCTACATAGGGCGGTGAAGACACCCCCCTCTGACCATGAAATACCCCTTCATGTCGGTCAGACTGTGTGGCTGGCTCTGGTGCCCTCGGTGCATGCTCGCTAGTGTCTGACCATCGTATCCCTTTTTCCCTTGGGAGTCGCCTTTTGCTCCGTCTCTCTTTCTCGTTTTCCTCGTGTTCCTCCCTTTCGGAGTCAGACATTGTTTGTCCCCAATTCACACAACTTTTCGTATCTTCTTTATTCTTACTTATTTCTAGCCTATCCAGGGATTGCTCTCTATTCCCGCTACTTCGGGAGACATCCTCAGTGTCATACAGCTGAGTGCTCTCCAGGCGCTCGTCTTCCCCCTCCCCTTGGGGTGTTTGTTCTAGCCCCATTTCATCATATATTCTATCAATCATTTCTCCAATGCTTCTGGTGTCGAAGTCATCCCCCATACTTGCCCTCGATGTGCGTGGTACTGAATCGGACGCAGGGAAGAATTCTTCCCAGTCTACAACTGGATCGGGTTTTTTAACCTCTCTCTCCAAATATTCAAGGTCGCATGCTCTCTGTCTCTGCTTACGTTCGATATCATCATCAACTTCTTTGTGCTTCCTCGCCTCTTCTCTGACCCTATCTTCTTCTTTTTTCATTTCATTTCTACGCTCATATGCCCTTCGTATTTCCTCATCTCTTCCTCTTCTTATTCTTTTCTCACGTATTCTCTGCTTTTCCTCTAATCTTTGCTTTTCTGTCTCTCTTGATCATTGGCTGCTCTTGGGTTGCGATCGAGCTTTCTTTCTTGCTCTTCGCGATATAGCTGTTCTCACCTTTGCCTGTCTTTCCTTCTTATCTTTTCGTCTCTTAACTCCTTCTCTTTCCCCTTCCTCTGTGTCTCGCCGAACCTTTCCTTTTGTTTCACGTCATCAATGCCTTTGCCATCGAGTTTCAATAAAATTTGTCCTCCCATCCATTCGTCTTTTGCAAATGTTATCTCATCAGTTCTACTTTCGCTTCACCTTCCATCTCTTCCCTTCTCTTTCCTTGTCGAGTGATGCACTTGCCTGTGCCTGGTCTCTTCTTTCATCATCACGTCTCTCCTTGTCCCTTGGGACTACGGAGGTAATATTTTTTTCCTTATCTTTCCCTTGATTTTCATCAATACTATGTGTAGGTGACTCATATGCGGTATTGCTGTATCCCGTGGCTGCTTTAAGTTCTCTCAGTGGGTATATCCCCTCATCCTTACTTTCTTCAACTCTCCTTTCAGGTGGGGCAGGTGGCGCAGTAGGCGTCTCACCCCCCTCTGTGCATACATTAAGTATCCAATCTGTCGGCGGCTCTTCCTCCTTTACCTGTTCATACATTTTCCACAATTCGAGAACAGCAAGGTGTTTTTCTAACTTCTTGCCTGTATATGTGGCATGCAAATATGTCATCATGTGTTGGAGGACCGCTTTAGATAAGGACCCATTTTGTGGCCATGGTATAAAAATCTTGTGAGCGCTACCTTTAACCCACTCGGTACTATATTTCTTTAGCTTGGGTGCGGGTTTTGGCAGCTGCTTGCATAAGTGTGCTAATGGAGTCATGTCCTCCATGCTTAAGTCTGTTGCCTTTCCTCTTATACAACAATTGGCAATGCTTTCGTGTGGTTTGAACAACTTCTGACAATATGAGCGAGCACCAAACACTGCAAGCTCCAATCTAAATTTTCACAACATTTTATGTATTGTAATCTACTCAAAAACCATCAATTCATGTGCGATTCTACCGCAGCTATTAAATAGCAAACATTTTAAATCAGTTCTCTTAAAAAATATTTTTACATATGTCGTCACAACAAAACATGTAAGACAGATGCTTGACAGACTAGACAGACACCAGCGGGATACAAATATCTCTGCCTCTAATCATTACCCCTTCATGGAGTGTAAAAGTACCCCTGTCACGACGTCTTTAAACGTTGTGGTAGCCTAATCGTTCCCCATTATGTGGGACTCTGGGTACACGTTTCTTCTAGCCGCTATATTGAATTGTAGGAATAAGCCGAATCCTCTCACTTCTCGGGCGTCTCCCCCGGTAACCTCTCCCTTCTCGGGTGTCCTCCCCGGTAACCTTTATTTATTTAATTATTCTCGAGTCATTATCCCCTTATATATATATATACAGTCTTCTCTACTTCTGACTATTTTTGTTTTCCCTCTTCCCTCCGTCACCTTTTCCCTTTACTTGTACTAAGGCATGCACTATTTGCCAAAGCATTACATTTTTTTTTTCACTCACCATTCGCATTGTTCTTCTCTGGACCCTCGGGATCACCGCCTTCATTATCGCCTTCTTCAGCTTTTCGTCTGCTTAGCTGCCCATAGGAATGGGAAGGGAAGTGTGGGAAAACGGGTCCCTTCAGGCCTTTTCTGCAGATTCCTCTTAGGCTACTATTGTCTACGGGGAGCTTCACGGTCTACTCAGCCGAATGGCAAAGGACTAGTGATATTGCCGAAGACCCAGAGTTACTTTATGTCAACGGTCAATAGGTGTCTTATTTTAATCAATAATCGATAGTCGATAAACCATCCGATCTTGCTACCAAGTGTACTGGGGAGACCCCCGGCCGGCCCATAGAGTTGGGTTTTTTTCCAAAGTACTTTAAGACGAGATAGCTGCACCTTGAGATGGATGAGGGTGCAGATTTATTACTCCAACACCAATCAATAAGGACAACTCAATGGTTTGGCAAAGGGAGTCTGTTTAATGACAAGTACGAAAAACGGGGAGTCATTGCAATCAGCAGTGATGCAATAGTCCGTCTCACTTCAAAACCCCCTGAACTTCATACAAATCATAACTTTTACTCAAAGTAAACGTTATGCAATAGTCCGTCTCACTTCAAAACCCCCTGAACTTCATACAAATCATAACTTTTACTCAAAGTAAACTAAAGTACTCAAAACGCGTCATAATGTGACGTGTAACACTCAAAAGTTAACATACAATTCTATTGTTTAGGAAAAGGTAACTTTAATATAGATGCTATATATCTATATGGTAACAGAGTGAGGGGATTGGGTAAACACTATCAGGTGTGCATCTAAGCCCTTCCTTCATTAAATGACTACTGTAGACGTCACTGTAAGTACAACGTCTTATTGGTTCTCCTAACTATAGGACCCTAGATTATTTGGTCCATTGTGATTGGGTTGTCATCAACCCCATGCATACATTTCCACTTTGCTTAGCATCATGCAGAACGGTCAGCCAGGTACAGGGTGTCCCCCAATTCACCCTGCCTTCCTTCAATCAATCATCACTTTATGGGCTATGTGTCAATTAGTTCACTGTGGTTGGCCTCGAAACTGCATCTTCTTATCTCGAGAAAGTTCTGATATCTCTGTCTGGGCGGATGCCAAGCGTAGGTGTGAACCCATGCTTCTTCTCACTCGGATGGTCACGTGCTACTACACCATGGATTTGCCTCGTTTCTCTCAATTTGTGTATTTGATTTTCGTTTTACCCGCCACCTGCCTTTGCCTTCTTATCTCGATCCTTCAGAGGCAGGATGGTCTGTTCTTAGCTTCAATTAAAAGTAGCTACCGTTCATAGCTTCTATTGATGTGACCTTGGCTTCCCTGGCACAAGCTGCCTCTGCCAAGTTTCGATTCAGCCTTCTTTCCTCGTGTTTGCTATAATATGATTCTTCATGCGTTTGGCCTATAGTAACCTGGGTTGGTTCTGCTTTTAGTGCAAAGTGGACTTGCACTCATATAATGTGCTTTGTTTTGAGGTAGATTGTGTACAATGGCGCTTTCCGCTCTATTCTTATACTTAGCATATCAAGCTGCACTGTTTTCTTAGCTTTTATGCAGTTACATGCAAATGTACAGGCGTTAGTTGATTGAATTTCTTCATCTTGCTTACAGCTTAAGCTTCCTTGTATTTTTTACATCACTTTCTTCTTCTAGGTTCACGATATCCTTATTCATGGCATTTCGTCTCTTCGCGTTATCTTTTAGTCGTCATTTCTTCCATATGTGCGTTAGTCCAGGCCCTCGTGATGTCACCATTCGTCTGCCATTAAGGACTTTTTGGTTTCTTCCTGTACAGTACTTAAGCTATCTTCTTTTCGTCTCATTTGCTGGTAGGGTTTTCTCAATGGGTATCTTACTGCCCATGGTTGTCTGGTTATTGGTACTTCAATAGTTATTGTTCTTGTGATAGGCACTGGGCAGAGCCCTTCTGCGGCTCTCTGCTGGTTTATTTGCTCATCATACATCACATATTTCAGTGTGAATGTTCTTGGTACTTCAAAATGGGCGAGTGGAGTGCAGGCTTTATTTGGACCTCTTCTACAAGAGAACAGCTACCTCTCCATATATCTAGGAGGAGTTTCCATGCCTCAACTAAAAGTGCTACTGGATCTTTCAGAATGTTGTTGCAACTAAAAAGAGTCCACAGTCCTGCGTCAAACATCTCTATCTCTGTCCCTGACACTTATAGCTAAACTAAAGTTGTACTAATGTTCTTGGTCCAGGAGAATTACTTCCTCCTCCTGGAATGGACGGCACAATTCTGTTTGCAAGTCTCTCGCCACAGGGAATGACTCCCTTCTCCTGACTTCAATACTTCAAAACAATGGATTGCTAGCTGGGCATCAAAAGTTCATTATTTCTTCCCTCCCCGGAAAATTACTCCCTTGCCCCTGATCATTTGTTTCATCCTCCTTCTCCTGATGTATGGCTCTCAGTGTTTTTCTCCCCGCAAAGCCCAGGGGAATGATTGCCTTCCCCTGGACTCTCTTTTCACTTGATTTTATGATTTTACAATGCCAGGGGAAAGACTCCTTTCCCCTGGCCAAAACGAAACCGTGTGTCTCCACACGGTAGCCCCACATGAACTCCAACAGGGAAACTATCCCTAATGTCACTCACAAGCCTATTCTCCCTGCAGTCCTACAAATGGAGAGCAATGGGTGTATAGGTTATTGTTCTATAGCATTGTCTTGCAAAAGCAAGTATTGTAACAGCATTTTCAACATATAGTTCTCAAATAGAAATTTGATCCATTCCCATGGAACAAACTTTATTTAGTACAGAAATGACTAGATTAGCCAATATTATTAAAGTTATTTGCCACAAAAATGTGCACAAGTAGTAAGTGACTTTTTTAAATTTTTTAATAGCAATAAAACATAATAGGTAGAGTACAGTGATGAGTATAGACAGTACTCCGAACTTTACTGTAAGATTCTCTATAACTCACAGTTGTACCTTTTTCAAAACATGAACATTGCTTCTTGCAAATTCTCATAGAGATAATATCTTCGAAACGACTAGTGTTTACAACTTTCACACTAGAATATAGTTTGATGCTACAATGACAAAGCGCTTCAAGCACATTTCTAATAGAACCATTAAGTTCAAATAGTTGCCAACGCGTTTCGGATTACACCAGAATCCATCTTCAGGGCAATGGTTCCTATCAGTTCCAATTCTTCAAAATATATCACATTTCAATTCTCTAAAAAACAACAAATTGACATAATTACTAAAAGATTAAAGTTTTTTTTCAAAAGATTACAAGTATTATGAAAAGAGTCACAAACCTCATCGTACGTTACGCAATGTTAGTAGTAGAATCAGACTCCTATGATGCAGTGCAGCACTGGGTCCAGCTTTAAAGTGATGTCAAACTTGAGGATACCCGATACCCTATGTAAAGGGAAAGAGGGGGGGGTACGAATTAATGATAGAGAAACCTCACTGTCACATATTAACAGGCCCCATAGGCCTCTTAGACCATCTCATGTGTGACTAGCACACCATTAAAAGCTCAGAAGTAAACAAGGCTCAACATATAAAAACCCATTGGTAACAGATTAACAGCCCTTGCCATGCTGCCGAGAACTACACTCATGTCCTTGGACAGATGCTGGCATAAAAGAATTCAGCTCAATGTTTACACCCTGAATATTCCTATTTCTGGAAAGAATTAGCGTTTTATCGCTCGTCAATAAATGTGTGACTCCAGAGCGGCTGAAACACCCACACGCCACAGTTCGATTCAACGTTATTAATTTTACGAGCGCTCACCTCGCTATGCTAGTAAATAGCCAGCCATCCGACACGGGAGCGCGGGGCTGAGTGTTGCTTGTATTCAACAGTCACTACGGACCGATCCAAAGCACTTCGTTTTACGAGCGATCTCCTCGCTGAGTTTGTGACTATGCAGCCATCTGACGCAGAAGCGCGGTGCTGAAGGGTTCTTGTGTTTATTGGTTGCAGTGGCAACCTCGCACATGCGCGCGAATGTCGTCGCCCGTCATATTGGTGTGGGCGATCATAGCAAAAGGTATGGAAAACGTCCGCCCTCCAGATAAAGGGGAACATCTGGGTTGCATGAGCCCTAAGGTACTGAGTTTAGTACACCATCGCTGAGTATATACAATATGCCGACATTGATCACTTGTAGAGTGTGTATGGGACACCGAGCACTCACAACAAACCCGGGGGTTATAACAGAGATACCTCAGTGACGCTACTTAAAAGGGTCAGGGGGATGTTACAGTCCAGTGACTGCTGGGGTCCCCCTGATCGCCTAATTCATAAGTGCTGGTGGTATACTGTTTGCTGGGGGTGGGCATGGGGGAAATGCAGATCTAAGTCTGCTGGGGCCCCCATGACCACTATGTTCATATATAAGGTAACTCCAACATAGAGAATCTATTGCTCATGGCCAGTTCTGACAGGGGACCTAGCTGGCTAATAAGTGACATGCAACATTACCTTCAACAATCAGCCCCAGCATACAAGACAACTTTCTGGAGGCGACAGCTTTCTCTGTGTTCTGCCGCACTAGGAACTCCCGGATTGGGAGTCCTAGCCGTTCGCATTCTGGACAACATTCTCTTTATAAAGCAGGTCACATATTCCGAATACGTTTACGGTGTACCGCTTTCATAATCAGATGACCGGGGTACTATAGGTGGTTGAGAATAATCCAAATTATGTTTCAATGGTCTGCCGAGTCTGGAACCTAACAAGTGTGTTTCCAAACCGTTCACAATCTTGATATCAACTGTCAGTGCATGAGCGTGACTGGACAAAACACTTGCATTTTAAACAAAACACATCAAATCAAATTCAAGGTTTATACCTCTTGGACTGAGGCAATCCAGCAACTCTATCCATAAGATCTCTCTCTGTTGGAGCTTCCTTGAGATGTCCCCGCCCCGTGATCCCAGTTTCACCTGTTCTAGTATGACACATTTCAATTGAGCTACTGTATGCCTGGCTTCTGCAAAGTGTAGTGCTACTGGGGATTTTTGACTCTTAGTACGGATATTTGATTTATGCTCTGTCCAGCGTGTCTTGGCCTTCCTAGTGGTCATTCCCACATAGTAGAAGCCGCAGGGACATTTGAGGCCATAGATGACGTTCACTGCATCACAAGTGCATGAATGTTTAAACCAGATTGGTTTGCCCGAATGTGGATGTCTGATGTTATTACCCTTAATAACATTCGCACAATGTTGGCAGTTCAGACAGGGGATTGTGCCCTTGTAAGTGCTCAGATCGAGTCGTGGGGTTTGTAGTTCTGCTTTGATAAGGCTACTGCGCAGCGCCTTATTGTTTTTATATGCAAATGTAGGTATCTGGGGAAAAAGGTGTTGCAGTTTAGGGTCCATTTGGAGCATCGCCCAGTGTTTCTGTATTATTCTCCTGATTCTCTTACTTTGTGTGGAGTGTGTTGTGACATAAATAAGTGTCTTGCTGGTATTCTGAACCTTAGGTGTGAGAAGGGTCTCTCTCTGGACTTTACTGACTCTGTCTTTCACACTCTCAATCAGTGTGTGTTCATAACCCCTTTCCTGAAACTTCTTTTCCAGCATTGCCGATTGCTGTATGTACTCCGATGGTTCTGAGATGTTACGCCTGTACTTTAGGAATTGGCTCAAGGGGACGCGGTCCAGTGTTCTCTGTGGATGAAAGCTAGTAGCAAGAAGTAGACTATTCCTGTCTGTCGCTTTGGTGAAAATACAGGTCTCCACGCGGTTTTGTTTTTTCCCGTTTCAATTCAGCCCCGAGTGGCCTCGTGGCATTTGCCCCTTTGCACCTGAAGTTGAGTTAAAGTTAGTATTAAACAATACATTTATGGAAGATACCCAACATTAAACCACTGATGTGCTAGTGCCTCCCGCCCCCTCTTTTCCTTGTCTTTCCCTTCCCCTGGCCTTCAGTGTCTTTTTTCTCACATTCTCTTGGCTTTTACTTTCACAGTTCACAACACCAGGGGAATGACTACCTTCCTGCAGCCTTTCTTGGCTTTAGTTTCACAGTGTACAACCCCAGGGGGAATGTCTCCCTTCCCCTGGCCTTTCCTGGCTTTAGTTTCACAGTTCATTCCGCCAGGGGGAATTACTGCCTTCTCCTGCCCTTTCTCAGATTTTTATCACAGTTCACAATGCCTGGGAGAATGTCTCAATTCCCCTGGCCTTTCTTTAGGGCTTCATCTGGCCAGACCTGGTTCACTCACCTGCCAGCTACTTCCACAAGGCAGATTGCTAGTGAAGATCTCCTCCTCAAGTTGTCGGTCCCCAACCCTGTTTTCTCCTCTGTACTTTGTTCCTGAATACCTGGTTCACTATCCTGCCAGGTACTATCATATGGCCAATTGCTTAAGACATTCTCCTTCAGTATATCTGGGTCCTAGATCCCCGGTTTGAGGTTTCTCTTGCCCCTTTTCTCGACCCTGACAGCCCATGTACCTTCTGGGACTCTGTCGGTTCTTTTACGCCGGTCGCATGCTTCTCCAGCATCTTTTTTTACTTCTTGCATTCTTGTGCTACTTCCGTGACATCTGTAGCAGCTCTGCATCTTCCTACAAATGTGCGGTCCGGTTACTGCTTCCACCCGGACCTCAGCTCTTTCAAATCCTTGGTCTATCAAGTGTGAAAAACCTGAGAGTAACCTCACTCCTCCAGGGAAAGGCCATCGCTCTTGGATCCTGACCCTGGGGGTGGACAAGCGAGGGATGATCTCCTGGGTGGAGGGTCTGTGGGAACAGGGAGTGGGATGCCCTTTGGGGAGACATGGCATCCCCTTTTTTCTAATCATGACCAAAAATCCTGAGACGAGGAAGAAACAACTGAGAGCAGAGAAGACTAGTTACTTTTACCACTTAGGTAATGGGACAAAGAAGAGGCCTGCTGAGAGCAATAGAGGTCAGGCATGTCCCGTTAATGATTGTCAGGCATGGCTAATTGTGAACACGCACAAGCAGCCTGTTAAAGGACTGCAGTTGTATAAAAAGCCCCACCAAATGAAAGTGAGAGAGGGAGTGGTGTGAGGAGCAGTGGCAGTGAAATTGCAGCAGCAGCAGAGAGGTCAAGAGGAAAATCGAGGGGCTGTCCATGTGGAACGCGCTTATGGTTCAGGGAAGAGCAGCGAGGGAGCTGGGGCTCCCTGGAACCAAAGGAAGTGCGAAAGGGGAGCCGTGCTGGAAGGCTGCCCCTTTTTATATTGCTCAAGGTGCTCATTCTTCTGGGGCCAGAAGCCGACCCAGGAGTGCCTGAGGGGCAGGAGGTGGAGCCTTGAAGCAAAAACCAGAAGGCTGTAAGATCTGCGCTGCAGGAACATGTATCAAAGCAACCAATGAGTTTCTATACAAACAGAAACCTGGTATGCAAGTGTTTGAAGATATGCGCAATGATATTTTGTATCGGAATGGTTGCGTGGATGGTGGCACGTTATCGAAGGTCTCTGAATAGAATCCTTGCAAACCAGCATACAACAAGGGCCTCATTACACGGACGGCGGTAAGGGGTAACGGTCACCGTTAATGGTACCGGTGACCGTTAACCCTTACCGCCTTACTGAGCGAGGTTCCTTTGCGGGTTGGAGACTTTAACGCCTGCTTTTTGCAGGCGTTAAAAACCAACCCGCAAAGGGACCAGGGAGCTAATTACGGTACCGCAATTTGCGGTGCCGTAATTAGCACCTTCCCCATTCCCATTATGCCCTATGGGGCAAAAATGGGAATGGGGAAGGGCAATGGGGGAAGTGGGAATTACCGCCCCACCAACCTTGGAATAGGGCGGTAATTCCCCTTTCCTCCAAGGCGGTGCCAGTATTTTACCGGCATGGACCAAGGTGCTAATAGCTAATAGCATCTTGCTAATAGCTACTAATAGCTAATAGCTAATAGCACCTTGGTCCACCGCCGTCCGTGTAATGAGGCCCTAAAACTTTTTAATTTGTGAGTTAACATGAATATTTTGTTACGGGGTAGTCGGTTGCAGACGAAAGCACGTTGTTGAAAGTCTGAAAACAATGGGCATCATTAAAGGCACATTACAAAGACAGATTACAACGTAAAACAAATCGAAAGTGACAACTGAGTCACTTACCTTAAAGCCGTTAAACAAACAGAATGAAGCTTTTTCCATATAACTAAATCCACTGTGTGCCAATTCATAAAGTGAATGAAACTTACATTGCAAGCAACTTTCATGTATATTCTTTCTACAGAACAATTGCGTGTTAATTACAGGAAACCAATGAATAATGATCTAGAAAGTGAATGCAACTTTAACAAGGCCAGCAAATCCAATGTACATTATTCTCCAAATGAATGAACTTTGGGAAATTAACTTTAAAAGAGGATTATAACTGCACTGCCATTTTCAACCAAAACATTTTGTGGTGCAAAGGCCAGTTATATGCATATGGTGTGAATGAGGCCCAGAACATTAAGAAAATTGTGATACAACATCATATTAACACATTAATAAAATTATGTCTTGGGGGAGGGATCACTGAGGTTGGGACAGTTTATTGTCTTGAGGGCAGAGCCTCAGGATATTTTGTGTTTTGGAACTTGGGCAAGACAACCCCAAGTATTGGTCAATCCTATATTACTTTGGAACTATAATCCTAAGACTTTTGTAGACTTTTTGTAGGAACTGCTTTATATTTGGGGAAGGGAGCTGAAAGAAAGCTAAAAGCTGAAAAATCTCAGAACTATATGCTGAACACAATTTATTTGGTTGCTGACATCCCTACACATATATATGATTATTTGTGAGGGCAAGTATAGGTTTTGGACACAGACAGATTCCTACGTTGAATTTGTGGACTTTGATTTTCCTTAGTTTTGGTTTGGTAGGGAAATTCCACCATAGTATAGGGCATGATGGTGTTCTTCCATCCTGACATTTAAGTTAATAAAAGTGTTTACTTTGGACTTTGAATCGGTTGCCTGTGTCTTACTCCAAGATGCCCTTACACCAGGCATGGCAAACTGGATAGGGACGCCTCGACTCATTTGGACGTGTCCTAGTCAGAAGCAGCCTCTCTCTTCCGCACCGGACGTCCTCCAGACTCGTGGATCCTCCTGGGAGGGTCTGACAAAAAGGTAAGTTCTTCCTCTCTCTTTATGTTGAAAGAGCGATGACAGCTAGAATGCTCATTCAATTTCATAGGAGGACACCGGTGCCGGTAATCCCTTTGCGCCCTATTCCGAGTTCCCTTAGCGGGTCCCATCCTTAACGCCTGGTCTGACCAGGTATTAAGGACGGGACCCGTTAAGGGACTTTAGAGCTAATAACGGTACCGCAGATTGCGGTACCGTTATTGGCTACTTCCCCATTCCCATTGAGCCCTATGGGTGTTGAAATGGGAATGGGGAATGTTTTTTTTTCAATGGGGACTTACTGGTCCCTCCAAGGTCGGAATGGACCAATAAGTCCCCATTGAACCAGGTCGGACTCGGTACTGGTATGGGAGGTAGTCATGGCGCAAATAGCTCCATGACTACCTCCATACTCGGAATGAGGCCCAATGAAACATGTCCTCCTAAATCTGACATTATCCCCAAACTAGCCAGAAGATTTAAATAAAAGATTGGTGTGGCCCTTGTTAATACTTTTACCATTGTCCTTTTAATAAACTGCATTGCCATTTGAGTAGAATGTATATAGTTAGCTATGCCGTGGGCCTGTAGTTAACAATTGTGTGCCGTTCACATATCTTGGGCCTTCAATGTATGTAGAATGCTAAGTACATTATTTGATTATTAATTTTTAGAAGTCACAACTTGTTTATGGCATGTAGCATAGAGGTGGAGATATAATGATAGAATAATAGACTATTGGGTCTCATCAGTGTCATTTTTTACTTGGCCTTCCAAATGTATTTTAAGGGATTAGAAGAGTTCCAAAACGTGAAACAATAACTGTGTCCAAAAATATGTTGGGATGCGTAATATGGAAATGTCAATTAAAGCTTTCCCTTCTGCATGATTAGGGGTGTTCATTATAATTTGAGCATGAGTGGGTGGGGAGGCCAGTTGATTCCACCATCGGCATTTGAAGTCTGTTATCTGGAGCAGCCGTGCAAATGCACTATAATGGTTTAGCTTAGAACAGAACCACTCAGGGCAGAGCCGAGGAACTCCATGTAGTGTGTGGAAATATCAGTGAAGGAAGCACTTAAGTGATGGATGATCACAGTGATAAATGGTGGAGGAGATAAGTAAAGGAGCAGGGGTATGGACACCTCTAAACAAATCACATAGGAATTAAATAGTAGTGTGGAACTAATGTGTAGTCCTGCTATGTACTTTGGGCAAGCGGCCTGCCTGGGGCATGAATATCGACTGTGTATGGGCCAACAGCATGCCTACAATTACTCACCCCTCAATTGGCCTTGTGGTCCACAAGTTCTACAGATGTTATAAGTGGAACGGTGGTACCAAATGCTTGTCTTGTTCACTTACGATGCCTGCCAACTGCCTCTTCCCTCTCTTCCAACATCGAGGGCATACAGTGTCCCCTGCTGTTAACACATCTGCATGCTGGACAACGTGCAACATTCCCCACAGAGTAATCTCAATGTTACTCATTATGTCAGTTTGAAAAGTGAATATTTTGCCCGCTAATCAAAAATTGAACGATATCTTCAGCAGGTGCATCAACTGACTGAGGGCCCTTCAATTTACAGTCAAAGTATATATTCTGCCTATTTAATTTATGGAGTCAAAGTAGAAAGAAATTAGTTTGTTACCGGTAAAATGTAATTGACTTGGGGATAGTACAGTGAAATCATTAAAAGAGATGGAATAATTTGAATTAATCATCACTGCTATTAATTCTCTGCACACTCTGCAGCCTCCCATGGCATAATTCACTAGCATGGCTGTGCCATGGAGATATAATGATAGAATAATAGATTATTGGGTCTCATCAGTGTCATTTTTTACTTGGCCTTCCAAATGTATTTTAAGGGATTAGAAGAGTTCCAAAACGTGAAACAATAACTGTGTCCAATTGGCAAACTTAGTTCAGCCACAAAAAGGCAAAATTCAATGACAACTGCTTGACCGTGTAGCCTCTGTAATGGAAGAAAAGCCACCACAAAAATGATGTGCCTTGTGGTCTTGCATTTTGGGCAGAGATGCCCACATCAGTGACAGTAGAAAGGCTGATTTGAAACAGTGGTATTGAAAGGTTGACCTGATAAATGCCGGTGTTTATGATTGAATCAAGCCTTACATTGTCCCTTTTCTAATTTTTACTACTCCGTGTAAACCAAAAATATTGCTTTGGAATAGGGATAGAAGGAGATGGGATGAGAGGAGGGACACACAGTATGTGTTTTTTTGTTTTATTGCCCACTCATTTTCTGCCCATGCCAATGTTAATCTCTATGGCCAGGCAAATACACCAAATGATGCCCCCGCCGCCAAAAACATAACTATTGGAGCTACATCTATCAAAAAGTAACATCAAAGTTTGTGCAGTACAAGTCCTGCCAGTGTTATTTCTAAGCATTCTCATGAAAGTTAATGGCTGGTGTACATGAGTTTCAGGTGTAATAGATGTCTATTAAAAATACAACTTCATTTGTAAGTAATGTGTGTGTCTTCCCGTCAGTTCTTTTTCTTAAAGCTCTGCCTAAAACAGTAATCCAAAATGTAAACGCTTTTTCCTTGTATGTAGGTATTAGACAGGATGTTGCCAGGCAATTGCATCAGATGCTCAAGTACTTGCACCTTTGTGCAGTTGTTACTACCTTATGAGCAGGTTTGACCTAAGATACAGAGGGAGACTCTACTGACATCTAAACCATCCAAGGTGAATCCACCATTGGTCTATGTCACGACCCATTCCACATAAAGCACCAAGATCAAGAAAATAGTTAAGCAGAACTGGACTATCATACAAATGGACCCTACTTTGTAGATGCTTTTTCTGGAACCTCCTACATTTGCCTACAGAAATAGCCGAGCTCTTACAAACACCATAGTGAGAGCAGAGATGTCTGAAATGAAAATACCAAAAGAACAGCAGAAAGAGAGCCAACCTTGTTTTAACTGTCAACATTGCAGCAATGTTATCAGAGGCATTAGGATCACACACCCACACACGGGGAAGGCAATAGAGTTAAAACACTCATGCACTTGTGACTTGCAGAATGTAGTGTACGCCCTCAGATGCCCTTGTGGCCTGCACTATGTGGGGATGACAATGTGTAAGGCCAAAACTAGGTGGACAGAGCATAAATCAAACATACAAATGAAAAGCCTGAAGTCACCTGTAGCTACACACCTCGTGGAAGCGAGACACAACAATGCACAGTTGGAATGAGTGATACTAGAACAGGTGACAATGGGGAGCAGGGGGGTGATTTGCACAAGGAGTTACTGCAAAGAGAGATTGCATGGATAGACATGCTGAACTCCCTCAACCTATGGGGGATGTATACCAAGTGGGATTTAATGTGTTTTGTTTAAATTTGGTCACCTATGACTGGAGAGGGCTATTGGGCAACAATATGTATTGTAAAAAGGATTTATCAGACAAAGCTCAACGTGGTTTGATGCAAATTAATTCTGCTTGTGTGTAGATGCCCTTTTGTACTAACGATGACAAGATGTACAAGATGTCCTTAGCTTTTACAGTTATAGTGGAGGCTCTTTCACCTCACTAACCTCCTGTGAAAAGCACTAATGTAATACTCCCCGGAGAACTAGGAACAAGGACAGGTCTCCCCCAATTTGTAAAGCAGCAGCATCTCCATGTAACATTATGAATGGAGGCCGCAGTGCCTTTTGCTCTAATAAACCTCCGTCCAGTGCAGGACACCAATCAGAGAAATCACTTTGTACTTAGAACGTAGATGGACTCAACCCTTCGGGCTTTGATCCTGTGGGGAATAATTACATCTGTAATATCGGAATTGTTACGAGTGCCATAGCAAGATGGCCGCTGCTCCACGTCTGCTGCTAATGCGCATGCGGAACGTTGCCATGGTTACAAGTATTTACCCAGGTGTGAGGCGCCTGACCGTTTCTCCAGTTGGCTGCCTCACATCTCTGACCTCTAATTTGCGAATTACCCCCTCTAGGGCCTCTAACAATTTGCTGTAACAATACTTTTGCCTTCATATCACCTTTTCTCTTTTCGACTCTTTCTTTTTCATTATTGACACGATTCTCATAGTATTGAGCCATGTGCAGTACTTCTGATTGCGACTTCGCCTGCCAAGCGCTCTCGGAAGACATAATTTGCGACTGGATGTCTGGCAACAATCCACGCACAAATTTGTCTACAAATAATCTTTTGCCAGACTCTGTGCCTAAATCTTGTCCACTGTAATCCTAGAATACCTGTTCGAACCGATTAAAGAACTCGGTAGCACCCTCAGACTTCCCTTGAACTCAGGCGGTAAGCTTGTCCCAGATAATTCTCTTTTCGGGAATTATAGTTTTCAATTTCGCAACTATTCTGTCAGGCAAGGTTAGTATCACCTGAGGCGGTCTTTCGCCAGCTGGCCATTCTCCATCGAGTCTAATTATGTTAGCCCATGTATCTCCTAACCCTGGTACGTCATCTATAGTCCTAACCTGTTTCCACAAATGTACGGGCAGGAGTACGGAGAATAACAGATCAATATCACTTAAAGGGAATATTGAGGATTGCAAAACAGACTCTATTTCTTTATAGAACCCTGTCGGACTTTTCCTAATGTCGGGAATAGATTGTCTAATAGTGTTCATTCCCTGGCTTGAGAACAGGACGTGAACGAACTGAGATACATAGTGTGCAGGAATTTCCTGAGCAGCTGTACCCGCTGCAACATTAGCAGGGATCTCAACTTTTGGGACAAGTGTCGGAGGAACCTCTCTCATAGGCAACTGAGAAGTAGGCAACTCTGAACGCTTACTAAGCAACAGAGCCAAATCGAGTGCTAAAGCAGCCGAAGAAGTGTCAAATGAAAAAGCTCTCTTGTAAAAACTTAATAACTCTGTGGGACAACTAATTTTTCTTTTTATACACTCATCTGTAGGTATTCTACCATTACCTGTATCACTTTCCTCTGCATTTCTGGCGTATACTGACTATACGTGTCATATACTTCAACTGGAGGTATCGACGAGTCTGAGATCCATCTAATTGCGTCCTTCATGCAAATTCGCACTTCCTCAGATATGAATTTGCAACAAGGAAGGAACCGTTTCTGCACATACATACTATCTCCATCTTCATCCTCATTCTGTAACCTTTCTAACTCCTTCCTATACTCAAATACCCTCTCAACATGCTCTTGTACGTTCTCCACAGTGTCTCTAGAGAACGCTAAGGTTTTCAGATCCCTCAACCCTTGTGGGAGATCTGTATTGTTTAACCTGTCCCACATTACACACAAATGGATCCCTAATCCCTCAATAAAAACATTTTTCTCTGGAAAATTGTCCATATTAGAAAGTGTGGCAAAAACATTAGCTTGATCATCCTTCTCCATACAATAATTAGCCCACGCAATCAACTCACGTTTCTTCTCTGGAGGCACAGTATTGCGAGTGACAACCCTCGATCCCGCTCCCTGATCTACTACATGCGGTGCAGGACCACTTGGAAGAGAGAGAGTAGGCATGTTCAACTGAGGTGTTATCACTGGTACAACAGGAAAGAGCGGAGGAGCAGATGGAGGAGCAGGTGGAGGAACAGCAACAAAAGGAGGACCAACGACTGGAGGAAGAGGAATGACAGGAGGAACGATAGGAGCAGGAGGAGGAATAACAGAAGGAAGAGGCAAAGCAGCAGGAAGAGGAACATACAGAGGTGGCGCAGTGGCACCAGGCCTTCGTTCATTTAACAATTTATCGATAAGTTTGTCGGAAACATGAAAGTCTTTAGAAGGATAGATTTTCTGGATACCAAGTGAGAAAGCCCTATCCATATTCCTAGCCGACTCAGACTGTTTATCTTGGTCATACAACAACGCTTTTTCGGCGTTCGTCTTATGACAACGTGCATGTTTTTCTCTACTCTTAAGCTGCTGCAAAGCTTCTTTCTTCCACTTCTGTAATATGCCAAATGCTGCAGGTCTAGCCTTTTTCTTTAATAATATAGATTCTAAATACTCAATACGAGGGATTTCAAAACTACCATTGATTGGCCACTGAAGTTTGGAAGCATGTCTAGTTTGTCTGTGCCAAATATCATTAAACGCTATACTACCAATGCCATGCTTACAGTACATAGTACAAGCCGGCGACCCCTCCTGTGGCACCGGACGGCTAAATTCCAAAGATTGTCTGTCACTGCAGAATAATGCCCTAAAGCAGGCAGACAATTTCCCAGGCATGTCAGAATACTGGTGTTACCTGGTGTTACGAACAATCATAGTGTTTTCAGCAGATGGTCTTTCTGGCACCGTTGGCGACATATCTCGAGTGTCCAAACTCCCCAATCCAAGATGGCCGGGGGCTTACAGGTAGACAGTGCAGTGTTTCGGGAGACCGCAGACCAAGCCCCTCCCATTCATCACGGGAAGGTATTTCCGGTCCTGGATCCACCACAACATCGCGTTGCTACTGTACACAGAAGCCACGCTTCGTGAGTATCGCTACTAGATTTCACGGACGCCGAACATCGGAAAGCCTTTATCTCACTGACTCCATTCTTTACTCCCTTTTGTTAGGAACCCTCATGTTTACCCCCCGGAACTCCTGCGCCAGCTCTCTCATCAGCCCTCTCATACCTCAACACGGCACGGGAATCTCTGGAACTCTCCCACCTTAAGTAGGCAGTATTCTTTCCTCAGTCATCCATTAAACTCTCCCTCCTTAGCTTGTGCTTACCCTCTCCTCTGTTTTATCTGCACAGCTCAATCCATGCTTTACATTCATACGGACCACATCTCCCAACCACCACCATGATTGGAATCCAAACCATTGCTCCCGAAGACCCATTCCACTACCCATTCAGGATTATGGTACAGGAGGAAAGGAGGCTTCGGTAACCTCAAGATTCACCCTCTTAAAACTGCATTCACTTACCAACGTGTCTGTTTTCACATAGATATTTACCTACGTCCTGTACTCGGGATCCAATCTCTTCACTTCCCCGTACGATCTGATTCATAGGGTAGGTTCCACTTCCCCGAAACTACTTTCCTTTCTCTTCTTCCACTTTATCAGGTATAACATCTCCTCTCTCCTTTTAGCCGACAACAACAACAGAAGGAAGGAGACGTTGAATTCCATACAGAGGAATAACTGCCAAACCTACGCTACGGAGACACTCAGTCATATCCTGTCACGTCCAGCTCCTCCTCCGTTGGACTCCATCTGCGAGGGTTTTCTCCCCCTTGAGAGTTTCCCTGGCGTCTTCACTCTGCGCCGACTGGTCAGCGCTGAGAGAGGGTGTCAGGTGAATCACTCCTATACTCTGAATACCCTCTGAGGATCAGGTAGGAGACATCTTATCCTTTTACTTGTGTGAATTTGGGAAGGTGATTTTCAGTGCATCCCTTAACTTAAGGGGTGCAGTTTAATAAGGTTGGTACCCCATAAACAGCCATAACAGCTAGCAACGCCTGAATTCTACTCGATCACACGGGTAACTAGATAAGAAATCTTATAAACCATGGAACAACAGAGGCAACAGCTGGTAGCAGCCATGCAGGCCCTATCCACAGAAGTACAGAGTCTCAAACAGGAAAATGCCTCTTTGAGGAGTCAAGTGGGTCGATCGGCACAAAGCTCAGAGGTACCACCTGGTCCCCTCTCCTCCGGCAGGTTCGACGGTAGCCCTCATCTGGTGAGAGAATTCCTAGAATCATGCACTGTCCAATTTGCGTCTAAAGTAGCCTTTTATCCTACAGACCGTGATAAGGTAGGACATATGATTTCCCAAATGACCGGTGCAGCTTTAGCCTGGGCTACCCCATTTGTGACCAATAACAAATCCATATTGGATTCTTACTCTGCCTTTTGCAATAGCGTAAGGAACATGTTTGGCAGACAGGAAGTGACTATAGCTTCTCAAGAACGTCTTTTGGACCTAAAACAAGGCTCACAAGATATTCTGACGTAGATCACCCGTTTCAAGCAAATGGCTGCGGATACGGCCTGGGCAGATGATGCCCTCATAACATTATTTCGTAGAGGGTTATCAGAAGACCTAAACGATGAGGTCTCAAGGGTACCTCGACACCACAACATGAGTGAATTCATAGCAATAGTAATGCAGTTGGACTATAGACTCCAAGAGAGAAACAGAGAGAAAAGAAAGGGGAGGAGTAGTAGACCTAATTTGGAGGGAAGTGCTATGCCTAACAAACCCATTTCCACAGAAGAACCCATGCAGTTGGGTGCTTCACGAGGACCTCTTTCCCCTGAAGAACGATTTAGGCGTAAATCCCTTGGGCTTTGCATGTATTGCGGGGCAAACACTCATACAGTGAAAGAATGCCTTCTAGTCCCCACCAAGAAGGCGGGAAATGCCAGTGCCCGACCGTAAAGGGAACGACGGTGCAGGGCCCATTCTCCTCAAACAGTTCCCTCTTTAGTGCTTTTTCTGATCCCCAGAGCCCAAAATCTGAAAATGGTATGGTGGTTTTAGGAGTAACTGTCGCCTGGGAAAACATCTGACTGGAAAATGTTCCAGCTCTGGTAGATAGCGGAGCCGCAGGTAATTTCATAGATGATTCCTGGGCTCAAAGGCATAACATTCCAAGAACCGCAAAAACCATATCCATCCCTGTAGAAGGTGTAGATGGTAGTCCCCTCATTTCTGGTCCCATTAAAGATCATACGGGTTCCCTGGTGTTAACAATTACGACACACCAAGAATCAATTGTGCTAGACATCATACGGACAGCACACTACCCTATCATATTGGGACTCCCGTGGTTAAGAAAACACAACCCATACATTAATTGGGCAGCAGGAACTTTATTCTTGCGCTCCGAGAAGTGTGTTCAGCGCTGTTTAACCAAAGGGAAGACTCATTCCGGAGATTGCGAGACAGGAAACTCGAATCCTCCTGGAATACTTCTAAACCAAATCTCCACCCTACCTCCAGTATACCAACAATTCCAGCCAGTCTTTACCCCCTCTGAATACACTGAATTACCTCCACAGAGAAGAGACGACTGTGCTATAGACTTAGTACCCAACAGTCCTCTCCCTTTTGGACGCATGTACATACTCTCAGCCAAAGAGAAGGACGTTCTGAAGGAGTATTTACGAATCCATATCCAAAACGGTCTAATTATGGAGTCAACATCCCTGACGGCAGCTTCACTCTTTTTTATACCAAAGAAAAACACCTCAGAGCTCCACCCTTGAATTGACTATCGCGGCTTAAATAAGATCACAGTGCCAGATAAGTATCCTATGCCACTCATCCCAGACATTTTGGAGGCGGTAAGGGGCGCACACATTTACACCAAACTCGATCTGCGTGGGGCTTATCACCTTATCCGTATTAAGCCGGGGGACGAATGGAAAGCAGCCTTCCGCACTCCTTTTGGCCACTATCAATACAGGGTCATGCCATTTGGCTTATCCAACGCTCCAGCGGTGTTTCAGCGGTTTATGGATCACATATTCGCAGATATATCCCTACACTATGTAATAATCTATCTAGACGATATCCTTATCTTTCCCTCCTCATTATCTGAACACATCCACCATGTACAGGAAGTTCTCTCCGGCTTACAACAAAACCATCGTTTCTGTAAAATAGAGAAGTGCGAATTCCATAAACCCTCTGTAGCCTATCTAGGATACATACTTTCAGGAGAAGGCATTGCGATGGACCCTTCCAAAATCTCAGCAATTACAGAATGGCCTATTCCTAAATCGGTCAAAGACATCCAAAGATTCCTGGGATTCGCCAATTTTTATAGGCTTTTCATTCCCCATTTTTCCTCTCTAACACAACCTTTGACGCATCTCCTTAAGAATGGGGTGCCCTTCCATTGGTCACCGGAAATACAACTCTCATTCAGGGAACTGAAAGAACTTTTTACCAAAGCACCAATATTAGCAATGCCTGACCAACAAAAAAGATTTATTGTGGAATCAGATGCATCGCACCAGGCACTGGGGGCAGTTCTCCTCCAACCGGGGACTAATAACGTGGAACAGCCCATAGCCTACTTATCGAAGACTCTTTCTCCAGCTGAACTTAATTATACCGTCCTGGAAAAAGAATTACTGGCCATAAAACGTGCCTTTGAGGAATGGCGACATCTTCTGTTAGGAGCCCGATTCCCAGTTGAGGTGAGAACGGATCACCACAATCTACGCATATTACAATATGCTCAAACTTGTAACAGCCGCCAAGGTAGGTGGGCTCATTTTTTTCTCCCTTCCGTATCAAGTTTACTTTTATTCCAGGCTCGACAAATCTTAAGGCAGATGCATTGTCTCGGAGCGATCCGGTGGAGGAGACCCCATTCAGATCAGAACCTATATTCCCCAAGACCATGAGGATAACAGTGATGCGAGACTTCCTGCAAAAGATTGAAGATGCGTCAAGAGAATGGGAAACTTCACATCAAGACTTGGTTGCGAGAGACAACCTGATTCCCAGCAAAGGCCTGTTCCTCAAAGGCCTGTTCCTCACAAAGATTTGCATCTAGAAGTGTTACGTCTCTGTCATGATTCCCACTCAGCAGGTCATCGAGGCTGTGCAGGCACGTTAGATCTTATACACAGACAGTTCTGGTGGCCAAATGTCAAAGAGGATGTCCGAGAATACATAGCCTCATGCCCTATCTGCCTCCAAACCAAGAGCTCCAGACGACCACCCTTGGGGAAACAAGTCAACATGCAAATACCTACTAAACCCTGGCAGATTATATCCACTGATTTTATAGTGGATCTCCCGATCTCAGAATGATGTAATACTATCATGGTCACAGTAGACTCCCTAACAAAGATGGCTCATTTCATTCTGCTTCAAAGTATTCCCTCTGCTGCAATGATGGCTCGAGTTTTCTTGGACCGTATATTTTCACTTCATGTGATGACTTCTAGAAGTCATCATATCCGATCGAGGCTCTCAGTACACCTCAAAATACTGGAAACAGATATGCCACATTCTAGGAATCTCCAGAGCTCTAAGTTCTGGGTACCATCCCCAGACTAATGGGCAAACCGAGCGACTCAACCAAATCTTGGAAGCCTATCTCAGATGTTACATTTCAGCCGCCCAGGATAATTGGAAAAGTCTTTTACCCCTGGCTGAATTTGCATATAATAATGCCCCACATTCAGCGATACGCCTCAGCCCGTTTTTTTGTCCCTACGGATTTCACCCTTCGGTGTTCACACCACTTACCTCCTCTCTATCATCCTTTCCGGACATCAACGGACTGATAGACACCATTCAGAAAGTGCAGAAAGAGGCAATGGAAGCCTTGATAGAGGCACAACTCAAGAGCAAGAAACAAGTGGATAAGCATCAGACTCCAGACCCCCAATACAAGTGGGAGACAGAGTGTGGCTCTCAAATAAATTCCTCCCCAAGAGACTGGTCGCCTCTAAGTTATCCCCTAAGTATTTCGGCCTTTTTTAGAGTGCTCATACAAAAGGGTCAGGCAGCTTTCCAATTGAAATTTCCTTACTCCTGGAAGCGCATACATCCCACATTTCATGTTTCACAGTTGAAATCAGACGTACGGAACAAGTTCCATTTACAAACCACTAAGAATCCTCTTCCAGTTCTTACGGACACCGGCCCTGAATATGAGGTTTTCGGAATATGCGATTCCCGCTACAGAAGAGGGAGGTTGCAATTTTTAGTGGATTGGAAGGGTTATTCCCCAGCAGAACGATCTTGGGAACCGGCTTCAGCAGTTCATGCCCCTCGACTGGTACGATCATTTTATCACTTCCATCCTGGTAAACCCGGCTTTGTCGCGCATAAAAGGGGGCATACTGTTATGAACAATCATAGTGTTTTCAGCAGATGGTCTTTCTGGCGCTGTTGGTGACGTATCTCGAGTGTCCAAACTCCCCAATCCAGGATGGCCGGGGGCTTACAGGTAGACAGTGCAGTGTTTCGGGAGACCGCCGACCAAGCCCCTCCCATTCATCACGGGAAGGTATTTCCAGTCCTGGATCCACCACAACATTGCGTTGCTACTGTACACAGAAGCCACGCTTCGTGAGTTTTGCTACTAGATTTCACGGACGCCGAACATCGGAAAGCCTTTATCTCACTGACTCCATTCTTTACTCCCTTTTGTTAGGAACCCTCACGCTCACCCCCCGGAACTCCTGCGCCAGCTCTCTCATCAGCCCTCTCATAGCTGAACACGGCACGGGAATCTCTGGAACTCTCCCACCTTAAGTAGGCAGTATTCTTTCCTCAATCATCCATTAAACTCTCCCTCCTTAGCTTGTGCTTACCCTCTCCTCTGTTTTATCTGCACAGCTCAATCCACGCTTTACACACATACGGACCACATCTCCCAACCACCACCGCGATTGGAATCCAAACCATTGCTCCCGAAGACCGATTCCACTACCCGTTCAGGATTACGGTACGGGAGGAAAGGAGGCTTCGGTAACCTCAAGATTCACCCTCTTAAAACTGCATTCACTTACCAACGTGTCTGTTTTCACATAGATATTTACCTACGTCCTGTACTTGGGATCCAATCTCTTTACTTCTCCTTACAATCTGATTCATAGGGTAGGTTCCACTTCCCCGAAACTACTTTCCTTTCTCCTCTTCCTCTTTATCAGGTATAGGATCTCCTCTCTCCTTTTAGCCGACACTGACAACAGAAGGAAGGAGACGTTGAATTCCATACAGAGGAATAACTGCCAAACCTACGCTATGGAGACACTCAGTCGTATCCTGTCACGTCCAGCTCCTCCTCCGTTGGACTCCATCGGCAAGGGTTTTCTACCCCTTGAGGGTTTCCCTGGCGTCTTCACTCCGCGCTGACTGGTCAGCGCTGAGAGAGGGTGTCAGGTGAATCACTCCTATACTCCGATTACCCTCTGAAGATCAGGTAGGAGACATCTTATTCTTTTACTCGTGTGAATTTGGGAAAGTGATTTTCAGCGCATCCCTTAACTTAAGGGGCGCAGTTTAATAAGGTTGGTACCCCATAAACAGCCATAACACCTGGTCAATAATTGTACTCGCGAGTGCAATGCTCCAAAACAGATTATCAGGATACATAAGAATCGGGTCAAGACTCACCTGATCAAGCCTAAGGAGGTCTGATCGGATTTCAAAGTTTTTCTAACTAATTTTACCTCGCATTTGGTAATTTCAGCAAATCTGCCCGCCTCGATATGTGGACCCTCGTCAAGATGCTGACTCGGACCGCATGTTCACCGTCCAGGGATCGGGCCCTGCAGCGCTGCTGAGGTGTCGCTTCTCATTCAGAAAGGGGCCCTTTTGTCACCATCCGATCCCGGTCCGATAGCCGCGTCAACCTTCAACGAGCTGGCATCAATCTTGAGGGTCCATATTCGGGTGCCATCTGTGAAAGCAAAAGAAGATATCGAGGCTGAGTACCTTCAAAAGGAAATACACCAAACTCAGGTTATAAAGATACACAGATCTTTATTCAAAGTAACTGAACAGTTTTCAAAGAAATAGAGTATCGATAGCTATCAGGCCCTCAGTTCACCACAGCGAATACCAGCCCGTTCGGTGTGGGAAGTGAGTGGGTCTGTACATCAGAATAGTCGCACCTTTTATACACTCCAAAACATGATTTCCAACCCACTTGCAGGTTAATGAATCTAGGATCTAGGGTTCGTGCTGAGTTTGTTCCTAATTTATGCATCCATACATTTAGGAGTTATCCTTAATCCATTCTCCAACAAGTTACGACAGTGTGTCTTCGGATTTCATGGTGAGCTTTTGCACGCATCTTTATACAATATAGTTAAACAAGTGTTCACATAAGATGCTCAAACAGTATTGTGCACGATATACGTTCATGGATTAGTCTCGTTGGTACAGGTAATCCTTTATACACAGGTCATCGAAGGACAAGTTCTCAGTACATGACCCTAACATTTGGCCTGCAGGCAGTTTAGACATTAACTTGTACACAGAGGTTAAGACGGCCATGGTACATTCAAAACGACACTGTCCACCATCTTAGAACACAGGGTGACTTTAGAAAGAGAATCTAAAATGGCTGGTGAACCTAAAATGGCGGCTTACACAGATCTAAGGTCAGGATCCTGCAACGCGGATTTCCTCGTAGAGCGACTTGGCGTAGGCCAATATATATACATACGTACACACGATCTAGAGGGTATAGTATGATTTCTTGTTCGACAAACCGAGCAAAGGAACCGACCCCTATTAACACAATCCAACAAGCCAAACCAGACAAAACCCAGCAAGAGAAACAAGCCTAAAAAGAGGGGAATACAACCTCTAAAGTACTAAGGGAAAACCACCTATACGAATAACCTGATACCATACTTCTACCAGCATCTAATCTACCCACATAGGCCGGCCTTATCCAGCGTACACACTATTTGTGTAAATCAGCCACTCTTGCACTTAGCATGTATGTGCAGGATAGCCGCATTCAGCATCCAGTCTAATGGTATAGCAATGCCTTATGCCCCTTGCTGTGCCCTGAAACAGACACTATATAACTTCTGCATCATGCTGGGGTAATAAAGAGTGATTAATTGGGGTGGGAAATGCATCAAACCTAATAGACTGATGGAAACAGGAATTGTAACACACCCAGATGTATTCATTAAGAGTGAGGAGTGTTTCGCACCGGGGTGGACAGCGGGGGATGGGAGAGTTGTCCCACTTGGAAGGGCAGCTGGATACCAGAAGGGTATCTCACCTTGATAGAGTCCTGAAGGTGGGAAGCATCTCTCACTGGGATGGATGAGCAGGGTAGGGAAATTTATCACACTTAAATGGACTGCCAAGGGTGTGAAATGTGTCACACCTAAAGATATGCGTTTGGAGGCAGAAACTGTGTCACACACGGATTGAGGTCGGGGGACAGGGAACGCGCCTCTACTAGAGGAATTTGTGGGGGTGGTAATTGCCTGGCACTAGAATGAACGAGAGGGGAGGGATATAGGTCGCATTTAGTTGGAATGTCGGGCGTAGGAAATGTATTGCCACTAACTAACCATACTAAAAACTCTCCCTTCTGCATGCACCTTCTCAAACTCTGAACTAAACACAACCATACCTCTACAGCACCACAAACCGCACACACTTCACAAAACTCCGACAGGGAAACAAACCATACACAATCTTACTGCAACACCACATGACGGCCACCACCTGAAAACTCACCCACGCTCAGTGACCGGTTTCACTGAACCAAAGCTGCCAACAGGACATCACAGCTCTCTTGCTTTTCCCCCACTCCATCCAACTAACAAACCTCGCCACCATCCTTGCATTGCAGATCTACCAGAGCACCAAGAGACCATGCAGGTAGCAGCAGTGCGTGGTACAAGAACCGTTAACATAACATAAGTGCAAAAATGAGCGGTCCACTCATGACAATTTACGTTACGGAGCAAAATGAGCTGCTAAGGGTTTCAGCTTCCTGTGGCTGCATGTCCCATGATAATCTGTAGCTACTAACCCCTTTGCTGCGTTCATATGTGTTAGGTATAATTTAAGAACCCCACTGTAGTCTCCGTTTTTCCTATTTGTAGGCAAGGGGGCCTCCAAACATCATGTTGAAATCGGCCCCCACCACCTTCAACACACCTTCAGTGGCCCGACAGAGTGTTCATCAAGAGGTTCTATTTTGGCCAAAAACCCATCAAATCTGGCCTCAAAACAGGTGTGCAACATCATTGACCTGACCGGGCTGAAGCCCCCCTGGAATGTCTGCTGAGTGTTGGGGCTTCCATGCCCTTTACCAGTTCAAAGGATCAGGAACATGGTCCTGGACATATTTTGTTTCTTCCGAGGCAAATCTACTATCTGCTCGGATGATCAAGCACTGCCTGTTTCCCTAAATCACAGCCCCCCTGAGACACACAGGCCGCGCCCTGTGCTCTGCAGCCAGTGCCATAATGAACTTGACAACATGTTCTTTTGTCATCAGCAGCATATGATATATATGATATGATATTATATGGCATTTAATAACGCACCTATACACAAGTGTTTGAAGGCGCAAAGGAGCCTTTCGTATGCATGATGGTGAATTTCCAACTGAAAGACCATGGAGGTCATTCCGAGCATGGAGGTAAGGTCCAAACCATGCCGGTAATGATTTACCGGCATGGTTTTCCGCTCCATGCCATTCCAACCCCACAGACCGTAAATTACGGCACCGTAAATTACAATGCCGTAATTTACGTTCCTGGGTCGCGCGCGCGCCCCACCATGGCGAAATTAACGGCATGGCGTAAACTGGAGCTGATTACAAGTAAGGAGCACACGTAAATTACGGCCTCCTCAAGGCCGTAAAGTACCTTACCGACATGGAGTACATACAGGCATCTCAGAGAAGGAGTAAAGAACCCTGAGCAGTGGGACCCAGAGTCACAGGTGCACACATGCAACACAGACAGAGGCCAGGAGTCTGCCACAGCAGAAAAGGAACACACCCACACACCACCCCCTCCCACTCCAAGACGACGCCAACCGAACAAGCAAGGCCACAACCACACAAACCCCTACAACAACACCACGCCCCCCCACTGAGGAGACACAGGGAATAGAAGGAGGGGGAGACAGGCCCTGCATGCAGCACCAGTGCAGCCTCAGTTACCACCCCAGCAGCCCCCATGCACACGCAGCATGTCCGGCCGCTCTAGGAGAAGTCCTACCAGATAGACACCCCTGACCACCTAGACTGTGACACCGTCACCACCATATTGCGCCACAGACACAAGAAAAGCGAGCACTATACAAATGTACAGTGCCAACCCGGCACAAGTGATGGTGTTGCCTGTGCCCCACAACCATGCCAAAGGCACCCACCAGCACACAGTGGAATGTCACAACCGTCCTTCATGCGGCCACATATACAAGTGACGTTACACCTCCGCAAGCACACAAGGGTCCACCAATCCCCAACATGGACCACCCCTGAGATACACAACAGTAAAGCTGGACCTAATGCAAATGGAGGCATGCCAAATGACAATGGTGCCCCTGACAGCACCCATAGGTCGTATGTGGACCAGCTTGGCATGCACGTTGCGGACAGCAACTGCAAACAATACCACTCCCCCTACGTGCAGATGGAATGCAACGCTACCAAGAACCGCACACATGGGTGGGCCCGACACCAAACAACTACACATGACTCAAAGGGCCAGCTGATCACCACGCCACCGCGCAACATGGCCCAACATGCAGGACGACCTGTCTGGCTGGCTGTTGAGTCGTCTGACTGTGTCATGCAAGTGCACTAGTGCCACGGGGTGTGTGCTAGGGATGTAACGGTATTACGGTATACCGTTAAAGATACCGTGAACCACTTAATTGAACAATAATAACCGTCACATTGTTTACACCGGTATACCGTTCATACCGTTAAGTGTCCTTTTCAATCTGATTTGGAAAGGCTGCAGTAAGCAAGTGCTGCACAGTCTTGGTCTTGCACTGTTGGATGTGCCGTCTGCCAAGTAGTTTCAGTTGGAGCAGTTTTTAATGCCATTCCATAAACCACACGTGCCTGACACAAAATCACTACGTTAGCAATAGGAAGAATAAATACAGTGCCAAGAAGAAAAAGGGTTTACTTTGGGTTGGCGGCTTTGGGGTTTATATATTTATAATGGATGTTTTCTAAACATATGACAATGGGGGATTTCCCTGGTTCTATCATTGAATTTACATATAATAAGTCACACTGCAAAATTTACTCATCTCTGTGGGTATTCCCTGCTGCCATACCAAAGGGTAACATGTCCGTGATTACTGAACACCTTTTGGCCTGCAAGTAAACTAAAGGCTGTAACGTAAAGAGAGAGTGCGTGTGCGTGTGTGTATGCGCACAAGCGTATACTACCATCAGACTCCATTGATCTGTGGCATGCAGGTTATCAAGATGGCAACATGTTCATCTTCACCAGTGGCCAGTGGGGGAGCTAAAAGCCTAAATGACCACTTAAGAAAAACTATTCAGTTTGCTTTGCCAGTCGCAGCAGGGCACCCCCCGCCACCCTCCTCCTCTTCTCCACACATGTTTGTGTTTGGTGGAAGCAAGGGGTGGCATTTCAGTGGAAAGTATGTTGAAAAGCCCAATACTGGCCCTGGATGCCTGGTTTTGTTTGTGATGATAAATCAGACAATTTATGACGTTTTAGAAAATATTTGTTAAGATTAGTTAACTCCACCTGCTATACCGCGATAACCATGATATACAGTCATTTGGCAAGAAGGTTATTGTACCGTCGAAAAACTAATACCGTGACACCCCTAGTGTGTGCCCACATGAACCGACTGCGTTGAAACCATGAAGCCATTGTACGGTGTTCACCCCGACAACAAACCTGCCACAGAACCAGTACAACGGCACATGTGAACAGATTCCCACTTTGCCAGAACAAGGCACCCACATCACACTACATCTCCACCAACTGACAAGGGCTAAGCACACTACACCAGCACCACTCATTGGCGGACACCACAACCGTAAGCGCATATCGGAGGACACACTGCACATGCACAATGTGGCATCCCCCAGCCTTGCACCACATTGGAGACCCATCCCTGGGAGTGGAATTCACAGAGGGCAGCAGGGGTACAATAACACGTCACCGGCATGGCACCCCCATAGGAGTGTTGGGAATCACCATAGAATGGATCAGAGCAGGATGAATACCATGCTCCACAGACTACAGCCATCACACCAAAATAAGAATTAACACAGTACACAGCACCACAATGATCCGATGCCAGGACAGCAGCATGCTGTCATGCCCGCGCCGCTGGCGCACGCATTGGCAACCATCATGGACTACTTGGTACTCATTTATCCTCCTAATACTCCTTCAACAACTCCTTTTCACGCCTTTGTCTTTTATTTCCATTTGCTCAACTTTGGTTCTTTGTTATTTTAATCAATTAACTACATTTACCATAATGCACCTGGCTGCAGTCCTCAATTCCTGGCTATTCTCATTCATCGTTATTGGGACCACAATCCCCAGAAGCCGTAGCGGCCAGTGCTGCTTCCACCTGCTCAGGACCAGAGAGGGAGGAGGCAGATTGCCTTCAGGTGTGCTGCTACAGGTGCTGTCAATTAGCCTGCCTCCGAACAGGGCAGGGTTGTATATAAGCAGTTGCCTGCAGGAGCACAGTGTCTTGCTTCTTGAGTTTTCCCCGCTCCTGTTTGCCTTGACCCTTTACCTTGTATGCTGTTCCTGTTGCTGCTTTATCCTGTTTTGTTCCAGTGCCCTTTCCGGGCTCCCTGCCTTGCAGCCGATTACGCTCCGCTGCCTTCTACCTACAGCCCTTGTCCTCTGGGCTTCCTGCCTTGCAGCCTGCACCTCTTCGCTGCCTACAGCCCTGCTCCTCTGGGCTCCCTACCTAGTGGCCCTATTCTTTTGGGCTCTCTGTCTGTCGCCTACTACTAATCTCTCTCTGTCCTGTCTTTCTGGACTCCCTGCCTTGCAGCCTACTACAGTCCTCTGCAGTCCAATACAGTTTGCCTGCACCTAGTGCCACTCTTGACTGCAGACCTGCTTCCTACTTTGCAGCCTTCTGTTTACCTGACTGCTGCTCCTTGTTCTCTTCCTTGAGTCCGCTGTACTCCACCTTAGGTTATCTATTTCAGTCTATCTGCCTTACCTTCATTTCCTTCTGCTAGATTGCTCATTGACTTCCTTTTCGCTGGATATATCTGTTCTTGTCTTCTCATGTGTCTTATGTAATCCCTTTGTACAGAGCTTGCCTGTTGGTTTCCGGCAGGCAACCTCTGCCCCTTCCCTTAGAGCTTGCCTGTTGGTTTCCTGCAGGCAACCTCTGCCCCTTCCCTTGTCCCGTTTTCAGTGTTACAGACACCCACTGCTGTTGTTCCCAGCCATGAGCATACCGCGTGGGCCTCTGTTATAGCAATCAGTGCAGAAGGCTGGATTTTCCTATG
The DNA here is from genome assembly GCF_040938575.1 of Ambystoma mexicanum. NCBI lineage: Eukaryota > Metazoa > Chordata > Amphibia > Caudata > Ambystomatidae > Ambystoma > Ambystoma mexicanum. Next base: position 331,922,957 of record NC_090925.1, on the reverse strand, counting down.
ATTCGTGGAACACTCTTTCCCATTTCAGCATACACCCCCAGAGGGAATCCAGTTTGTTTGGACCTTTGTATCTTTTGCCCCTTTTGGCTCACAGCTACTGTTTCCTACTCTTCTTTCTTGTTGAACATCCTGCTGTGTGTGCTTATCTGCTACCTCACCTCAGCACAGCCACCCAAACCCTACCTGGGTACCCTGTGCCACTCTTGACAGAGTGCCATTCCTGACACATGCAACAAAGGAACATGTACCTCAAGATGTCCACACCATCGTTCACGGACCATCATGTAGAGACAACACCCCACTGCATTACATTTCATCGTACACATATTTGTGTCCCTGACCGTGGCCAATACATCCATGGACATGTCCAGATGGCCATCATAGAAACCCTGCCATTACATCCGAGTACTGTCCTCCACCATGACAGTCCACACACCAACCTCATTTGGCAACACATGCAGCTGTTGTTGGCTGTCCCTTGACAGCAAGCCACATGACCCCTGTCATGAACCCCCTGAACAGGGCCATGGGGCAACCAGACTATGGCTGTCATGATGCCTACCCCCGGAGCACCAGGCCAGGCCCAGCACCCCTGGGAGCAGGCATCATGCCCCCGGGTAAAAGCCCAGCGGCCCTTTATAGGGGCTCTTTGGACTCTGTCCTGGCGCCCTTGGCGCCAGGCTCATGTTGGACATCAGTCCTGGCGCCAAAGGCGCAAGGCTCATAAGGGGAAGTGTTTGGGGCACTTACCTGAAGCAGACCATGCTGCACACTCACCTGATGCAGACCATGCTGCATGAAGACCCAAGCCAAATGAGGCTTAGGAGGGACTATTTTACTGAAGGGACTATTTTGTTACTTGGGTGGGGCTGTGGAAGAATACTCACCTGGAACTTCTTCCAAGGCTATTTAAGCCACGCCCGGACAGCCACACGTGCTTCGCGTTGTTCTGCATCCCAGCAGCTGAACGCTCACCGTGTCTGCTCCTGCACCTGGACTCCAGCCACGCCCGCCTCGAACCCGGAACACCTGTAAGGAAAGAAGAGAAGAGAAAGGTGAAAACCAAGAACTTATTCAAACTTCTTACCTGCGTCCGGAATCTTCACGCCAGCATTCCTGAAGAAAGACTTCCATTTAAAAGCACTGTGTTGCTCGCTGCAGCGCCGCGCTTCACTCACCTGTTCCCGAGACGCCGCCCGGCTCCATCGCGGCTCTCAGCACCAGTCGCCACATCTCTGCACCTAGGGGAGAGAAGAAGAGACAAAAGGTGAGCAAAGGGAACACAAGAGGAAAGCCGAATTTTCAGCCATATTACTTACCGGCTTTTCTTGGTGAACCATTCCACATCTCGGGTCGGCGCCGCTTCTTTGGCAGGTACCGCACCCCGGCCCCTATGGGGAAAGGACAAAAGACATTACTGGGGAATATAAAGACATTTAAAGGGGTCGCCCTCATCACTAACTCACCTGATTTTACCATCGGCAATTTAACCCCTCAACGCATCGCCTTCGTTCTGCACCTGAAATAAAGGACAGATCACAGGTTAGGAAAACAACATAAAAGGAGGCTCACACTTGAACTTTTGCATCTTCATACTTACGGCGTATCGCTCAGAAAAGTCAAGTGGATTTGCCAGCGCCATTCTGAAAACCAGTGAAGTAACTGAACGAACGCGCGCCCCTGCACCAGAAGCAGGATGGAGAGTTCATCCTTCCAAACCATAAGGTGAGCTTAAAACGGGGGTTTTGGAGGAAGTCAGAGAAGAACTAAGGGGGAAAGGGGGAGCAAGCACACTATTCTGCAGACAGTTAATCCCCTTTCTCGTCTGCAGAAGGATATTCCTACGGGTCAGACAAGCAAGATTTGGGGGTCCTGTTCAATCGGTGGTCCGAGTTCTGCGCATCACGAGGCCATAGCAACCCAGACCAGACCAGCGCCTCCGTGGGAGCCAGGTGAGCATTACAATGGCCATACACGTGCATGCTTGTAGATGAAGCAGTCACCAGGCTTGCGTGATGCACATATGTGCCGGCAAACCAGGACTGGTGGCTGACCCCTCAAATGATATTTGGTGTCAAATGGGCCCATGCCATATGTGCAGATGGACAAAAAGTGCATCCCACCGTGAGCGGCTATCACCCCTGACATGGTACTGCTACAACCACAGGACGATGCGGTGAAGGCGGGGGGTGAAATGCCAACAAAGATCCATTGAGGCTGTGCACTTGAGGGCCATGTAATGCTCTGTACTTACAGTGGACAAGGTCTCCAGGACACAAGTCAGTAGGGGGTCTCATGACATGGGCACACAGGGCAACGGATTTGTGCATACTTGTACACCATGCACTGGCAGTAGTCAATGAACAAATGTGCAATGATGAATGTCCACAACGGTTGAACTTTGCAACACCAATTGTGTATTGTGATAAAAAATGGTAAACAAAATAGTGCTTCCATCAGCAACTGTCCATGCCCCCTCCCCCCTCCCCCCCAACTCCAGAACAAACCATCACCCACCTCCCCCCTCACCCCCCAACTCCAGAACAGACCATCACCCCCACCCTCCTCCCCCCAACTCCAGAACAGACCATCACCCACCTCCCCCTCCCCCCCAACTCCAGAACAAACCATCACCCACCTCCCCCCTCCCCCCAACTCCAGAACAAACCATCACCCACCTCCCCCCTCCCCCCCAACTCCAGTGCAGTCGTCCCATGTAGGGTGTGGGGCCCACATGTGGCATGATTGGCGAATGGCTAATGTCTCTTGCCCCCCCTTGTCTGGGGGAGGCAAGTCCCGGTGACGCAAGGAACGCCGTGTGCGTCTCTCTGGGCTGCATTGCGTGGCCTCACTTGTCGCAGATGTGCCCTCCTGGGTATTGTTTTGGCCTGCCTCAAGGGCATTTGCAATGTGATTCAGGACATGGCATAGCCGGATCGTGTTGTCCGTCAGGGAGTCGCACAATCTGGTGGTGCAGTCATTGAGGGACTGCCGCATTTGATTTAGTTCCTCATGTAGTTCAGCCTGGGCCTGGCGATTGTCCTCAATATAGTTATCAATGAGATTGCTCAACTGGCGCACTTGGTGTTGGTCATGGGAAGGGGGACCATCTGAGGATCCACTGGCAGGAGCATGCCCTGCAGGAGGTGGTATGGGTGGACTTGGGGGAACAACGTCATACACCTGCGGGTCAAGTTCAACACTGTGCACAGGTGATTGTGCATCCCCGGAGTCACGGCATGATGCAAGGGTCACGGGGCATGGCTCCGGCATGTGCATGCTGTCCTGGTCGTCCTCCAACATGGGCCCCTGGATGGGTGGCGGGCTGGGCTCCCACTCATCCGGGGCGGTAGCAGCAGCCTCCCCTGAGACGCTCGACTGTGCTGAGCTGGGGGTTTGCACAGTTTCTGCCGCCGATGCTGGGTGGGTTGCTGGTCTGCCAGCTTCAAATGGCCTTTCCGTAGGCTGGGGGGTGGTTTTTCTGGCTGCTGGTTTCGGCCTGGCCCTGCCAGTACTCGCGGAGGTGCTTGGGCGGCTTCCTTGGGGCTCTGTGCTGTCATGGTCTGTGCCTGTGGGGGTAGGAGAGAGGGACAACATTAGTGTATGTGCAATGTCCTATTTGCATACATGGTTGCATGGACATTTCGGTCATTTACGGTTTGTTCTGTTTGGGGGGTAGCTATAGCAGTGGTACAAGTGCATGGTGATGACATATACACATGTCTGGGAGTGATTCATTGTGCCCTGTTCATGTACATTTTGGCTGCTACTATGCCTACCACGCTGGACAATGTGCATGATGGCCTGTGCAAGTCAATGCACTATGGTAGATGTGTGTTATGTAATCGCACTTGGCCCAGCATTAGGTGGCACTTGCCTCAGCATTTGTTGGATGGGAGGAGGGCAACACGAGAGGGTGCCTTCGATGGCCCCTGGGTCAGTTTACATCATGTAATGGACATTGGCAGTGTACACTGTCGACACTCACCTCCTTCTCCAGAAGTCGTTCCCCCCCACTCCATGGTCCCCACGCCCTCAATGGATTCCGTGCCAATGAGCTCCGCACAGGTCTCCTCCCAGGGCTCGAGTTGTACTGCGGTGCTTGGCCCACCTCCCGTCTGCAGGGCCTGGCTGCGGTTGCTGGAAGGGAGGCCCTGCACCCGCACCCGCAGGCCGTCCCACCGCTTGCGGCAGTCCTGGGGGGTGCGGGGGTGTTGCCAAAAGCGCTCACCCTCTGTGCCAGTTCCGCCCAGATGGTCTTCTTGCGTAGGGTTGATTCCCTCCGCATGTCGCCACTGAAGACTACATCAGCATGCTCTGCCAGGTGGTCTACCATGGCCTGGAGTTCGTCAGGGCAGAATCTCTGCTTGCGGATGCGATCCGCCGCCCTTTTTGGTGCTTTCGGCATGTCCTGCGGTGCCTGATCTGGTTCCCAACTTTGTTTCCCTCACAGGGCTGCTGGCGGCTGCGGATGGCAATGGATTGTGTTTTTAAAGATGGCCGCCGCTCTCCTTCCCGTTCCTGTGCAATGTCGTAATTTCTGGTTCCTTTTTTTTCAGTTACCGTAATTTACGGTCAACGTAATTTACGGTCACCGTTATACTTGCTTACAGGGCGGTGTTGTACTTTACGTGTCGCTGCATGCCGGTAGGGGTTTTTCGGGGGGTTTTGCAGCAAGTCGCGCGGTTCTTTTCCGGCATGGCGGAAACCGCGTGTCCGAGAGCTCGGAATGGGTCGTAATTTTCGACCTACAACCAGCAGGGTGTCGGACTTTACGCCATGCCGGAAAATTCCGATACTTACCAGCATGACTCGGAATGAGGCCCCATGAGTCACCATGCAAATCTGTGACAGTTAAAGTGAGCAAGACAATAAAGCACCCTTTCAAATATTTGTTCATGCCCATACGGTCTAATACTTGAAATGCTAAAAAGTAAAGTTTGATTTGATGTCCTTAATTGAATGTTCTTAAAACCATACATAACAACATGCTGGAGGTTTGTGACGAATCTCCAAACCTAAGTGAGTTTTTGACACAACTTATTTTATTATGTGTCTTAAAGCGCTGAAAATAAAGCAGGTAAACAGATCTTTTGCCTTTTGCATCTTACAGTTTACCATTTTGGATGTGGAAAATAAAGGTACACTGATATTATTTTGGCCCAACATGCTGCTTAAGGATTTACATGTTGTCATGATGCTTTACTATGCAATTTGTGTGTTTTGCAAGTAAAATCTATAGGACAGTATTATTGTAGGTCTTGACACGGAAACTTAAATATTTGTTCCAAGTAAAGCAAGGAAGAAGGTGGCCGTGCCCAAATTGCAGAGTGGGTTTAAATCCCTGCTTAGCTGTTTAGCTTAAGTGTGTGATCCAAAAAAAATAATGTAACGATATCCTGACTTTAACTACAAAAATTGGAGTGCTTATAAGTGATTATGTTTACAATAGGACCGTTTTAATAAGTGTAGGGACACATTGGTGTTCCCCGATGCTCCTCTGCTAGTGGCTCCATTACTGTCACATAGAATTGCATTATTGCTGCACTGCCCCCCCACCCAGCCTTGTAGCACCTGATTTGATAGTCTCACCATCCAGTCAGTGCACCAGAGATTCTGGTATAGCAGACTAACTGTGGTAGAACCAACATTACATTTTCTCCCCTGTTGCTCCCAGCCACTGAAGTTGCTTGGGCCATCCAGAGTACTGCCCCACACTCTGCTGTGTCCTGTTATGCTATGATATTGAGTATTTCATTGCACACCAGCTGCCAGTTTCACACTTTCTAGGATCTTCAGGATCTGCAAGAAGTGGGTGTTTCAAGACTTGAAGGAGAGAGTTAACTGATTGTAACATTGAAGCTGCACTAGAATAGTCTCATTACAATGAGTAATGAAGTTAGATGCCCCTAGACAAGTAAAGTTTGCCACTCCCCCACTGTCTCTAAAGTTAGCTCCTCTCCCAACATTTGAAGTTTTATTGAAAAATGTACTTGAACAAACCCAGTAAAACTTTAAAGTCGCTACTTTCAAGAAAGACGTCATCCCTCTCTGCACATTGCGCTTTAAAATATACTATTTGATAGTTGGTCCCCACACCAGACCATGGGGGGTGGGAAGAACAGTGGGCGTGGAGCCTCTCGTTTGTCCCGCCTATTTTCTGAAGTGGCCCCTCCCATCACCACTTAGCCCCACCCCGAAATGTAGGTTTCGTTTGCGCCTCTGCCCAACAATGGTACTTCGTCGGGGGCGGCAGGAAGCCTTGCACCGCTTTCCACAGGCCCTGGCTGTTGTTGTCGCCCTTGTCCAGCCCGATCTAAGATTCTCTGACATTAAATCTGATCATTATTAACTTCACCCTCACCACCCACAGTCCTCCACCCCATCCCCGCATCCCCGCCGCCCACACTTCCAATCGGCGCTGAAGCCCCTCGTGCAGGCCTTTGTTGCCAGCACTTTGCTGCAGCCTCGCGCTGCCCAAGGTCAGGCTGGCGCGTGCACGCTGGGAAATGATGCGCATTCGCGATGCGCTGATTCCATTTTCAAGGCTACCTTGTCTAATTGAAATAGTAAACAAAAGCCGTGCCGTTGTCAGCTCATTCCAGGTCGTGCTGTGCAGCCGCTCTCCCTTTCTCACAGCACTACAGAGTGCCTCATTGCGCCATCAAAGCTGCATAAGCATGCGTGGCTACAGTATCAGTGCCGCTCCACCAGCCGTATGCACGTGCAGTGTGTGTCCCTCGTTCACATCAGCATGTCCGTCCATTCGAACATGGAACAGTGGGTGCTCCTCCATGACCTCATAGTGCGGTGTACGTTCCTCTATTATAACATGGAACAGGGTGTGCTCCTCCATGACAGCATAGTGCGGTGTACGTTCCTCTATTATAACATGCAACGGTGTGCTCCTCCATGACATCATAGTGCGGTGTACGTTCCTCTATTATAACATGGAACTGTGTGTGCTCCTCCATCGCAGCATAGTGCAGCATATGTTCCGTCTATTATAACATGGGGCAGGGTGTGTGCAGCATAGTGCAGCATATGTTCCGTCTATTATAACATGGGGCAGGGTGTGCGCTTCCATGACAGAAGAGTGCAGTGTATGTTCCATCTATTATAACATGGAACACTGTGTGCTCCTCCATCACAGCATAGTGCAGTGTATGTTCTGTCTATTATAACATGGAACAGCATAGTGCAGTGTATGTTCCTCTATTATAACGTGGAACAGTGTGTGCTCCTCCATTACAGCATAGTGCAGTGCATGTTCCTCTATTATAACGTGGAACAGTGTGTGTTCCTCCATTACAGCATAGTGCAGTGCATGCTCCTCTATTATAACATGGAACAGGGTGTGCTCCTCCATCACAGCATAGTGCAGTGTATGTCCCTCTATCATAACATGCAAAAGTGTGTGCTCCTCCATGACAGCATAGTGCAGTGTATTCCTCTATTATAACATGGAACAGTGTGTGCTCCTCCATGACAGCATAGTGCAGTGTATTCCTCTATTATAACATGGAACAGTGTGTGCTCCTCCATGACAGCATTGCAGTGTATTCCTCTATTTTTTATTTTTTTTATTTTCTGACATATATTCAGGGAATACCTGAATTTTATCAAAGTTTCTATTTCTGTTCAAACGTCCCGTTATCAGGTTTCACAAAAAAGGCTTCGTACAGGTCTACCTAAACATCTGCCCGATTTTCTCAGCAGTGCCGAGTCCATGTGAGCCTCGAGATGGTGGTGGAGGGGGTGGAGGATGCCTCGTTGATCGGACGAAAAGCCAGATCGATTAGGTTTGCCGTTGCCACCGTCCACCTGGTGGTTTCTCCAGATATCAGTGTATTCCATAGCTCATCTTCTTGGAATATCCACGGATTCGAGATCAAGGGCAGAAGGTAGGTAGATCTGTTTTGTTTGGTGTTGGGGCAATTTATAATCAGATGTTTTAGTGTTTCCACCACCATCGTTTTTTTACATAGCCGACAGCCCTGATTGCCTACAACACCTCATATTGTTAGAATTTCTCGAGTTAGGAGTATGTTTAATCTTGCTTTCATAAACAGGATTCTTTTCCTTTTATCTGGGAATTTGTCAGCGTAGTTCAGTGGCTTTTTCACTTTGTTAAACATTGGAGGAAGATGGAATAGAAGTTTGTTTTCTACTGCTTTCTGTATCGTGTTGATCCAATCCATTTGTTCGATTTTCTGTTTGATTCTGTCCGGGTTTTCTTTTAGATCTAATTCTGTGCATACAATTTCAGACAACCTTTCTTTTCTGATTTTGACCCACTTTTTTGAGAGCTTTACATTTACCATTTTCCAGTTCCTCTTTGATGATGGTGTAGGCGGGTAATGATTCTGCCAGGATTATTTTTCTATAAAGTCTCATGGCACTTTGGTCAACTGTCGAGGCTAGAGAAACTTAACCCAGTTCTCTTCAAATAGCGACCATTGAGGTCGACTTGGGTAGGCCGAGAACAGCTTTCCAGACCATACCTTCCAACTTATTCCATACCATGTGGGGGATGAAGAGTGAAGCCTCCATTCCATACGCCAGCGCCGATACTACTTTGGCTTGTAAAAGTTGATTGCAGGCCTTAGTGAGAACTTACCGAACTCCCTGTCCACAGTTCTCATTTGCAATGTTAGTCTTTTTGCTTTCTCCCAGAGCAGGCCTTGCATTGCCATGTCTGTTCGTGAGTTTTAACACCCAGGTATCTGATATTTTTTACCTTTTCGATCTTAGTATTATCTACATGCCACGACTCCTGTTTCGACAGTTTCTTCGGGAGTTTCTCAAATGTCATGATTTTTTTTTTTGTTGTTTATTTCGAGATGATTTTCCTCGATATATTTTGCCAGCTTTGTTAATTTTCGCTGGAGTCCGACTTTCGTCTGGTCAATCAGGATCACGTCGTCCGTGTACAACAGTCGCGGGATGATGGTTTTTCCTATTTTAGGTGGAAAAGTCCTGATGTTCGTTTCTGCGTGTTGAAAGACTCCCAAGAATGCAATAAACAGAGCAGGAGCCAAGGGGCAACCCTGTTTGACAGCCATTTTCACCTGGATTTCCTCTGATAGAGTTCCTTGTTGGTTGAGCTTCACTCTTATGGTGGTATGCGAGTGAAGCACTTTAAGAGGGTCGAGAACCGCTTGAGGGCAGTTTCGAGTTTCATCCACAGCATATTACGGTCTATCTTGTCGAAAGCTTTCGACAAGTCAACGAAAGCTAAGTAGACCTTTGGTGCCCCTTCCTTTACTTTTGCTTTCAGGATGTTGATTATCAGGATGTTTATTGCTGTGGTGCCATTTTTTTGGAAGCCTGTTTGCAGAATGTCATTGCACGGGCCAGTTTTTTCCCAAACTCTGAAATGGTCAAGTAGAAGAGTAGAGAAGATCTTTCCTATAATATCCAGCAGTGCGATCGGCCGGTAGTTTTCAGGGTCTTCCCGGCTGCCCTTCTTATAAATCGGTACAATAACAGCTTTCTGTCATGTCTCGGGAATTTGATGTTTTCTTTCACATTCCCTGAAGATCTTTCCGATCACCCCTGACCACTCTTTCGGGAATTGCTTGAGGTTGATATTTGTCAAGCCATCCGGGCCAGGAGCTCTGGATGTTTTGAGTTTTCTAATTTTGTTTCAATGTCTTCTGAATTAGAAATGTTCACCCAAGATGGGTTAATATTGCGTTCCGTCGCGACGCGAGAATCCTTTGGCTCGTCGAACTCATTCGAGAAGTACTCTATCCATTTGGCTTCTGACACTGCATTGCTCAAAGTTGTGCTCGCTGAGGGGTTGCTGTTTTTTATCAGCGACCAAAATTCGCTAGATTTATTGGTTGTCAATCTTTTCATCATTTCTTCCGCATCCTGTTGGTATTGTGCAGCCCTTTGTTGTTTCCGCCAGCCAGCATATCTTTTTTTTCCCTTTGCCAAGATGACCAGTCTTCTTTGGTGTTTGTTTTCTTTGCCCTTCTTTTCAATTGTCGCCCTATTTTCCTTTGCTCCACCAGAGCTTTGTTGTACGCATGGTTTGGCTGGTCTTGTGTCCTCCGTCTTCCTCCTGCTAGTTTCTGGTAGGGCAATAGGAGCGGAAGGTAATTCGGTCTCTCATTTGCCGTACTTGACCGGTTGGATAGAATTTTTTCATCCCAAGATGTTTTAATTTTCAAGATGTCCGCTTCTGTTAAGCGTAGCCGTGTTTTTGGACAATTTACTTCAGTTGTGACAAGGTAGGCTGCTTTTTCTGGTCTCTGTCCTTGCCAGGTACATGTAAGTAAGTTTTGGTCACTGTTAGCCGTTTTTAGCACCTTGAAGCTCACTATATTGGGTATGAGGCCAGCTGTGATGAATATATAATCTAGAGTTGCTTTTGAGGCACCCCGTTCCCAGGTAGGGATGTTCATTTGTTTCGGAAAAATTTTGGCTATGTTTTGTATGTTTCTTGAGCTGATTACTTCCCTCCACGCTCTCCCGCGTTCCAGGGTTGCATCCCCTTGCTCCTGGCGTTGTTTGACAGTAGACGGACCCTGTTGCTCTTCGTTATAATTTGCATTGAAATCTCCACATACCATAATTTCAATTTCCTCAAACTCTTCATAGAGTTGGTCAATGGTTGCACCCATGATTGAGCAGAATGCTTTTGAGGTCATCCGCTGGGGGTTCCAGTAGCAATTTATAATTGCTAAAAGGTTCAACCGACCTCCTTGTTTCTTCCAGGTAAGTTGAGACCATGTTGTCAGGATCACCAGCATTTCGTAGGTTTCCTTCCACTTCTGGGGTGCTGTAAGTCCAAGGCCTGTTTTGATGGCTGTTAATAGGCCCGACAATGGTCTTCCTAAGAGGCCCTTGATCGCTGGAAAAATTTCCACAGAAAAACCGTCCAGCGTGGGTTTATCTAGCAGCCATGTCTCCTGGAGACATAGTATGTCATATGCACCCAAGTTCACATATCCCGGCGTTGTTAAATGCATGTGACCTCTCGTATTCCAGGATCCCAGGGTGAAATTATCCTTGTCGTGCCGCTCCTCTCTGCTCAATATAGCTGTGAGTTTCTTGAGGACCGGCCCTGGTCGCTGCTATTTGAAGGTTTTCTTGGACAGGTTGATGTGAACCAATTCCATGGGCCTTTCGGGTGTGTGTAGTCTCATGTCTTTATGGTGGACTTCGGGTCAGAGACTTTTAAAGTAAAATCGGCTCTTGGGTGGAGTTCCTCGTCTTCCTTTCTCCTAGTTCTTGTAGATCTGTATTCCTGGTCATACTTCTTTCTTTCTGAGGCATGTCTTTGCCAAAGTTTTTCGACTTCATATTTCCTGATCTGATCGATTTGTCATTTTTCATTTCTTTGGTCATGCAAGGTCCCTCCCGAGCTGGTTCATCTTCCCTTGGGATTTTCCATCAATTGTGGCGATAAAGGTCTTCTGTTTTGGAATGATAGTGCGATTCATGTTTTCTTGGTCTTGTCTTTTCTATGTCTCGCTCATTTCTTTCCGGCTTGCTTATTTCGCTCAAGGTGAAGCCCATCAGGGCTAATTCTTTGAATGCCGACTGGTCAATATGTGTAATTCCCGCTGCTTTTACATGAAGGTGTGCTTTGGCTGTTTTATCCTTGTGGTATGGTTCTACCAACTTGAGGTCCTCAGTTCTTATACACCTTAGCGATTTGGCTCTTTTCATTATCTGCAAGACCGTTGGCCGATTTACAATTAGATATTCTTTTTTTGAGTCCAATTGCTCCAACTTAAATAAGCAGGTCTGTTCGTTTCTGTTGGAGTCCCTTTTGTCCTTTCCTCTTGCTGAGGCTGCCTCTGAGTCTTGACCTTACTCTTGTGATTGTCTGTTGGTTCTCTTCCCAGAGTCTGCAGCTGCTTTGATAGGCGTCCCCTTTTTTTGATACGTTCGCACTCCGGTTCCCGTTTTCCCAATGATTATTCTCTTTGTTGGATTTCATTGGTTCTCTGGCATTTTTTTTTTTGGGTGTTTAGTTTGGGGTCGTGGAGGTCTTGGTGTTATCTTCTTTTAATTCTGATGGATTTTTTCCCAATGTTGTGATAAATTCATTAAAGCCGAGTCTGTCATGAAATCTTCCACTTTTCTTGGTGATCTCAGCGCAATATTCTTAGGTGGAGTTGCTTCATCGAGAATTTGGATCTCTTCTACATGGGACCCTGTTTTTTTGAGTATTAGGACTTGTTGCTCCCTTGACGATTTGTGGGGCCCACCAATGGCTTTTGGATTAAACTTGTTGGCACGTACTTTTTGTTCTTTTGAGAAAGATTCTCTTGACTTTTCTCTGTCGTTCTGGCTGGTGTTTTGCTTTCACTAGTTACCTTCTGGGATTGTGCTTCGTATAGGTTGTCTAACTGCACAGAGTGAGATGGTGAAAGTTTTTTGGTCAACAACTCCATGCTTTCAATTTTCCTTTCGAGGGCTTCGATTTTAGTTTCCCAAGCTTTTTGATGGATACTTTTCTGGTCCTCCACGGCCGTTATATAACTTTCTACATATGACATTTTTGATATCATGTTTGTAAGAATTGCTGTGTTGTCTTGGATATCCTCTTTTATGGCTTCGTACAATTTGCAAAATGGTGCTAATAGGATGGACATCGCTGACATGATTGCTATCATGTCCGGCTTCTTGTTTGGGGAGTCTTTCTATACGGCTGCGGCTATATCACTTAAGCGGTGGTGATTTTTTGGGGAGGTATGTATTTTATCCGGTCTTTTAAAGGTGCCTGAAATTTCCAAAGCTGCGCGGTCCATTGAGATACTTAGGTCCTGATCCATCGGTAGGCGACCTGCCAAGGATCTTTGGTGCATGTGCGAAGCTTCCCCCTTCCCAGACTTTGAGGGAGGCGTCGTTAGAAGACCAGTGGCCAAGTGGGGCTTAGTCCATGCGAGTCGATGCTCTTTAGCCCCCGCCGGACTGTCCCACCTTTGGATTTCCTCCAGTGGTTGGCTAGGCCATATTGGATCCCTCCTTGCCTCCTCTGCACTTTCTTTTATGTCAGCGTGGGTCGTCTGCGCCACCTTTCTATTCACTATGGGTGTGTCCTTTAACACTGTGGCTTTCGAAGCAGTGCCGTTTTCTGTTAGGCCTGGGGTCGGTTGTTCATCCCCCTTTTCCATTGGAGGGGTTTTGTTTTCACCCATAGTGCTTTTGTTCAGATTTCCTGTGTGCTGGATCTCTTCCTCTGCCGGTGTTACCTTTGAGGTCGGAATTGAGTCCATTTTCCTTAGTTTTAATCCCAGCAGGTTTTCTTGTGCCACTTCGAGCATCTCTGCATCCGAAACCTCTGTCCCCGCCATTAACTTTCGTTTATATTGTTGGGTGAAAAAGGCCTTTAGTGGGCAGGATAGGAGTGGAGAAGGTAGGTTTCAGGGCGTAGTACCTCTCCTTTTTATCACCTTTACTTCATCCCTACTCCTGTCTTTCCGGTCCTTGGTCGACAATTTGTTTGGTTGATTCGTAGTGATCTTTGTTGGTTTTTGCGCCTTTTTTGTTTTAGTTCTTTTCTTTCTTTGTTTATTCGCTGCCAGCTTTAGTTGTTCTCCCTCTGTTTCCTTATTAGAGTCCTCTAGTTCGCTAGCCGTGTTATCTTCGGAATTTTTTCCTCCATCTTCAAAGACATCGTCGGTCTCTCTTTCTGAAATGGATTCACTTGTGTAGATCTCAACGGTTTCTTTCTTGTCCTTTTCCAGGTTTTTCTCCACCGCAGCTACTCTAGCCCTATTAGTCCTGTTAGTCCTGTTATTCGAAGTTGGGGCTTGGGATTTGTTGGCAGAGTGAATCATTGCCTTGATTTTAATTGGTTTCTGCACGAACTCTGTGCTGTTTGTCGATTCCAAAGGCATAATTGTTGCCTTTTCTTTTATTTTGTTTTGCGACTGCGGACTTGTCCTATGCTCTACAAGTTTGCCGCTTATTTGCTTCTTTTGCTGCCCTTCTTCCCCCTGGTCCAACGAGTGTGGACTCTCTTCAGAGGTTGCCTGTCCCTCTGCTGTGGTTAATTTGTTGCAGGGTGGGCGGGTGGAGGTCCCATCCCACGTAGGTTCCTTTTCCTTCCCCACCAGCATGGGTGCCGGCAGGGATGCCAGATTGGCGGCGCTGCCTTCACTCCTTAACTCCGCTGGAATGACTCCTGCCGTCCTGTCATTCCGACTCTCCCCACTGCCGAGGTTCCGCTTTGGTCCCGGCGAGGGCCGTCCTCCGACAGCCCTAGCATTGGAACCACTCGTCCCCAGGACGGTTGGCGGGATGCCCACGGCAGCAGAGCAGGACGAGATGGGAGTGGGCCATGGCCCTCTTGCTTCAACCGCGGGTTCTTCCGCGGCGCTGAACTCCTTGAGCTCGTTCAACTCCTTGCGGACGCTGGTCTCCATCTCAGCCTGTGCTCCCTCTCCAGCTCCGGACCTCCGGCTGTGATGGGCCTCCCCTGCCAGCGACGTTGGAGAGCCGGGGGGGAGCTGGGGTGAACCTTCTGCAGGATGCTCGCTCGTGCCCATAATGCAGGTAATGCAGGTAATGCAGATCATGATGGCCTTGGTTGGTTCTTGGCTCTAGGGCCCTGGGGTGCTTCCATATTGGCGGCCACTGCATCCCAGGGGCTTTCTTGAAACGTGGCTTCGCTGGTTCCTTTGCTCAGCGATGGTTTCGTTTTCAAAGGCGCCTCGCTCTTCTCATGTTTATTTTGCGAGATGTCCTTGGGGGTAAAGGTCTGGATGGTTTTTCCAACGGACGGCGGAGGTCTCACTTCCGGCTCCATCGCGCTCTTACTTCGCGTCTGCAGCGGACTGCTGCAGACTGGCTCTAACCTCGGCTCTCAGCTCCGCTCACTGCTCCGCGGTGTATTTGGTCAGTTATAGGCACTTCCTGGCACAATGAAGAGGATAGGCTGCAGACTGGCTCTAACCTCGGCTCTCAGCTCCGCTCCTTCCTATATTATAACATGGAACAGTGTGTGCTCCTCCATGACAGCATAGTGTGGCATATTTCCTTCCATTAGAACATGGTGCAGTGTGTGTGTGTTGCTCCATTGCAGCAGGGTTCAGTGTATTTTACTCCTTAAGAAAATGTTGCAGAACATGTTCCTTCATTAGAACATGTTGCATGGCAGTGCATGACATTCAATCGAAACATGGTCACGGTGCATTGTGCGATCCTTCAGTAGAATATGGTCCACTGATTGTTCCTCCATTACAGCATAGTGCAGTGTATGTTCCTTCAATCCAATATGGTGCAGTGGTTATTCCTCCATTACATCACAGTGCAGTGTATGATCCTTTATTACAACATGGTGCAGTCTATTCCTCAATTGGAGCATGGTGCAGTGCATGTTTCTCCATTAGAACCTGGTACACTGTGTGATAATTATCTAGAACATTGTGCATTGTGTTCGTCCATTGCAGTATGGTGCAGTGCAAGTGTATCCGTTGGAACATGGTACACTGTATGTTCCTCCATTACTGCATAGTGCAGAACATGTTCCTTCATTAGAACAGGATGCACTGTTTGTAAGCATAGTGCAGAGCATGTTCCTCAGTTACAACATGGTGCACCGTGTGTACAGCATAGTGCAGAGCATGTTACTTCATTAGAATGGTGCACTGTTTGTTCCTTCACTACAGCATAGTGCAGAACATGTTCATTCATTAGAACAGGGCATAATATTTTTTTTCCATGACAGCATAGTGCAGAGAATGCTCCTTCATTAGAACATGATGCACTGTGTGTTCCCCCATTACGGCATAGTGCAGAACGTGTTTCTTCATTAGAACATGGTGCACTGTGTGTTCCTTCATTACAGCATAGTGCAGAACATAGTCCTTATTAGAATTGTGCACTGTGTGTTCCCCCATTACGGTATAGTGCAGAATGTGTTTCTTCATGAGAACATGGCGCACTGTGTGGTCCCCCATTATGGCATAGTACAGAACATGTTCCTTCATTATAATGGTGCACTGTGTGTTCCCCCATTGTGGCATAGTACAGAACATGTTCCTTCATTATAATGGTTCACTGTGTGTTCCTTCACTACAGCATAATGTAGAACATGTTCCTCCATTATAACATGGTGCACTGTGTGTTCCCTCATTACGGCATAGTGCAGAATATGGTACTTCGTTAGAACATGGTGCATTGTGTGTTCCCCATTACGGCATAGTACAGAACATGGTCCTTCATTAGAACATGGTGTACTGTGTGTTCCTCCGTTACGGCATAGTGCAGAACATGTTCCTTCATTAGAATGGTGCACTGTGTGTCCCCCCATTACGGCATAGTGCAGAGTACGTTCCTTCATTAGAACATGGTTTACTGTGTGTTCCCCCATTACGGCATAGAACAGAGCATGTTCCTGCATTAGAACATGGTTCACTGTGTGTTCTTCCATTAAGGCATAGTGCAGAACATGGTCCTTCATTAGAACATGGTGCACTGTGTGTTCCTCCATTACGGCATAGTGCAGAGTATGCTCCTTCATTAGAACATGGTTCACTGTGTGATCCCCCATTACGGCATAGTGAAGAACATGGTCCTTCATTAGAACATGGTGCACTGGGTGTTCCACCATTAGGGCATAGTTCAGAACATGGCCCTTCATTAGAACATGGTGCACTGTGTGTTCCTCCATTACGGCATAGTGCAGAACATGTTCCTTCATTAGAACATGGTGCACTGTGTGTTTGTTCCTCCATTAGAACATGGTGCACTGTGTGTTCCCCCATTACGGCATAGTGCAGAACATGTTCCTTCAATAGAATGGTGCACTGTGTGTTCCCCCATTACGGCATAGTGCAGAACATATTCCTTCATTAGAACATGGTGCACTGTGTGTTCCCACATTACGGCATAGTGCAGAACATGTTCCTTCATTAGAACATGGTGCACTGTGTGTTCCTCCATTACGGCATAGTGGAGAACATGTTCCTTCATTAGAATGGTGCACTGTGTGCTCCCCCATTACAGCAAAGTGCAGAACATGTTCCTTCATTAGAACATGGTGCACTGTGTGTTCCCACATTACGGCATAGTGCAGAACATGTTCCTTCATTAGAACATGGTGCACTGTGTGTTCCTCCATTACGGCATAGTGCAGAACATGTTCTTCCATTAGAATGGTGCACTATGTGTTCCCCCATTACGGCATAGTGCAGAACATGGTCCTCCATTAGAACATGGTGCACTGTGTGTTCCCACATTACGGCATAGTGCAGAACATGTTCCTTCATTAGAACATGGTGCACTGTGTGTTCCTCCATTACGGCATAGTGCAGAACATGTTCTTCCATTAGAATGGTGCACTATGTGTTCCCCCATTACGGCATAGTGCAGAACATGGTCCTCCATTAGAACATGGTGCACTGTGTGTTCCCCCATTACGGCATAGTGCAGAACATGTTCTTCCATTAGAATGGTGCACTATGTGTTCCCCCATTACGGCATAGTGCAGAACATGGTCCTCCATTAGAACATGGTGCACTGTGTGTTCCCTCATTACGGCATAGTGCAGAACATGTTCTTCCATTAGAACATGTTTCATTGTGGGTTCCTCAACTGCAGCATGTTGCAGTATGTGTGCCTTCATCACAGCCATGTGGAGTGTCAATGTCTAAATAGTAGAGCAATAAGGTAGCTGTGCTTCTTTCACAGTGTGGTGCAGTCCCAGTGGATCCAGGATGTGATGCCAACTCGGTGCATTCGTTTATGTTTATTTCTATAATGCGGGTTACTGCCCAAAGTCAAAGGGTACCTTGGCGCTTGAGTCATGCAGACCTGCTCATGCCTCATGCTACTGTGGAATAGAGAAAGGTGCATTCCTGGCTGTGGGAAAGGGAGCTGTGTTCAGTTTCTTTGTAAAGCAGCGACAATGAAGATTCCCCCTGCTAATAGCGCAGGGAGCTCTTGATTCTATTAAAGACAAGGAGGCGAGCATTATGCTTCATCTTCTTATTTATTTGCTCTCCAGCAGTTTCAACAAAATCAAACAAAATGTCCATCTTTCTGATGGCTCAAAACATTTTTTTTTTTTTTTTTTTTTTTCTTTTTCAAAACTTCATTTCAAAACTCCATTTCCCATCATCCTAGGCCCTGAACCCCGTGTCCTGGTCACGTGACCTAGTCCTTCCTCTTCCTGTAAACCTCCTCTTCTTTGACTGCAATGCAACTGATAACGTAAACATCTCCTGAACTAACACTCGATCCTGGAGGTCTCTGAACTGTAGAACTGTGGAACGAATCTCCCGCCTCCAAACTGCGATCTCGATCCATGTTTCTTGAGCTCACTCAGCCGTTCTTCTGGTCCTCTCCTAAGATGGAAACAACAGAACATGTTAGGGCGGCGGATACACACCCTATTCTTGGGAAAATTGAATTTGTTATACACTCCGTACATGTCTGCACGTAATCACATCATTTCATATCATTCTCCCGTGTATCTCGGGTGGGAAATTAATGCTCGCCTCCTTGTCTTTAATAGAATCAAGAGCTCCCTGCGCTATTAGCAGGGGGAATCTTCATTCTATGTCAAGACGGAGGCGAGCATTATGCTTGTTCAAAGCTTCTTACCATAGCTTCTGCTAGTGTATTAATTGGCTTAAAATAAAACGTCCTAAACGTGTTATCACTCGCCCAATCGGCTGCTTTCAAAATATCTTGCAATGTCGCCCCTTGACGGATTGCTCTGGATGCCCCTGCTCCACGCACGGAATGGGCTCCAAACCTCGTCATGTCAATCCCTGCTAGGCTCATGACTTCTCTAACCCATCTCGCTATAGTGGCTGTTGCTACGCCCTTATGAGGTTTCCTGCGCGCTATTAGCAATTGCGTTGTCCCCGACGGTCTCAGCTCCGCCGTCTTATTTATATATTCTCTAATGCATGAGGCTACGCACCATTTAGGATGATCTTGCATGTATGGATACGTTATTGATGAGGAGTCTGTTTTTGTCCTCCTGGCCAGATGAAAGGTCACACCGTCTGGCCCGTATACTATTCTGTCTACCTCCAATGCCCTGACGTCTGCAACTCTCCTGCATGAGATCATGCATAGAAGCATTGCTAATTTCTCTGATAGTCTTCCTAGCGATAGGTATCTATTACTGGGCCAGTCGGCTAATAAACGAAGCACGACTGTCACGTCCCATAGCGATTTGTATCTCGGCTGCGGTGGCTTCCTGTATTTTATCCCTTTCAGGAGTCTAATTACTGCCACGTTCTCACCCACTGGAACTCCTTCAATAGGCAAATGGCCTGTAGATATCGCGGATCTATATACCCCTATCGTGCGGTAGGCTTTACCGTCCTGCAGAAGTTCCGCTAGGAAGTTCACGATCTCTACTAGAGGGGCAGAAACGGGATGAAAACCTCTTGACTTGCACCATCTAGCCCATCTGCCCCAAGCTGCATCGTAGCTCCTTCTAGTCGAGGGAGCCCATGATTCTGCGATGAGGCTCGCAGCTTGTGCTGAAATTCCCGGGAGATTCCAACGTCTCCTGCTATCTTGCACGCCATTAGCGGCATCTTCCCCTTCACTCTCAGAGGGTGATACGATCCAATTGGGTCCGTGAGGAGGCCTTCCTCTTGCGGCAACACTCGCGGGTGGTCCGCCATTAGTTCCATCAAGGCGGGAAACCAGACCTGAGATTTCCATATCGGAACTACTATGATCAGAATCACTCCTTCCTTGCGTACCTTCGCTAGCACTCTGCTTATCATTATGAAAGGAGGAAAAGCATATAGCGTTTGCCCTCTCCAGTCTTGCAGAAAGGCGTCCGTCCCCGCTGCTGCTGGGTCCGGTCTCCAGCTGAAAAACTTGCTCATCTGCGCGTTCAGTCTGGACGCAAACAGATCTGCGTGAAACGGTCCCCAGAGCTTCTCTATCCGCTGAAAAGTCGCTCTGTGTAGCCTCCAGTCGCTGGAGTCTGTGAGATGTCTGGAGTTCCAGTCCGCCACTACGTTCTGGGCGCCTGGTAGATATTCTGCCGTAACTGCCGTGCCCGATTCCAGACAGGAGTGCCAGAAGTCCTTGGCTATCTCCGCTAACAATCTGGACTTCGTCCCACCTAAATGATTTATGTACTTGACTGCTGAGATGTTGTCCATCTTCAGCAGTATGCATGAATTCACCTTGTCCTTGGTGAAAGCCTTGATAGCAAATGAGCCGGCCAGAAGCTCCAGGCAGTTTATGTGTAGGTTGAGTTCCTCCGAGCTCCATCTGCCTCCCGTTTGGAGTTCTCCGCAACGGGCACCCCAGCCTGCCCTGCTGGCGTCCGATTCTATTATCATGTCCGGGCGGTCGCCGAAAATGGCTCTGCCGTTCCACGCCTCCATGTTCTGGAGCCACCACTCTAGCTCTGTTCGGGCTTCTTGGTCTAGCTGCACTAGCTGGTGATAGCCGAGCCCTTGCTGGAGGTGTCTTATTTTCAACCTCTGGAGCGCTCGGTAATGTAGGGGCCCTGGGAATATCGCTTGAATTGACGATGCGAGCAAGCCCACTATCCTTGCGATTGTTCGCAGAGATGCGGTCGGACTGGCGAGGCAGGTTCTTATTTCTCTCCGGATATCCCGAATCTTCCTGCTCGGCAGCTCCAGGGTCGCCGACCTGGTATCTATTATGAAGCCTAGGAACTCTATCCTCCTGGCTGGTATAGTTTCGGATTTCTCTTTGTTCACGAGAAAACCTAGAGACGTCAGTAGGTTCGCAACCCATCTGGTCTGATACTGCAGCGCCTCTTCGCTGCTCGCCATTATTAGGATATCGTCTAGGTATAAGATGATCCGAATACCCTTCTCCCTGATTGCTGCTGCTACTGGTCTCATCAGTTTCGTGAATGCCCAGGGAGCGGACGCTAGTCCGAACGGCATCGTGGCAAACTGCCATAACTGCCCATCCCAGTCGAAAGCTAGAAAGGGTCGGTATTCTCGATCCACTGGGACCGTAAGATAGGCGTCTTTCAGGTCTATTCTTGTGAGCCAGTCGCCCTGTCGGAGCGTGTCTCTGAGTTGGTGAGTCCCCTCCATCTTGAAGTGGTTGTAAACTACCCACTCGTTCAGGCCCTTCAGATTTATTACCGGCCTCGCTTTCTCTTTCCTGTGTACCAGGAACATATTGCTTATAAATTTCGGAGCTACGCACGGTTCGATGGCTCGTTTCTCTGCTAAACTCTGGAGTTCTGTTCGCAGCCGGTCTGCTTCTGCTCGCGCTGCTACTATCGGATTGGGGTTTTTGTACTGGATTGGGATCTGTGTAAATTGAATGTGCAGGCCCTTGACTGACTGAAGCACCCAAGCGTCGCAGGAAAGCGCGCGCCAGTTCTCCCAGTACTTCGCTGTCCTCCCCCCTACCGCAGGATAAGCGGATGGTCTCACCTGTGGGAACGTATTGTCCTCTTCCCTGTCCTCTGCCTCGCCTTCCCCTGGGGAAGCGGCCTCTGGGTTGGAAGAAGGTGTCTGGCTTCTTATCTTCCCAGTATTGCGCTCTGTTCGATTGAGGCCTTCTGGCTGTCTGATAGCGACCGGTCGCTCGGCCTCTGTAGCGGCCGGTCCCTCCAAAAACCCTTCCGGGGAAGATCTTCCTAATGGAGGCTTGCGCTTTCTCTAATGAGGTGTAGGTTCCTACGAATCTCCCCATCTCTTTTCCGAAAGTCTCGCCGAACAGAAGTCCCTGCGCGGCCTCTCCTGCCTCGTAGGAGGATAGATCTCCTAATTTTTGGTCTATCTTCAATAGAAGTCCCCTTCTGCGCTCCGAGGAAATGGCGCAGTTCGCGTTGCCTAACAGGCAAACGGCTCTTTGGGCCCAGTTCGCTAGCACCTCCGGGTCGATCTCCTCTCCTGTATCTTTCGCCCGCTCTGCCAGGTCCATGATCTTGGCCAGAGGGCCTGCCAGATCCAGGACCTTCTCCTGGCAGCTCCTCCAGGAGCGATCGATCCCCTTCCTAGGGTCTCTGTTCGATTTCGCTACGAACGCTAGCATCTTTGGATCTAACTCCGGCGCTTCTGCTACCTTCCCTGGGAGTTCTGGTCTGGGGCATTCTGCCCTCATTCTTTGCCTCACTTCCTTATCTAAGGCCTTGCGCAGTCTCTGCGTCATGTATCGTGCCACCCTCGGAGACGGCACCCATTCTGACGATCTCGGGTTTCTAATCTCCTCGGGCTGGAACATATCTGAGGTTTCCTCCTCTAAATGATTCAGCTTTCTCAGTCTCTTTTTCGGAGGCGTTAAGCTCCCTTCGTCTCCGTGTTTATCTTCGTCCTCCTGCGAGGACGTCGGAGATTCTATGGGCTCCTCCTCTTGAGGGAACTCCTCTCCTGTGTCTCCCATATTATCGTCCCCTGGGTAGGGGGTCATGAGGCTCGGCACCTCCGACTTGGCCATAAATGCTTCTCTGAGCCTATTGAAAGCGTCGGATGCCTCCGGGGCCTTAGGATTCGCCCCTTCCAATTGGCCCGGGGGGTCAGAAGAGTTCGCGCTCTTCCGGGCCTTCGTACACCCCTGTGGGCTCTCCGGCATGGCCCTGGTGGACGTGCTTGTCGACGGTATGGTGCTTATGTCCTTCTGGCTTAGGAATGTCTCAATTGTTAACAGGCGGTCCTGCAGGGGTTTGACTCCTATAGCCACTGCCTCGATGAGTGAATTACCTAGCACGTCCTTGAAGCTCTGAGCCAGATCTTCCGATTACGTGGCTTCCTGCTCCTCTTCACTCCACTCAAACTCGGCCATGATACGTGCTGGTAGGTGCCTGATAATACCTGATCGGTGTAAGGGCACGTCCACTTCTCACTCTTTTTCCTGAGGCTGCACCTGGCTGCGAAGCAGCTCTTTCAACTTTCAGCGGAAGCACTGAGTCTACAATTCGCTCTCGAGGCGTTCTCTGGTAACAGTATTGATATCACTCTGCGTGCCGATTTCTTCGGCTAAGCTCTGCCCCCGCGGGTGGGGGATGGGGAGGAGGGTTAACTTTCTCGCTCTTCACGAGGGTGGGGGACCCGCGTCCTCGCTGTCGGCGCGAGTGCGAGCCCCGGCCTCGCTGACCCCTGGAGTGCTGATAGTGCAGCACGGGGTCTAAAACAAACTAAAGTAACGGATTTTCGAATCCTGGCTACGCTGCGCGATCCCTACGCGCTGCTCTGGTGATTGGTCATGAGAAACGCAATCTATTATTACTATAATCGGTAACCCCACACAAAAAACTGGCGGAAAAGCGCAGCTAAGTGAAAAGGGTACTTATCTCTTGGAGAGCAGGAAAAGAAGAGGAGGTTTACAGGAAGAGGAAGGACTAGGTCACGTGACCAGGACACGGGGTTCAGGGCCTAGGATGATGGGAAATGGAGTTTTGAAATGAAGTTTTGAAAAAGAAAAAAAAAAAAAAAAAAAAATGTTTTGAGCCATCAGAAAGATGGACATTTTGTTTGATTTTGTTGAAACTGCTGGAGAGCAAATAAATAAGAAGATGAAGCATAATGCTCGCCTCCGTCTTGACATAGAATTCGGTCCTATTTCCGGCTGGGAATTTCACAGGGTGACAGCCTGAGTGGGACAGGAGCTGCCTTCCCAATTGGATAGCCGAGTTTTGGGGGTGGATAGCATACTGTAATTCTCAGAGTGGTGGGCTTGATAGGGAACATATTCCTCCTGGGGGGAGCTTCTATGCTTTGGGGGAATGTGTAACCCTCCTGCTTGGGGAATCAAATGGGCAGCATCCTGACCTTGGACAGAAAACTATTCTTTCAATACATTTTGGCACCAGGGCAAAGTTTGCCCTAGTGCTAATACTGAATGGTGTTAGCACCAGGGCAAAGTTTTCCCTGGTGCTAATACTGAATCGTATTAGCACTAGGGCAAACTTTGAATGGCATTAGCACTAGGGCAAACTTTGCCCTGGTGCAAAAATGCATTTAAAGTATATTTTTCTGCACTAGGGGATTGTTTGCCCTAGTTTTAATACCATACACAATTACACATGCTATGGTGCAAACGGGGTTCTAACATGGGCCCAAAGATTTTGGCACTTGGGCAAGCCTAGCCCTAGTGCTAAGAATGTGCAACTTTACACTTGCACTGGTGCAAAGTTTCTGTAATATGGCCCATGGTGTTAATGTCTACCTAAATGTGTGCAAGAAAAAGAACATACATCTGTTACTGATTTTGCTTAAAACAAGTTCCTTCTGCTCCAAATAAACCTTTTTTGGTGTCTCGTCCCGCACAACTATTGCCCCTGGGTTTCATGTTGGCATTCTTATTTAAAAGACGCCAGGCAGATAATATAGAATAAGGACATCGCCAGGTATGATGACATTATCTGCGTCGTTCCGCCATTATTGCTGTGTCACTTATTAGGTGTACGTGTCCCCTTTACCTTCATGATGACTACCCTAAAAGAAGGGATGGGCACTATGACTTCCAGCAACATCGTGGGATGTGTAGTTCAATGGAATGTGCATTTCAATGGATGTAGTCGTGAAATCATGATGGTCGGCCAAAAAATGGTTACTGTACTGCGTGGGCGTTTCATAATTAATGGCAAGAAAACGACCTCCATGTGGCAAGTTCAAATGAAGGATGATTAAAAAAACCTTTATTTAACAGCAATAGAGGGAAAGCTCTGAAATAAACATGCCCAAGATGTGCATATGTCTGGTTACTGAAAAAACAGCAGGTGATGGGGGCTAGTGAAAGGTAGGAATTGTTTTTCAGTAAGGAATTCAAAGGCTAAATTAAGTGTTGAAAAATTGTTGTGGCTCGTCGTCACTCAAACATTTTTCATGTGTCTTCGTCCTACAAATCGATTGTTTTCCTTTCCTTTATGTTACAGAGTGAAATCGTCTTCTCTGTAGTCAGCCTCTGTAATGTGTTGAACAAAGAGTGAGACAGGGGGTCTTTCTCTGAGTTCAGAGATCCTTGTGTGTATTGGCCAACTTGTCTGGCTTACATATCTAACCCACAATGCAATTGAACGAAGAAGATAGCCGATTTGCTCTTACAATTGTTTATGTCCTTGAAGTATTAGTGATCATGTTCAGTTTGAAACCGATGAACTTTTGGTGAATTTACAAACAGTGCAGGAACCACATGTGAAGATTCCTGTCATGGGGGGCAATTCCATAATGGGCCTCATTCCGACCCTGGCGAAGAGGGATACCGGGTACCGTTAAGGACAACGGGGCCGGTAATCCCTTTGCGCCCTATTCCGAGGTCCCTTTACGGGTCCCGCTGTGGGCGCCTGGTTTTACCAGGCGGCCTTAGCGGGAGCCCCACAGGGACTATGGAGCAAATAACGGTACCGTTATTAGCTCCCTCCCCATTCCCATTGAGCCCTATAGGGGCTCAAATGGGAATGGGGATTGCCTTTTTCAATAGGGACTTACCGGTCCCGCAAAGGTCGGACAAGCCCGGTAAGTCCCCATTGAACAAGGTCGGAGTCGGAACCGGTTTTGGAGGCAGCCATGGCGCAAATAGCGCCATGGTTACCTCCAAACTCGGAATGAGGACCACTGTCTCTTGCCTCAAAAAGTGTAACTAGGCTCATAGATACGGAAAATGTCTCTAGGCAACTTTGCCACTGTATTTGAGTACCCCCCAAACTTGTAGTTTTGTTACAGTATCCTGACCTGACTTTTTCTAGTGGCGCACAGCCTTCAGCTGCGCTCCACTGGGCTTTCGCTCATTGTTATGGGGAAACGGACACGTCCTTCAGGCTGTCAGTACTGAGAAACTTTATTTATCTAAGTCTTTCGACTTTGTTGCCACTTTTGGTAACATTTCATAATTGCGCAAAGTACATTACTGTCCTGCGCAATGGGGTCCTTCTGTTTTGTGGCCCTAGCCATCCCGTAAGGATTTTTTGGTAATTGTACAATATGCTTAGGAACAGACTGTTGACAGGAGAAGGTTTTTCTTGTATTTTTACGACTTTTTACTGAAACATACCGCACTTACTGCGTTTGGCTCATGACTGTGGCTTGTGTCTGTCATGTCCGAGCCACAAGGTCTTTTGTTAGTTCCTTTGGCCATTTTGTCCTTCGGCCTTCCCCCTGGTCTTCCTGACCCAGGACGTCCTTATTTGGGCATGCAGTTTCCCACAGAAGCCTCTTCTTTCGCTGGCTCCTGCAGGTCAT
This sequence comes from Ambystoma mexicanum, assembly GCF_040938575.1. Lineage (NCBI taxonomy): Eukaryota > Metazoa > Chordata > Amphibia > Caudata > Ambystomatidae > Ambystoma > Ambystoma mexicanum. The sequence goes on along the minus strand of NC_090925.1, from coordinate 331,896,834 downwards.
GTATGTGGGTACCCAGGAAGTGGGTTGGGACTGTCTGGTCCCAATCCACACTATTGGTTCCAGGATGTCTGCTGTGCACAAGAACATGAGAGCCTCATTGGTCCATGAATGGACCACTATTGGTGTGCATGAGTCAGGCAGATCTTCACAATGGCCAGCCGGCTGCGAACACTCACTGGAATTGTGAATATGAGGAGTGGTTCTGAATGCAGACTCGCAGATCAGCAACAGGTCCGAATCAACCTGTGTACGGAGCCAAGTATCTGGAAGAGCCGAGCAGAACAAAGGACTATCCAGAGACACGCTGAAGAAGGTTGGCACCCTGAAACCGCTGTTGTCCATTAGAGTCCTGCTTTGGGCTCAATCCCAGAAGACCTGCAAAGGTGCTTTGAACTTTTGGAGTGATGGGAATAATCACTCGCAATGCCTCCTGGTTGTCCTGCAAAAGAGCTTGTTCGGAAGTGCTCCTGGGCACTCCAGTGGACTATCCAACTCAAGCCTTGGCACCCGTGCAGGTGCATCGCCACATTGATTTTTGCCTCGAAACTTTGAGAATCCTAACCTGCGCTGCAAAGCACCTTTTAACTGGATTTCGTCATCCCAGCTGCTCTGAGCTGCGAGAGAGAAGGTTGCATCAGATTGCTAAAGTTTGGTGCCCCTGCGTCACTGTGCTACAGTGATGGTCGCTGAAGGCAGTTTTCCTGCATTCCTTCTTCTGCCCCGAGACCTGCTGCATCAGTGTTTTCTTTCTACATCATCCGAATCGAGAGATACAGCCCCTTTTGCAAGCTGAACCTGCATCGTCTGTGCACTTTGAAGATGAACTGAGGGTGGGATATCGAACCTCTCATGACCACTTCCAGACATGCCAAATTTGGACCAAAACCGAGCAAAGGGCGGTGAGTACTGAAACCACTTACCGGTGGACCCTTGTTTATCCATAACGTTTTACAAACAGAGGATTCCTTGTGGTCTTCCCTTTGGCTTGGGTAGCCTCCACTTCCTAAAGTCATCCGAAAGTTGGGAATAGCTGTGTTTATCGCAGCAGATCCGCCTGACTCTTGGAACCTGTTTTTACCCTTCAGAATTCTGTTTCTAACTTTGCCAGCTTCCTAGAACGGTACTTTGTGACTTTTACGCACGACTGAGCACTTTTACGTGTGCATCGAACATTGAGCACAAGGTGCCATTCATCGTAGGATTGGACTTATAAAGTTAGGGTTTTCTATTTCTGAAGATAGTCTATGCTCTCAAGATTGTCTTCTCTTTTCCCTTACAAGTATTGGTGGGTTTCTAACTTTATCACATTGACTTCAGTGACTGTACATATTTTTCAAAGTGTGTTGCTTGTGTAGTATTTTGCCATTGCATTTCATTATTCACTTGTGTTTATTCTTGGACCTAGAAATTGGATATTTTCGTATATTTCTGTCTAATGGTAATTCTTGATGTTTCCCTGTGTGTGCTCATTGGAGACCTCTGATCACCCTCATTCCTCCTGAGATTTAGCCTTGACTTCTCTCCAAGCTACCCTGAATTGGTCTGCCCATCTTCGCAAAAGTGTCCCCTGTTTCACTAACAAGGGTAGCTTCTTAAACATCTGTCCATCAGGCCAGAGCTTAGAAATCCATTCTAATAGATGCATTGGTCTTTGATATTCTTTCCCTTTTAAAGGCAAATAATAGAACTTGCTCCAGTGACAAATTGAGTTGAACCAAAGGTGAATGTTTTTGCACAATTGTCTTAATGTTGTTTATGTTGGGATAAAAGGTAATTATACAAACTAATTTGCTTGTTTTAGAAGCGGGTTCTGAAGGTATAAGCAATCTCTCTCTGGGAGTGCCTTTTGCATGTTTAGGTGATTGTTCCACCACTCTTTTTGGGTAGCACTGTTTCAATAGTCAGTTGTCCACGTCTTCAATATGTTTTCGATATTCCTGAAATGTACTATAGTTATTGGAAATACGTAAATACTGCCCATATGGGAGATTGTCCCAGAGAGCCCTAGGGTGGTAACCTTTTTTAAAATGAAGTAGGTGTTCTGTTAAGGGATCAAGTCAGTGGGGGTTATTACGAGTGTGGCGGTCTGGAATTAAGGGTGCCAGTAGCAACATACCGACACCCGTTCCTACTGGCACCCATTCCGGACGCCACACTACAAGTCTGCGGCCAGTCGGTGTGACCCGCCAGGCACAACGACACCTGCCCGCAGAGTATTCATGAAAGCACAGGATACCGTTACCAACGGTGCTGGTGTTTCTGTCTCCCCGCTCCCATGGAGTCCTATAGGGCTCCATGGGAATGGGGATTAACATTTGCAGGTGCCTGACCTCCCGATCCGGCAGGACTTCTAATGTCCTGGTGGCAGCGGAAAATCAGGTGCCGGTAAAGTGTTGTGAATGCAGGGGAAACCTGCCAGAACCACCAGCAGGGTTACCGCTGAACTTATAATGAGGCCCAATTTTCCATTAACATGACTGATTGTAAGATCAAGAAAGTTGGGCTCTACTTTCAGTTTTTGTGAACTGTATGTAGAGGCTGATGCTGCTGAGCCATTTAAAGAAAACATTGAATGAATTCATGTTTCCAGCCCAAATCAATATAACATCGTTGATGTATATTCTCCATTCCTTTGTTTGGTGTCTGTAAGGGTCAAGGTCCCTCATAGATTTATGTTGTTATAATCAGCCATGTGGAGGAGCACCATGCTTGAAGCAAAGACTGTCAGGTATCCAGTCCAGAGAGAAGGATGCATTGTAGATCACTACCTAGATCTGTAGAAGATGTTCACCCGTCATGGGATGTTGAAATAAAAGTACTAAAATGATAGGTGTACACTTTAAATACCAATGTCAATCTTAGTTTTATCTGTGAAACTAGAGCATCCATAGTTCATCTAGATGTGTTGCTTAAGGAGGAGATGGTGAAACTATCTCTTTGGGAAAGGAAAACTCAGCCTTTATGTAACATAGAAACGTCTTTCAGGTCATGTGTCTTCCATGTGATCGCTCTTCAGCACTATGTTGCTTTACATACCACCTATGACCGGTGATGGCCATGTGGGGAAGGTAGAGCATTCCCCTAAAAATATTCTTGGACGACATATGACTAATGGCACCTTCACATGAGGAGGTTCACAATTATTAGGAATGTTTTTCCATTTGTAACTTTCCCCAATGATGTCAATGGATCCTGCTACTGATTTGGACCCCAACCAGAGGCGCTGCTAGGGGGGGGGGGCAAGGGGGCTATAGCCCCTGGTCTTTTGGTTGTAGCCTCAGATAGAATCTCAGGAGCTACAGCCAAAAGGCTAGCTAGGCCCCAGTCCCAACAGTCCCGACATTAGCGTAGCCCCGGGTCTTTTCCAGACCTAGCAACACCCTTGACCCCAACTGTCTTTTTGGCTGAGGGAGTTCTTCTTAGCACCGCTCACCATTTCAGCTCACATGGTATGAGGTGTACTTGTCAGCCCATATGGTTACCAGTACAGGTAGATGTGATGGTTTAGGTGCCTGATTTCCCTTTTCTCCCCCTTCTGTCCAGCTCTCCTCACCTGAACTGCCGGAATTACTGCTGGGATCCTGTAGCCGCCGTCGAGTAAGATAGTCCTTCTCCTTTTTTCGAAGTGCCTGCTTGTCACGGAGGGAGGCCACCTTGACTGCTGCTGGGAACAGCTGGCCGGGGACCTCCCTTCCGGGACTAAGCCGAAAATAGGGGAAAAAACCCCTGATGGGGAAAAAACCCTGGGACTCCTCAGGTTGTCAGCAAGGTAGTATTGTACGTGGCCGTGCAGGTGAGCAGGAGAAAGTAATAAGCAGGATCCGTGTTGGTTGCAGGAACAGCAAAGCAGCAGGAGGGTCCTACTGAGTGGAAGAATCCCCGAAACCCCTGCCAGCCAAGCAACTAGCGGGGCGAGGACCAGGAATGGGAGGAGGTCAGGAAAAAAACACCGGCAAGGCACCGGCAAGGCAGTCCAGAGAGAAAGCAGAGGAACGAAGGAAAAAAGGGGCGGAGCCTATCCGCGAGGACGGAACCGCAGAGAACTGAAACAAAAGTCGCCGAGACACGGTGACTACAGGGAAAACTGGAGGAGAGAGAGAAAAGAGAAAAAACGTACGCCGTGAAGGGGCGCGAGAGCAGAGCAGAGCAGAGCAGAGTAGACGGAAGCTGAAACGGGGTAGGAGCGAAGAACCAGGAAGCAACGAGGGCTTCCACTGGACAGTTGCAACGCAGGGACCGCTGGGCCGGGAAGGTAATTATACTCCCAGCGGCCCCGCGTCGTGAGGAGGAAGCGTGATGGACACAAAGGAGGGACTAGTGCCCTGCATACCTGTGTCCTAATTTCCAACGCGGGAGAAGCCGCCAAGCGGAACGCCTGCGGGTGACAGTAGAGCTCTCCATTTTTCTCCCACTTTCCTTTTCACATGTCAGCACAAGCCACCTTGTATATCTTTTGTTGGATGTCTCACTGCCCTCAATGGTTGGAAATGACAATTTAAGGTCACACTTTCACAGGGTTCCTGCAAAGGAAGCTTGATCAGTGTTCATCAACCGGACGCAACCGAGGAGAGGGACTGTCTGACCCAATCCACATGTTAGCCAGGGCAATCTCTTGTTGCTGGGCAGATATAGTTTTCTGTCCCCATTGGACAGCCATTTCCTGTTTGAATGTTGCAGGACCTTGCCATTTTAGGCCTGAGGTCTCTGCCAGCCATAATGTAGGTTGAAACATGAGGGTCTGGAGCCATTTTATATGTGAAACACTGGAGTCAAGCATCCAATGCTGAAGGATCAACAAAGGTATGAGGAGGACTACTGCTGCAGCCATCACAGGCTCTGCCAACCCCGACATAGTGAAGCCCTGCCTTCTAATTGGCAGGAGAGACCTGGAAGTGCTGCCCCCTGAATTTAATTGGGGAACACAAACAGTCTGGAGTTATGCTTTTCTTTCCTCAAATCCCAAACCTTGTAAGAGTTGCAAAGCCTGCAACTAGCATGTATTCTCCTGGAAATAGACTGCACCTGGGTATGGAGACCATCTAGCCCTAGGGCTGAGCACTCTACAAGCATCATTGGACCCATCTCTGCTTTCTAACTTTTATCCTATTTCCCTTCTTCCTGTCCTCATGAAGCTCTTGGAGTCCTTGGTTTCACCCCTCCTTTCTTCCTTTTTGGAATCCTCTGAACTTCCTGACCCTGCCAAGTCAGGCTTTAGGCCTGGCTGACTACTGAAAGGGTCTTGGTCTCCGTCCAGGACAACATGGCCAGGCTTGTGGATGCTGGTGTGGTTGGTGCCCTGATTTTATTAGATCTGTCAGCGGCTGTTGACACCGTGACCATCCCACCTTGATGACCCGCCTGGCCCAGAGTGGAATATCTGGTCAAGGGTTGGCTTGGTTCTCTTCGTTTCTGGCTGACGGGACTCAGGTCCTTTCTCTTTCCCCTTTCTTTTCTGATCCTGGCCACCTGTGCTGTGGTGTTCCACAGGGCTCTGCATTTTCTCCTATTCTCATTAACATTTACATCTGGCCACTAGTGTTTCTCATCCACTCCTTCGGCGTAAGGTGCTATTCTTATGCCAACGACACTCAGATCCTGATCCATTTAGATCTTGATCAGGCTGAGATGTTGTCGTGCCTTTTTCAGTGCCTGATGACTGTGGGAGATTGAATGACCCACAATTGGCTGAAGTTGAATGGTGACAAGACAGAGGTGCTGGTGGTCGGCTCTCCCCCTGAACCTTCACTGTGGATGTCTTCTTTTTGGCCGTCTTCCATGGGTCCCCTTCCTGCTGCAGTGGCTAAGGTGAAGAATCTTGGAGTTGTCTTCTCTGCTTCCCTCTCTATGGACGCCCAAGTTTCAGTGGTGTGTCGGACTGGCCATTTCCATCTCAAAATCTTGAAAAAGGTGCTCCCTATGTTGTTGGCCACCCTGCGTCCGCCAGTGGTTGCAGCTATGATACTGAGCCATTTGGACTATTGTAATGCCCTTTATTTGGCTCAACCTAAGGGTATAGTCCAACGGCTCCAGCGCCTTCAAAATCTTGCAGCACGGGTGGCAACAGGATGGATCACCTTATGGAGCCCATATCTCACCAGTTATGTGCTCCCTGCACTGGCTTCCGTTGGCTCAGTGCATTGAGTTTAAGGCCCTGTGTATCGTCCACCGGGCACTCCACGATCAGGAGGCAGAATACCTCTGGTCTAAATTTTCCCAATATCTTCCAAGGTGCTCCTTGCGCTCAGCTTCTTCTGGTTTGCTTTGTGTGCCTTCCATCCACCGTTCGCAGATTGGTGGACGCGCCTTCTCGGTGGCAGACACAAGACTGTGAAATGATCTTCCTTTGGCAGTAAAAAAACTGCCTAATCATTTGGCATTCAGGAAGGTTCTGAAAACATATCTGTTATAGACTATTGTTGTGGCTTGGCCTATGGGTACTGCATTTCCTCTCCTGCGCCATGATGCCTTTGGGCGACTGTGCGCTTTACAGGTTGCAATAACATGACATAACATAACAAGCATCTTCTTTGCACTACTGAACCACATCACTTTGCTGCATCTGCTCTTCACCATTGAGATGGGCTTACCTGTAACCATAGTCCAACCATCCTGCTGTTGAGTGCATGTTTACCCTGTACAGTGTTGAATCAACTACTAGTTCCATCTGCTTCTCCAGTGGGGCCCTCCAGCATTGTAGTCGAGCGGTATTCACTGATGATTTCCACATACTCAGGATCTGCTTTGCTTTTAATATAAATTCAAAGAAGTTAATCAAAAATGTAGTCCATTGATTTGGGTCCCTCTTTAGCATTTCATTCATCATCCCATCTGGGCTTGGAACTCTTGAATTACTGGCCTTTGCAATGATCTCCTCAATAGACTTTAGTTTTAACCCCAGATTCCTCCAAATGGTGTTTCGCTGGGTGGACATGAATGTCTCCACTTCCTTTACATCAAAACATTTGGCAAAATGGACTGACCATTTTTTGGCTGATATGGGATACGTTAATAAGGCGTCTTGTGGAGCGTTCATCTCATTTATTGTTAGCCATATTTCAGTTTTTGGAACTGATCTTACAGAGCATGGCTTCCGCACCCTGTTGTAAAAGTCTCTTCTTATGCAGGCGCACCCAGTTCCAATATTGTTGTTTCAATTTGGGACCTAAAATTTGGGCTTGCAATGGGTAGGCATTTCTGAGCAGATGCACGTTGGTGTTGAAAATGTTCCTTTTTTAGCCACTTCCAGATCCTACCCATGGCGATGGCACAGCATCTTTTTCTTCCTGGATGCCTTTTGGGTCGCAAAATCTTGCAGAATGACAGAAAAGTCGATCCTTTGTTCTCCTTCATTGTTGTATATTTGCACAGTTGTTAATTTCAGTTTGTTCGTAAGCCTCCCAATGTTCTCCTTACCAATTCTCATCCTATTTTTGCCAGGGGTCACTCCTACTACCCCTTGCTATAAAGCACCTTGTGGATTACTCAATGGAGAACATTTCAGCTTTAAAAGATTATGATCACTTACTGCCATTTCTTCGACTTCCAATGTCTGCACGACCGCTATCATATTACAATACATGCACATATAGTCCAATATTTGGTCACCCTTCTTCCCTTTTCTTGTTGTTTGGGGTGGAATACCGCCCTTGATATTACCGTTCAGAATTTCGATGTTTTTTGGTAGCAACATATTTCTCCGGCCGATAATAATTCATCCTCAATGAGGGCCCTGTTTATAACAAAACACTCCCTCACTGCCAGATTCAGAAAAATCATATAGCCTTCTAATATTGGGGTCTCCCTGAGCCAAGTCTCTTGGAGACAGATCACGTCGAAAAGTTCAACCTGCAATTCTCCTTTACTGAACAGGTGGGCAAATACCTGGGTGTTCCAACTACCAAATGTGAAGTCTTTTGAATCAGCTGCATCTTGGCGTTATGATTTGCTGATTTTCTCAGCCAAAAAACCTGCCAGCCACTTCCAATTTTCTTTATTTCCCCTCTCTTTTAAATGATGGGTTATCAACCTCACAGTCTATCTCGGGCCTTTCCTCATCCACATAGTAATCATTCTTGAGTGTCCATCTCTGTTTTGTTCCTGCTCTTCGTCTATTACCCTGCCTGGGTTTGAGTCAGTAGTTTCTCCTACTTTGTATGTTTTTCAATTTTCTTTCCCCGTTGTTTCGGTTCTAGTTCCATCAAATCGAAACCCATTGTTCTTAAGCGTTGTGCCTCCTCCAAAGCCAACTGTTTTATTATAGTTGAACTGATATACAAAAGACGCACCACGTTTGCCCGATTTAGAATTAATCCATCATTCAGAAATAATATTCTTTCCAATATCAGAACCTTACTCTGTGGCAAATAGGTTCTTCGTGAGTCCTTGTTTAAGTCCAGACTTAATCGCTGCATATGCCTCTCTTGGTTGTTTACTACTGCATCAATTTTTTTCTTTCAAAACCTGATCTTTCCTTCTTTCCCCTATTGATTTAAAAAGGGGGGAATCACTTCTTGTGTGCTCTCTGCTCAGCAACGTTCCTTTTTTTCATAGTGGTCGCTTACACCCTCCTGATTCATTCATAGCTTTTCGTTCCATGCCCTCCTTCTCTCCCTCTCCCTTGATTTTGGACGTTTCATGGTCGTATTTGGCTGTGTCAATCTTTGTTCTATTGATCCTGATCTTTTGATGTCACTATCCCTCCCCACCGATGGACTAAACATGTTGTTAGCTGTGGCCTGCGTTGTGGCTTGGTTTACTTCTTGCCATATCACTCTGGGGACAGGATCAGGGTTCTCCATTTCCATTTCTCCCCTAGATCGCATTTCCCTTTGATTTTCGAGTATCTTTGCAGGGTTGTTGCTTAGAAATTTCGCCCTCCATTCAGATACCTCTTCTTCTAGCCCACTCTTTTCACTTTCCATACTATCCCGATCACTGTTATTTAACTCGTTTTCTGATCTATTACTTTCTTCAATGGAGTCATTTTCCAACAATGTATTTGCGCTCTGATGCCTGCAGGCTTTCGTTGCACTATATAAGCATGTAAATAAATAAATACGTTGAAAGATCAATCAGATCAATTTCATCCAACTCACCTAGTTGTTCTGAGCTCACATCTTGGATAGTCATTAGCTGTGCTTTGTTATTCTGATCTTTTTCCCACAGCTTTATTTTGCTTGTTCTGGCTAATTCGATTGAGGTCTTGCTCTGTGGAATAGTTAGATTACTGATGAAAGCTCGGCTTCCAATAGATCTTTGTTTTTATGGTTTAACTCTGTTTTTGGACTTTTTCAGAGAATCTTCTTTCAGTTGGGTGCCATTTGATGGACTTTTTGTTACATTTTCTGTAGTTTATGTCGGTTGAACTGGAGCTTCCTTTGGAGCCTTCCGATGTTTCTTGAAAACATCAAATAGCTTCTGCCGCGCTTTTTCCATCTGCCCAATTTTCCGTTTTTTTGGCTCTCCGTCTTGGATTCACCCCTTACTGGGCTAATTGGCATTTATTCTGCATTCTATGGGCAAACTGATGCACTTCCTGATTTATCTCCTACAACTTGTTGCCCTTGCAGCTTTAGCAAATTGATATTGTTGGATTTCTTCCTTGGCATCTGTACCATGGCCCTGTTCTCAACCATGGGAACCAATCCCATTCTCGGTCCAATCGGTTGTATCTGGCTAATAGTTTCCAACAGTGGTCTATATCCAAGTGTATTATACTGCCATTGGTTGGTCTATTAGCCACAGTGCCTGTGGGGGGATTAGTAATCTCTTCTGGGGCTCTAGGAGTCCTCTTATTTTTCTTGTCTTTAATAATGGGCTTGGGTATGTTATGTAGGAGGTTTGAAACACCTGCCAAATTATTGTCCAGATTGTTTTGGATTGCCATTATAAATCCTTCCACAAACACCAACTTTGCATGCATCATGGCAATTATGGTAGTCTGGTCCTTGAGTTGATGTCCTATGCTTTCATAAAGTTTCATAAGGGGTGCCATTGTAGCAGCCAAAGTGGTAATTGTAGAAAAATCTGTTTCTTTTTATCTCACTGGATTCCCCTCTGTTTGTACTTCAATGGTCACTCTTTCTGTCATGTGCACCGTCATTGTAGCACAATCCATAGCGGACATTCCGTAGGGTACTGTTTTCTTCACTTGGCAATTCAATCCTACCTCTTTTTTAGCTCCATTTACCTTGGTGGTATAGGGTGTCATTCGAGTTAGTTTATCTCTTACCCCACGTACTGCATAAATAGGTGGTGTAACTGAGTGAGTTTCTTTACTAGATTTTTGCTCCGCCCTTTCGTGAACATCCACCCCGGTTTCGAGGGCTTCCTTTGTTGAAACATCAGCCCCTGTAAGTAATGTAATGGATGCATTTCTTCTTGTATCACAATCTCTTTGCTAAATCATCACTTTTTCCTCACGTATCACGGTGGGTGTGTCATTGCCTCGAGTTTTTATCCAAACTTATAGTCCCCTCCCCCAGATCACAGACTGTCCAGGCATAGATCTTATCCGTTGAGATTGATCTCTGTTTGACCCCTCACCTGGTTTCTTGTGGAAGAAGTGTTGCTTTGCTGATAAACTCCCAGGTGCCAAGTTCGATAACCTCCAGATGTTTTTCTCTGGGGCAAAGCATTCATTTGGTTTCTTACGGGCTATAGTCAGCCCTCCTCTTCCCATAGGGTTTCTATACGGGCCAGGCCTTGATAATATGTGTGAGGTTAATGGGCACCACTTCCGTGAATCCAAAGGGATCTCTGAGGGAGGGCTCTTTGGTGAGCCTCTGAATGGCAAGCAACCCGTCACAGCCAACTCCAAAGTTTGATAGTTAGGGTTTCTCTTAGCTGCATTAAATAAGTACAGCGTAGTCTGTGACGGCTGTTCAAAGTTTGACTTGTAGCCAAGCTCTCTTTTAGATCGGTTGGAGCCATATCCAATACTTCTCTCATATGGGAGGGGGTGGATGAAAGGAGAATGATAGCTCCCATGGGAGCTGTGTTCACTGGTGTATCTCATTGCTCCAGTTCCTGCACAACCACCACCTGGGGGCTCGCCACCTGCCTCTTGAGTAATACAGAGAGCTGCTCCCCACTCTTATTGTTAACCTCAGCCGACCTGGGGTTATTGTTTCCCACTAGATTCCCCTCTTTGCCCAGGTCAGTATTCCACATGTCCGCCTTTGCCACAGGTGCCATAGATACCACTAGCCCAGAGGGCAAACTTAGTCATTGGCTGCCAATAAATGCAGCGGTACTGGCCCTGATCGAAACTTCAACATTAAAGCGATAACGGAGCAGACCCCTCAGCCCTGTGTCTATAGAGTCTATGAGCCTCATTACACGGATGGCGCTAAGGGATTACCAGCACCGTTAAGTGCACCGGACGCCTGTAATCCCTTAGCGCCATACTACGAGGTCCCTCAGCGGATCCCGTCCTTAACGTGTTGCTAAACCACACGTTAAGGAAGATACCCGCTGAGGGACTTCAGGGCAAATAACGGTACCGCTAATTTGCTCCTTCCCCATTCCCATTGAGCCCTATGGGGGCACAAATGGGAAAGGGGAAGGGCCTTGGTGAATGGGGAATTACCGCCCCGCAAACCTTGGAATGGGGCAGTAATACCCCCATTCACCAATGCGGAATTGGTAAAATACCGGCAGCAACCATGGCGCTAATAGCGCCATGGTTACCGCTGTCCATGTAATGAGGCCCTATGTCTCTAGGGGTTGGGACACTCACCTCCATTTTTGCTAAAGTTGATAGGCTCAAGCCTGGTTTCATCCCTGTACTGCCTTGCAGCCTCTTCCTCACAATCACCTCCAGTGTCAAGGGTGCCAAGGGTGCCGAGGGTGCTGAGTCGGTAATGTTGGTGAAAACCTTGCATCATTCCATTACAAAGAGTCACTTCTCCAATGCGTTCTGCTGCACCGTAGCACCAACTTTCCACAGACATGACCCAGACTGGCCAGACTGCTACACCTGAGCTACAGCTCCGCGAATGCTCCGTGTTGTGGGCTGTCTTTTGAAGCAGACTCCTCATCTCACAGTAATGAGCACTGGAAACAGACTGGAACAGCAATGGAGGTAAGTAGAAGTAATTCCTGCCCATACTGCAGCACCTCAGCTACAGCTCCGTGAAACGCTCAGCATTGTGGGCTGTCTTTTGAAGCTGACTACTGCTCTCACAGCAATGAGCACTGGAAACAGACTGGAACCACAATGGAGGTAAGTAGACAGTAATTCCTGCCCAGACTGCTAGACCTCAGCTACAGCTATATGTATTTAAATCCCCTGTTCCCAGTGAAATAAATTGGTCATGAAGTCCACCTCCAATTATCCTTGACTTAAAGGAAGTGGTGGAGCTTAGGCAAAGGAATCCTCTCTGGGATCCCTCTTGAGCAATGGGGCTTGGTAGTCTGCCTTTTCCTTTAAAGGTACTCTGAGTCAGAAGAAGTTTGTTTAATACAAATTGGCCTAACTCTAAAGACTCAAGCCACTTTCAAGCAAGTGTCAAGGCAGTGGAGCCATAAACACTTTTGGAACCACTGTACTCTCCTACTCAACACAGTTGCTACCCCATTAAACTGTGGACATTGTGTAAGGCTAGGTCTTGGACTTGCTTAAGCTTAGTATTAACAGTTGTGGTGTCTTATAACATTATATGGCTAGTAATTCATTTGTACTTAAAAGTAGTTTGTTTTACCACTTTAAACTTGTGCTGTCACTGTCCATAAGTCACAATCTAACAAGGCGTTAGCACTTAAATGCGCCTTAATAAATGCATGCTCTCTGGGAGCACAAGCTATTGAGGTCAACACCACCATACTCGACCACCCCCATGACATCGTAGCTATTACGGAATCTTGGCTCCACAGTGCCTCTGGCCCTATGCTCTACCTAGCCACCCCCCCCAACTACACCATATTCAGAGTGGATCACATTAACACCCCAGGAGGTGGCATCACTCCCGGTTTTGAAATATTACTACTCAAACTCACCAGTGACCTCAAGGCCACCTTCGAGTTACTCCTCCTCTACCGGCATCCTAGCTCCATTAGCCAAGATATTCCTCTCCTGATCACCCACTCATCAAACCCATGACCAAATTCGTCTATATGGGGGCCTTTAATCTTGGATTCAACAACCTGGCTGCCCAGAAAGCTGCCACGCAAGTGCTAGGAGACATGAACTTCTTGCAACTGATCTCCTCCCCTACTGACACTAAAGGCCGCTCATTGGATTGGATGCTTTCTGCTAATGCCACCATCAACATCTCGTCAATCCATACAGTACCGTGGTCTGATCACTCCTTCATAGAGTATGGACTCTCTTTCCAAACCCGCTACCACAGCCCCACCTCCCTTAAAGTCAATTCTAGTCCGCAACACCTGTAAACTGACACACTAAATGCTTAAACCCACCCTCATTACTACGCTCACCACACACACTGTGATGAGAACTATGAGCACCCAAAACCTAGCTAACTCCTACTATCATGCCTCCTCCTAACCATGGGTGACCACGCCCCGTTTAAAGCTAAAATATCTAAACTACACAAACCTACTAATATCTGGTTCTTAGCAGAAAAAATGGTTACGTTATACAGTAACAAAGGAGCCCTTGAGCATCTCTGCAGGAAAACACCTGACCCCACATAACCATGAAATACTCTCCAAAGTCCTACAGGAGAGCAGTTGTTACATATTGAGCTAATTCATATGATGCCAGAATCTCCAAAGCTGGATTTAACTCTAAAGAGCTCTTTGCCACCTTGAGGGAGTTGGAAAACCCAACCCCTTCAACAGACCCGATCCTGGCTATTAAGGCATGGTGCTCCACCATTCAAGCCACTCTCTAACAAAACCGACTTACTACGTGCAAAAATCTCAACAGAAAACCCTACTCGCCACCAAATCCCCCGCCTTCACGAAACAGGAGTGTCTACCCGCGGACAATCCACCACACTTCCACTTTTCACCTTTGCTAAAGTCACTCAAGAGAAGGTTCTAGAAATCTAATTAGCCTTAAAACCCTCCAACTGCAAGGGCAATACCTGTCCAGCACACATAGTCAAGTTCTGCGCACCTACGTTAACTGCCATCATCATTGAATTCGTCAATGCATCGTTCACATGCAGAGAAGTCACTACCAGCTTAAAACAGTCTGGGTTACCCAACTCCTTAAGAAACCATCAATCGATCTGTCTGTCCCCACCAACTACAGCCCTATCACCACGGTCCCCTTCCTACTCAACATTTTAGACCAGCTAGCCTACTCCCAAGTACAAATGTATCTAGAATAATGCCACCTGCTAGGAGCTAGACAATCTGGCTTCCGCCCGAAACAAACCACTGAAACAGCACTACTTGTTCTAAACATCCAAATGGACAACATCCGCATATCAAGGAATCCTTCTCCTTTTGGATCTCTCTGCAGCATTTGACCTTGTGGACCACAACACCCTCTGCGAGCACACACTTCCACTTCTCATCTGAGGCAAAAACCTGGACTAAATGCTTTCTCAGTGACCGCACCTCAAGGGTATTCATTGGCGAGGCAACTGCTGATCCCACCTTGGTTCCCTTCGGCGTCCCCAAAAGGCTCCTGTCTCTCTCCCACCCTCTACAACACCTACGCTAAGCCACTCCTCGATCTGCTGTACTCCCTCTGGATCAACTACACAAACTTTGCAGATGACACACACATCCTCATCTCCACCTCAGGCAATCACACCTGTGACTCTGTTACCATAAACAAAACATACAGTATCCTACATAATTGGATAGCCTCCCACAATATTTGTCTTAACAATGACAAAACAGAGTTACTCACTGTAGGCTCACCTTTCCAACTAAAAAACCTTGATACAACCTTCACCTTGAACGAGAGCTGTCCATGACCAAGCATATTAACGAGCTAGCGTCATCCACAGCCTATGCCTCTAAACTCATCTCCCTGAGCAGACAATTTCTCTCTCCCAGCAATTGCCTTACCCTTTCCAGAGCTCTCATCATAACCAAACTGGACTACTGCAATGTACCCATCATGGGTACTACTGCTACTGATCTGGCTAAACTTCAACTGCTTCAGAACAAAGCCTTGCATGCTGCACTGGGATTAAGCAGATCAGACCACATCTCCGCGACCTGACAAGAAGTCCACTGGCTACCCATTAAATCCTGTATTCACTTCAAAACACTGACTATTGAACACTGTTGCATCTACAAATAATCCCACGAATACCTCAACATTATTTCCATAAAACAGCACGTGACCCACTAAAATCAGCTTCCAGTACCACACTACTCGGACCTCGCTACAGAAAGACGAGAGCAGGTGGTGTAAGTTTTTGTTACAGCACCCACCCCCACAAACTCTTTGCCGCTGTCTATTTGAAATTAACATCCTACACAAGCTTCAAAAAACATGCAAATACCTCACTGCTGAACAAATATGACTAAAACTCAGTGACATTTTCTTATCTGGCGATTCTTAGTTCCAATGCTGTGATTCCCCCGGGTCTGGCCATTACATAAATGTAATAAATAAATTAAATTAAATTAATGTAACAGTGTTACGTTGTCGTTGTGTTAATGGGAAAATGTTGCATAACCCATTGGGGCTAGCTGCATTTGGGCTACTTTGCATATCAAAAATGGATTGCGCATGTGGCTTTGATCGTGAGGTGAACTTCCAGTGATATCTACTGTGTGATGTTGTGGCATGTGTGACCTGGCTGAAATAGGTTACTTTACTTTCACATTTCAGGTGGAAGGATTTCTGCCTTTATAAACCTGACATATGTGACAGGGCCATGTAAGGGAGGGAGGGCGGATTCAGACCTCTTTCCAGGGTGCCCAGGTGCCTGGTAGTGGCCCCCATCACATCCCCACCTTACCTACCAGAAGAACCGACGCTGGAACAGTAGTGCTGCAGCAGGAGGCAGCCGTGAATGTGGCAACGGCCTCGCAACAAGAGACCGGGCCACACAAGCCGGCCTGGCGCAGGAGCAGCCCGGGACACCGCACAAGGAGGTGACCCGTGCAGTTCCTCAGCAGAGAAAGATGCGGGGCCGCAGCCGGCACATTGGGGGACGCCACGGGAGACACCTATGCCTTGCACAGCATCCCTGAAAGAAGCGCGGTTCCAGAAGATGGTCTCTGCTGGAGCCCACACACAAGAAAAAACACTAACCCACCATAATAAACAAAGGACACGAGAAGGCCCTAAATACAAGGGGAAACAGTCCCCTGTAGACTGTTGGGCTTTTCATGCCTAGAACGTGGCAGGACTGTATGGAAAAGGGGGCAGGGCATAAAGTCCTTAAGTCCTTCGGAAACCACACCTAGCACACCCATGCACACACCCCTAAAGCCAGGTAAGTAATTGGGTAGGGATAGTTGGCTAATCATGGGAGAGGAAGGGTTATTTAACAAGCATCCTCAGAGTTGTTTAGCGTGACCTGTAGTTATGGTTAAGTTGCTCAACTCAGAGGAAGAGCACTTTTTTGGTGTGGTGGCTTATAACTATGCCCCCCCCCCCTGGATGTATATGGCCCTGTCAGATAGATTCTGCGCAGTTTGATGAGGTTTTTGTGCAGTGGGTGCAAAGGTATATGGGGGGGCCCAAAATGTGTGTTTCTTCAATAGACACAATTGGGAGAAAAAAAATTCTCATGCCTACAGCCCAAACCTCAGGACTGATTTTCACCAAATATGCGGCAGGAGCCTCAGTTTGGTCCCGAAAGCATGCTTTTGTAAATTTGGTGTTAATCCGTCCAGTAGTTTGTTTAAAAGAAGCCCAAAAGTAGGTACAAAACAGATAGTGATATCTTGTCCACCAGTACACAGACCCATTTCCCTGTTTGCTCCGTGGACCAAGGGCCGACTGGTCCAGGGCGTGACATGCTGTCCGCGGACACAAGAGGTGCTCACTGACTGGAAGGTGAAGAGTGTGAGGTGCGTCATATTTTCCTAAATGACCGCCATGTTGGATCCGCGGACAGCCCTGTGTTTCCGCCGACAGTGCAGCAAAGGAAAAGGCCTGGGAAAAACATTTAGGGTTATTTGGTGGTGGAAAGAAGTACTGGGGAAGGTGTGGGAGGGGGAAAAAGATTATATGAGGCTCGTTGTATAGGTGGATAAAGAGCATACGGGTAGTGCACTAATCCACGGACACCGCCGTAGTCCGCGGATAGCGCCCCGACGGACAGCTTGAGAAACACATTTGTGGTTGTTTGGTGACTGAAAGAAGGCTTGGTCAGGGTAGGGGAGTGTAATATAGATGATATGGGGATGTTTTCATAGGTGGGTTGGCAGTTGGGGGAGTTCAGGGCGACTTGTGTTATTCCATTATGTATTCTATGTCCTTATGTATGGTTTAATTATGTTGTGGTGGTTGTGGCCAGCAGCCAGATTCTTGGGTGCTTGGCCTTAGGCTATGCACCCAAGAATCTGGCCACTGGCCACTACCATTATAATAATATGTGTATAGTAATTAAATCTGGGCACCACCATTATAATAATATATGTATAGTAATTAAATCTGGCCACTGGCTACAACCATTATATATAATAATATGTGTATAGTAATTGAATCTAGGCACTGGCTACAGCCATTATAATAATATGTGTATACTAGTTCTAGGTAGTGTAGGGGCAGTATACAGTATTTGTAACAGTGACATGATACAATTGTAGTGCAAGTAGTACTTATGATTGCTGTACAAATTAGGGTATAGATTGTGTTTGTTGTACATGGTAATGAAGGAGAAATCTTTGCTTCTTTCTCAGTGAAAAAAACCACAGTATTATACGTTAGGTAGGATAATTGAAGCATACAGACATTGTTATCATTCATTGTGGTGGGAACAGTTTGGGGAATGTGACTGGAATATCATTGCAGTTTTGCAATGAAGGAGACATTGGGAAAGTTGAAGGAAATCTTCTCTAATTCTAAAAGAATGTTTTCAGGTATTGCGCAGAGACAGTTGTAGATGCATTCCAGTTCATTTGGTTCACAAATAGAAAAAGTGAGCCACAATGTCAATAAAGCTGTGTGTGGTTTTGTTTGTGATGTTGGCATGACATTGTTTCACAATGAGAACATTAAATTTGATAGGAGCAAAATTATCTGGGGAGATGGAGTCCATCTAACTGATGTGAGTAATCAGATTTTTGTGGAAAACATTCAAAATGCTTTGAAGCAGTTTTTTTTGTGAAAGTGAGCAGCCATAATTAAAATGTGTGAAATGTTTTCTTAGTTCAGTTTGTAAAACCAAAAATGAAAAATAAATATAAAAGCCAAAAACACAAAAAAAGGTTCTTACAGGAGCCATCCTTTTTGAACAAAACAATCAAAATTATTTAAATTGTCCCACATCTGGAATTTTTTGGGATATCCACGAACTACAGCGCTGTCCCCAGACTATGGGCCTCATTACACGGAAGGCGGTGAGCCATGGCGCTATTAGCGCCATGGCTCATGACGGTAAAATACCGGCACCGCCTTGGCGGAAAGGGGATTTACCGCCCCATTCCAAGGTTGGTGGGGCGGTAAATTCCCCTTCCGCCTTTGCCCTTCCCCATTCCCATTTCTGCCTCAAAGGGCTCTATGGGAATGGGGAAGGCGCTAATTACGGCACCGCAATTTTGCGGTGCCGTAATTAGCTCCGAGGTCCCTTAGCGGGTTGGTTTTTAACGCCTGCAAAAAGCAGGCGTTAAAGCACCAACCCGCTAAGGGACCTCGTAGTAAGGCGGTAATGGTTAACGGTCACCGTTACCATTAACGGTGGCCATTAACCATTACCGCCTTCCGTGTAATGAGGCCCTATGGCTTTTTTTGTTAGTTCTTTTTTTTTCAACTGTGAAAGGTGGCTCCTAAAAGGAACCTTTTTTTGTGTTTTGTGATTTTGTGTTATTTGGGGCTTTCAGGAGAGGTGAGCCGTAGGGGAGGGAAGGGAGATAAGGGATGAAAGGGGCACTAACCACAGGGACAGAGGCAGAGACATCTTTATGGGAGGGCAAACAGGGCACGTGCCCTGAGCCCCATTCCGGGAGGGTGCCCCTGCCTGGGATCCTGGTAGAGGGTCTCCCATGAGTTGCATGTTGGTTGCTGGGCTGGGCACATGAGTGTGTGACACGACATGTGAGTCAGTGCCTGCAGCAGGCAGGCACATGCAGCACTGCGGCAGGCTGGGCTCCGGCACTACACAGAGTGCATGACTTAAAGGTGAGGTCAAGTGAAAAGTCAACAATGTAATTGATTGAGCAGAGCTGCATTAACTTAGCAAGTCTCGAAGATTCTGCTGCTCGCTCTGCCAGGGCACCCACCCAACCAGCATACACAACACTTGAATTGAGCTGAGCCTCTTCTTTTACAGGCCTTTTACGGCTATGTGGTCCATGTGATCACTCCCCTAGTGCAAGTGTGTCTGGCTGGAAGTGAATACATTAGTTGACATGACATGGAAAAAACAACTGTGATTAATGAGCCTCATGTTGTCCTGGCTCTGCCTCTGCCCCCACATCAACCAATGAGGAATCAAAAATGCTGCAGCTTCCAGGAGCAAATAGTATATGAATTGGTTTATGTTGTGGGTGTGTCTTCTTTGAGGTGCCCTTTCCTTCAGTGTGCTCCCTGCTGCTCTAGTTCGGGCGGCCTTTCCAAGGTTACCACCATTATTGTACCGGGCCCAGCCAGCCTGCCTAACCTGGGCTACCTCGGGCCCAGCCCCGCAAGGTGAGTGCAGGCGTCTTCTTTTCTCCAGTCACATTTAATCTGATAATTGACAGAGAATTGAAATGTAGTTGGGCATTGATCTTTCCCTTGTCTTTTGGTTTCATTTGATGATTGCTTAATAGTTCATTATGCCCAAAATGGCACCATCGTGCCATCTCGGATACCATTTGAAAAAAAAATGAAAATTTGATTAAGAGGGACGGGTGTTGAAATATTGGTATGATCTATGACGTGCTTGCATGCATGTGCTGGTTGGTATGTAAATTCTTAATAGACGAGTGGAGCGGGTAGCAGTTATGGCGTATCCATTCTGCAACCCTTATGTGAGTCAGTCCATGTGGAATAGGAGTGGTATGGGTAAGATGGAGTTATGGCAGGACCTATGGGATGGTGGGGTGTTAGGTGATTATGCGCCGACTACCCGGGATTATCAGGCTTGGCGTGGTGAGCTGGTGTCTGTGACAGTGTTGTATTAAACATTTTCTCATACGACCAACCATTCCGGTTTGTCATGCGTTTGGGTTTTGATGTTTATTGTATGAGCAAATGAGTACAGCAGACACGCATTCAAGGTTTCAGTTGCCGCAATAATAACATCTACAAGTGTTCTGGTTTCTTCGTAACACAGTCTTGAATTGAATAGTGCAGTCCTATATTTGCCAAGAAAAGATGGAATTCAGATGATTGCCAAAGTGATGGCATTGTGCTGTGACATAATCCATGGCATAACATGTTTATGTACATTTACTTTTAGTGTAAAATGGTTTCCAGTTCAATTGATGCACGGTGAGGAGCAGCCATGGGAGAATTACTAAGGGAATTAATGACCCATATACTTACGTTGTCAATGAAGGTAATATTGTTCAATGACAATGGGAAAGAGTTTCCACATGGCGTGCCTGGATGCTATAGGCACACAGATTAGTGCCTCAGTCCAGGGCTGTCAGAAGATGTGGTGAGGCCCGGGGCAAAACATTTGGTGAGGCCCCCTTACAATTTTTTGCACTCGGCCAGCGGCGGCATATCCGCACACAGGAGACTTGAGAAATCTACCCTTGAGTTTGTGTGCAGGATCCCAAATATGGTTTATTACTACTTTCTCTACTGAAGAAAGGTTCATGCCAGACTTTTTTATTATATGAATAAATATATATAAGATGGCTTGAGCTCTCCACTGCGCCACCTCCAATTCTCTGAGGGTCAATCACTTTTCCAAGCAAAGAGTTGAGGGCAGATCTCTTTCTTCGGCTGGGGCCTCCCTCTGGAAACAGCTCCCTGCCTCGCTGAAACTTGAGGAGAACCATCTCAAGACTTGTCTCTTTGCTTCTGCCTTCCCTCTTCCTCTCCGTTGCTGATCACCTCCCTGATCCATGCACTGGTCACCTGGTCAAGCTCTGAATTTGGGCCCAGGTCCCTGCCTGTCCTGTTGCAATCCCGCACTGCCTCTTGGCTCCCCTGCACTTGTGGTCTGTATCTGTAACCCTACAGTCCCTGCTCTGGCTCTTATTCTCCACCCGTTGGCTGAAGTTATGAGTACTCACACTTGCCACCAGTTGGCTGCATTCTTGTTTCTCCTTTGTTCCTGCACTTCTGCATCCTACCCCACCCTCGGCACTTCTTCCCTCCCCCATTCCATGCTCTTGCACGATCTGAATGACACAAGGCCTAGTAAGATCTGTGTTTTGTCCTACTCTTTTGTTTCTCCCTCCTTGCCTTGTCGCGCCTAGAAACACTTG
Source organism: Ambystoma mexicanum (assembly GCF_040938575.1). NCBI lineage: Eukaryota > Metazoa > Chordata > Amphibia > Caudata > Ambystomatidae > Ambystoma > Ambystoma mexicanum. The sequence continues at coordinate 331,875,357 of NC_090925.1, read as the reverse complement.
CGTACAGGCACGTTATAAATGCCATATCATATCATTAAGGAGCACATCATACACAGTGACAAATGATGTACAGTGGAGGCTGGTACATTTCTGAACTTAAGAGGCTTAAATGTTTGTTCCAATTAGTCAAGATCAACAGAGCACAGTGAGGGAGCCCAAACCAAACAAGGGTGGCTTGGGGTGGGGGGGTTCTCACTCCCAAGAAATGTTTGAAACATTGGGTTAAAAGTATGCATTTTACAGCACTTTCTTTGCAAAATTGGGTAGAAATCCACGCAGTTTGCAATTGGTTTTGTATGGAAGCACATGGAAATTCCCAATAGTTGCAAATCACAAATTGTGCATAGGAACATTTTCCAATATATTTCATGCCGCCTTTCCACGCGAGATATGCTAGTATAAACATATATTCATGCTGGCTGTTCTAATTATGTTGATGCAGGCTGCATCAATATTTGCCATTATTACCATATACGGATTCCCAACCAGTAAAAATGCCATGCCACAGAAAGTATATCCAGGCTGACTGTGTACCATAAGTGTTATTACTGGCTAGATTGGCCTACATTCAAAGTGGGCCAATTTAGCCAGGTAGTATGTTTGCTTTAACCTTGATGCATAGTCCTGTGCATCAAGGGTAAAGCAAAAAGAGCACTGGCAATGGTAACAGTTTGGGCATTCGTGTAGGCATGGGAAAGGCACTTCTGTATTGGTATTAGCTGGCCATTGATAGTGCCAGTGCAAAATGGTTTGAGTACCTGAGCAGCAAATAGCAGTGCCTCGTAAATGCCTAATACTTATACACAAGCCAAAACTGTTGGCATTGCCAATGCTTATTTTTAAAAGAATTTCAGCGAAAGACATGCAGGGTGTTTTTAAATTGAGTGGCTAAAGGCAGACCTGATTAAGACATTTTTATTACACCAGTTACGTGTTTACAACTCCAATGAAGTCATGAACTCTCAGAGGACTCCTTTGAGGAACACTTGCAGGCACATTGAGGGCTAGGTTTGATGGCAAGGCATGTTTAAAACTAGCTCAGTGTACCAGTGAGGAGGTGTTTTGGGTGGGGAGGGCAGGAACTGGGTGAGAATTGCCATAGGGATTAGCATGGCCATGAGAAGTCACTTCACTGTTAGCACCTGCATTCCTATCCATACATTTTTAGGTAATTGAAATCGTGATGTGGGGTTAGCACTTGCATGCTAGGGGAGTGATTAGAAGGGAAGTGGTGACATGAGACATCTCATTCTCACAGCAGTCCTTAAGTGTGATGTTTCAGAAATTAAGGCAAGAGGTAGCTGCTTGTAACATTGAAGCTTCACCAGAATATTCTCATTTGAAAAGTGGAAAGATTTTAGGTGCCCCCACACAAGGAAGTTTGCCCCTTCCTCACAGCTACTGACGTTAGCACATCTCCCAACATTTGAAGTATTAGTCCCCTTTGCCCCCTGACATTTTAGCCTAGGTGCACCTCTGTTACCATGAACCCACCCCTTAATGAAGTGGCCCCCAGGGCGGCTACATTTAGGGGTCGTGCTGAACACACACTCACAAAAAACACTTTCACCCATGCATTCAACCACCAGTTACACAGCTCCATACATGCATGTATAAATAAAACCAAACACAGCATTGACACAAACATCAACATGCACGCATGCATTCATACATACACATATACATACTAATTTAATTTAAATACACATATACACTTTTAATTTAAAATAGAAAACACTTACCTTACCTCCATGCACCCTTAAAAAGCATCCATGCAGCCGACACGTAGACATGCTGCCTGACAAGAGAGAACTCCTCTCCCATCAGTCAGCGTGGTCACGCTGAGCAATGTGAACACACTGACTGACAAGAGAGAACTCCTCTCCCATCAGGCAGAGTGGTCACGCTGAGCAACGTGAACCCACTGACAGACAAGAGAGAACTCCTCTCCCATCAGTCAGCGTGGTCTCGCTGAGCAACGTGAACACACTGATTGACAAGCGAGGAGTCCTCTCTAAACAACATGAACACACTGAGTGACAGGAGAACTCCTCTCCTGTCAGTCAGCGTGGCCATGCTGAGCAACGTGAACATACTGACTAACAAGAGAGAACTCCTCTCCAATCAGTCAGCATGATCATGCTAACATGAACACACTGACTGACAGGAGAGGAGTCCTCTCCCATCAGTCAGTGTGGTCACACTGACAACATGAACACACTGACCTACAAGAGAGAACTCCTCTCCCATCAGTCAGCGTGGGCACACTGACAACATGAACACACTGACTGACAAGAGAGAACTCCTCTCCTGTCAGTCAGCGTGGTCATGTTGAGCAACGTGAACACACTGACTGACAAGAGAGAACTCCTCTCCAATCCGTCAGCGTGGTCACGCTGAGCAACGTGAACACACTGACTGACAAGAGAGAACTCCTCTCCCATCAATCAGCGTGGTCACACTGACAACATGAACACACTGACTGACAGGAGAGGTTTCCTCTCCTGTCAGTCAGCGTGGTTATGCTGAGCAACGTGAACAGACTGACTGACAAGAGAGAACTCCTCTCCCATCAGTCAGCGTGGTCACACTGATAACATGAACACACTGACTGACAAGAGAGAACTCCTCTCCTGTCAGTCAGCGTGGTCATGCTGAGCAACGTGAACACACTGACTGACAAGAGAGAACTCCTCTCCTGTCAGTCAGCATGATCACGCTGCCATGAACACACTGACTGACAGGAGAGGAGTCCTCTCCCATCAGTCAGTGTGGTCACACTGACAACATGAACACACTGACTGACAAGAGAGAACTCCTCTCCCATCAGTCAGTGTGGTCACACTGACAACATGAACACACTGACTGACAAGAGAGAACTCCTCTCTCATCAGTCAGCGTGGTCACACTGACAACATGAACACACTGACTGACAAGAGAGAACTCCTCTCCTGTCAGTCAGTGTGGTCATGCTGAGCAACGTGAACACACTGACTGACGAGAGAGAACTCCTCTCCCATCAGTCAGCGTGGTCACACTGACAACCTGAACACACTGACTGACAAGAGAGAACTCCTCTCCTGTCAGTCAGTGTGGTCACGCTGAGCAACTTGAACACACTGACTGACAGGAGAGGAGTCCTCTCTTGTCAGTCAGCGTGTCCACGTTTTCAGCTGAATGACGGGAGGCAGCAGAGCTCACTTCTGAGCCCTGCTGTCTCCCATTATTTTGCTGTTTGTTGCGGAGCCAAACGGCTTCACAAGAAACAGCAAAATCGTTGCAGGGGCAGCACAGTCCCCCGTGTGAATAAAGGACACGGGAGACTGTGCTGCCTTCCACTTAGGAGGGGGCCGCGAGGCCCTCAGCAAGCGCGAGGCCCGGGGCAGTTTGCCCCCCCTGCACCCCCCTCGTGACGGCCCTGCCTCAGTCGGATGTGACGCAGGATACTTTTAATAGGGCGTTGGACCTCAGATATCTGACACTGCGGGAAGACTGCGACAGATGCATGCCTGTCTCTTCCGCTCATTTTCAGAAAGGGAAGCTCAAGCTGGAGCACGGTTCTGCGCGTGGCGTATAGCAAGCATTCTGCATGATGAGGGCAGCAGACGCCATCAGGACGTTGATCCCGTTCATATTAAACAGGTCTTTTAGAATCACAGGCAGGTAGGACTTCTGTGGAGGCGGGAAGGAAAATGGTAGTCTTGGAGAATTCGATGGGACAAGGGCGGTCTAAGGGAAGCAGCCCTCAAAACAGAGATTTTGGTTGATAGAGCTTAAGTGTTGTTATTCCCGGATCAGAGCCCCACGCCTGAAGAGATGCATGCAAAGCAGTGTTTCAGAATGGGAATGTGTTGATTAGGTTGTGGGCACACGCTTGTGTGGCATTGGCAAACCTCTACACTGTGTCGGTGGTTAACAAGGGGCAGGCATGTATTTTTAAGACTGGAGGCTGCACGCTGCTCAAGCATTTTGGGAAGGTCACTTGAGACTGTGGTATTTTTCAGGAGGGGGGTGTATTAGCGCTTACTGATAAAGAGAAAGTCAAAAGGAGTGTCTAAGTCGTACCTTTTTCATTCTGGTTGCAAGGTTTTAGGCCACTAATGCGTTTACTGCATGACTCATGTTGCTTCATAAAAATGTATTTGTAACAAAAAAGCCAAGGCAACAAAAACCCTCTGCACGACTTGGCACCATGATTAGGAGCATATTCAGTGAGTCAGGGTATCCAAAGGATTCAAAATGGCCAGAAAAATGTGTGTGTGCGCGTCTAATAATGGGGGTTAGGAGTAAAAGCAGTGTGCAACAATACATATACATTCAGTAGGAAGTGCAATGAGTTTATATTCGTGGTCATTGCTTTGTGTGGTTGTGGCTGCATGCTGCATATGGGCACATACAGCTTTCACCCAGAATGACGTTCATTTCCGAAACATCTGGCAGTGTTGATAGGTTCATGTGTCAGCAGAAAGCCCTTGCTCTGCACGGGCAGAAAAGGCTACTTTAAGAGACATCATTGGAAAGTATGACGCACCGCGGCAGAGGCCCCTTTGCTTTTCGAGGAGGAGGCAAGTTAGGGAGTGTTTCACAAATATATTTCTGATTGGAAGTGATTGGCCTAAGCCACGGTGACGCAAAATGGCAGCAGTAACATAGCGCATGCATCGCATTTCAGGTCACAGTTGACACTTGCCAACGTGACAGTTCCCGCACGGCTCGAGAGACTCCTAAAATGAGCAAAGAAGAATTTTGACAAGTTTAACCTCAAAGTAGCATTGGCTAATGTTAAGATGGATTTCTGAACTCTACCATGGTGGGCAGAGGTTCAGAAGGCCAGCCTAGTTTCTTGGACAAGCCAGACCATTCAAGGTGGCATTGGCGGCAGTCAAGACTACGTCTCAGGATGGGTGAGGGTGACAGAAAGACCTCAATGAGCACACAGAGTAAAGGACACTTACAAATCACTCCCAGTCAGGTGTATATATATTAGAAATACAAATACATTTTTTCAAGACCTTTGAGTTTCAACACAATAGTTATCAACAGTAACACTTTTAAACCAACACACTCTTACTAAAATACATATAAACAAGATCAAGTGGTTTCAAGGGTTAATGCACGAAATGGGTCCACAACCTCGAAAGGGTAGGAAGCAGGTAGTGTCAAAAGTCTTAGGCAGTTCTGCAGTAATCACAATCCCAACTGAAAGGCAGTCCAGTCCCTAAGAAGAGGGGAGCCTATTGCTCAAATGTACTTGCAATGTTGGCGCACGCAGTCGTGCAGATGGGTGAAAATTGGGTCTCTTGTAGGGTATGTAGCAGCTCAGGATGGTGGGTGAGGTGATGCAGAATAGGTTCCCATTATTCGTGGAGGGTCTCCCCGAGAAGGCAGAACAGGTTCCAGGAGTTGGGAATAGTTTGATAGCTCAGGCTATCTGTGGAAAGGAGAGGGGCCCTCTGGGGCCACTAGTGAGTAAAAATGGATGGATGAGTTAGGGGCCACCAGTAAGGGTTGCAATTACTCACCGACCCCTGGCGCACTCTGGACCAAACTTTGGCAGTCAAGTCCACTTCGGTTGCAGGTTCAAATGCAGCAATTCTGCAGCTCTGCGTTTTTCAGAAACGGAGTTACAGCGCTGATTCCCAAATGGGACAGTGGCGATTTCTCTGCTCCTGGTGGATGGATAAACCCAGTTTCACTGTAGCAGGCTTCAGGGCACATAGGGGTACAGCTGCAAGGCACCTGCAAAGTTTGTCACCACATCTGGGCGACACGGTAGCCGCGTGTACTCCGGTTCGGGCGCTCTCTCTTTACTCCAGACCTGGGAATGCCAAGTGAACGGAATTCGTTGTGAGAGTGCCGTGAACAGAGATCTTACGATGTACCAAGTTTCAAGGGTCTCCTCTAAACGGTGGTGGTATCAGAACAAAGGTCATGCGCAGGCTGGTCAGCCCAGTGGTTGGCCGAGGGACACTACGAGAAGGCTTACTTGCAGGGTTTGATGAAGTTGCTTAGATGGTTGGTCCCACTATTCCAATGGGTCGAAGCGTCTCCGCAGACCTTCTAGTTTGATCAGATGCAGAGGGGTTCAGCGGGACGACAATGGGCTCAGGGTGCCAAATCTTCCAGCGGGTCACCAGCGGTTCCTCGACTCGGCTTCTCAGTTTCAGGATACTTGGATCCTATCCTTTGTTTTGTGAGAACTCAAGAGATCGACATGGTATGGGTGTTTGGAGCCTTCTATTATCCAGAATCTCCTTCGCCCCAAAATGAAGAGGACCCAATGGGGGATCTGCTCACATGCAGGCACACAACATACTTGGACCAATCAGGGACCACAGTGGTCCCAGGCATTCACAGCACACCAGACTCTCTGGCACCCAGGATGTGTATTGGAACCAGACGGTCAAACCCACATCCTGGCAGCACATGCACAAGGCAGGCAGAAGCCTGTGAAAGCTTGGCGCTTTGCAGGAGAATGCATGCCCAAATAAGGACTGACCTGGATCGGCTCGACCTGGGGAAGGTGAAGGGGCAAGATGGACAAAGGACAGGACAAAGAACCTCGTGGCATGGCCATTTTGGAGCCAGCCCACCTATTTGTGCCAAACACGGTAAACACGTTTTACCTGGCAGGAAAGGATTAAAAATATATGAAAAGATAAGCTGCCACCAGCCATGTCCAAGGCACATCTGCCTTTCTCCTAAAATATCCTAAATGACAGGAAGACCCAAGTGCACTGTACTGTAAGGTGCATTGTGCACTTGCAACATATTGCAGAAAAGTTGCAACCTTGGCAAGGACTAAGGGAAACAAAGTCTCACAGTACTGACTGTCTTTAAGGGCATGTCAGTTTCCCCATAATAAAGTGAGCGAAAAGGCCAGGGGAGTGCAGCTGAAGGCTGTGCTCCACTGGCAAAGTCAGACTCTGGTGTTAAACAGCAGCAAAATGTTGGGGGGGTACACAACTGGAGGGAAGATTACACATGAAATGGAAATCTTTCCTAACAGTTAACGTATGCAGGTGCAATTTTCTTGCAGCCAGAGTAACATGCCTAAGTGCTGGAAAATCAAATTATTTTAAATCACAAAAAGGTATACACTGGAGCAAATCAAGAGATATCCATTTCACATTTGCACCTGTTACCTAATAATGGACTTAAAGCATTGTCGTTTCATGATTTTCCACGTGATTGTACTTTGGCACTTTCATACAGGAAAAAAACGTTTATGTTGAACTGTTAGGTTTTCATTTTGTTTAATAAATGCTTTCTTAAAATCCTTCTCCTTTATTTTCTTTCAAAATTAATATATTATTCGAAACAAAAACAAAGTGAAATGTCCTTAACATAGCATCCTCTTGGGGAAACAGATCACAAAGAAGTATAATGTTTATATTTCATTAAGAACTAGATAATCCATTTAAATCTTAGAAGAGTATCTGTTGAATTAGACTCGAGATATGTAATCCCTTAATTTTTTACATTGGGAGGGGGCATGGGTTTGGGCGCAGCAACATGGGGTTGGAGGGCGTTAGAGTAGGACATGGGTTTCAGAGGGGGGCCCCAAGGTTGTCTGTGCCCTGAGCGCCCGAAACTGTTAAGATGGCCCTGGACGGAGGGGCAGGTGGAGAGAGGAAGATGTTGGGCAGGCCTTAACCAGGCATGGGGCAGTGTTTCTTGTGCTCCTTGAACGCGGCCACAAAAGCATTCCGAAACTGCTCCCCCCTCAGAGCGGTGTGTCATAGTACATACATTGCACTGTGGCCTTTGAAAGGTACAGGTCAACAGTGTTTTGTATGGCCAACGAGGCAGCCGGCGGGATCCTCTGCCCCACAGACGTACCTCTTGTGGTGACAGGAGCAGACGATGAAGATGGGGAAGAGGGTGTCAGCCTACTCCTCCCTTCGAAAGGTAACACCTTTCTCACTGCCCCCTTGTGGTTCGACTTGGCGTGGCGCTGCATGGAGGTGGTCCTGTAGGAGTACAAACCCGTTTTTCCGCGGATAAGTACAAGCTTGCACTCAGTGCATCGAACCTTGTGTGCCTGCGCCCTTGGTAAACCTCCTACGGTGGTGAAAGGTTGCTACACCCAAGACTCATGACGGGAGCTGGAGAGATGAACTTCCTGTACCACATCTTCATTTTCTTCTTGTTCCTCTTTCGTATCTCTGCATCTGTTTCCCTCTCCAGGCCTTCCAGATGGTGGTGGTGGTGGTGGTGGTGGTTGGGGAGGTTTGGGAGCAGAGATGGCCAGAGTGGATGTCATTAGATGAGGTTTTTAAAGTTCTGCAGAGGAGGTGCTTCAGAAATGCTCTCTCCTGGACAGCCAGATTGAGAATTAGGAAAAGTAATGGGTTTTCCTTTCATAGGGGCTGTCCGGGGACCGCAAGACTGTCCGAGGACTATCGAGCCAGAATTAGAGCTTAAAAAGTTATAAAAAGTTGCCAGATCAACTAAGACACAGTCTAGGAGCTCTGCAAGGGTAAAGGGGAAAGTTTCATCTTGAAACACCCTAGATTGGCAAAGTTAACCTGTCCGGGGGTACGGACACATCCGTAAACACTTCCGTCACACCACACGGGTGCGGTCAGATGATGACATCCCTGGGCATCTGTGGGCACAATGGCTGTCCCTGGACACCGATCAGGAGAGCGAAGATGTGCGCATGCATGCCATGTGTTCGCAGGACATGGGGTGGTGTCCCCGGACTAATTAAAAGTTTGCCATACGAGAGCGGACATGTCTGGAAAACATGGTGTCTGGGGGCAGAGGGAGATGAGGTACACATGCACGCCAGTTTTCGTAGGACATGGGGGATGTCCCCGGACTGATTGAAAGGGCACCACATGGGAGCGGAAATGTCCAGACAGGCGCTGTGTCGGTGCCACATCCATTTTAGGTGCGGACATGTCCGGACAGGTGCCATGTCCAGGGACTAATTAAAGGTGCATCATGAAAAACAGACCTGTGCGGACATCGCTTGTGTCCGGGGGCACCTCCATTTCGAGTGCGGCCACCCCAGACAGTCGCCTGTCCGTGGACCCATAATTGGGCTTTTTTTTTAAACAGTGACTGGACTATACGCACATTTATTTACAGTAAAATATCAGAATCGGAATAAGAAACATATATGGGAGAATTGGGAATTTCCGTACAATGTTCATGAGGGGGGGAGGGTGTGAGATTTCATCATAGCGTCTTAATTAAATTGAGGGAATTTGATGGGGATGATTGGTTGGGAGAAGGTAAACGGATACAGGTAGAAGTAGAGCAGTAATAGCGAACATTTTCCTTGACATGATTTTTAACAAAGGTAAGGAGATGAATAAAATTATTACTCATTTTGTCCATTTTTGCTGATAATTTCATTAGTTCATTATGGACATTTGGTATTGGAGGCTCTTTGTTTAATTCTTCAAATTCTCTCAAATGGAATTGGGCCGTGGTTTCTTCATTAAAAGTATGTACTGTTAAAAAGAAAAGAATGTTATAGAGAGATTTCAACAAATTAGATTAGTTATTTGTTTTAAGAAATGTACAGCATACCATTAGAGATGTTTTCATCGGTCATTTCTTCTGATGGAAGTTTTCCTCTAACCATTCCAGTGTGCTTGCCATTTCTGTTAAAATAAAAATATGAGTGAGTTTTCCTTACAAGATATTTATATATAACAAATGGTAATAATAGAGAAGAGAGCTTCTTTTGAAATAGGTACAAGGTGTCACTCAGTCTGTAAGAAGAGTTGTACTGAGATGATACCGTGAGGTGTACAGTTATGCTTTGTGGTTGGTGCATTTCATCATATTGTGCGCTAAATGAAAACATAGTTTTACATTTTGAAGTGAAGATTTTCTATGCACACTTATTTTTGAGTTTAGAACATATACCTATTGCTGTTTCATGTATATGTGTTTGTCGGTTGAAGGATACAACAGTGTAAGATGACCCCTGTGTTTTTGGGCAGTGTGAATGCTGTCTGCCGTCCGTGGACATTCGTGCAGTCCCCAGACATTGAGACTATCATATGCGAGGGTCAGTATGATGGAAGGTATATGCACTAATAAAAACCTATCAAATTCACTGAAAAACATTGCTAACGGGATGTTATGGTTACAAGTAAAAAAAATGAAAAACCTCTGAAATTCACCAGTTATGATAAGCTAAGCAACCACCATAACTAGTGCCACCATCGTGCACTCCTAAGACTAACACCAAGGATATAAAGATGACATCACAAATTAAATTCATTTTGATGAAAAGTCCTTAGAAGGGGTTGTGGTTATAATGTTGGTAACAGCATGTCAGTGGTGATCAGGAGATCTGTAATAAACTACTTAATGTATTAAAACATGTACATATATAAACAAAACATTATATTGGGGTGCTGTGCTAAAACAGGAACGTAGTTATACATACATATAGGCAATGCCTCCACCATGCACCATAGAAGTACTGCATTTTTAATGTGATAATATTGGCCAGTAAAATAATAACTTGAATCCTATTAGAATTTTGACTAATGTTAATTATGGAATAAAGAGCTAACAATTGAATACTTACTACACACCTCTGTTAGTACAAACAATATACATGAAGACCACAGTGTATACAAATGTAAGGCACATACAGGGAAACTCAAGTACGGAAAAAAGCATCAACATCACCAGATAATGTTAATAACATTAACATTCGTATTCACGTATAAAAATTAATTGAATGTTTGAGACCTGCTCATTGCCCTGTGTTTGTGTAGCATAAGGTAAGGCCAAACCCTAAGACAATTACTTTAAGCACATATGTCAAGGGTAACGTCTATATATATAACATCTTTTGAATGTTCATATTCTGACTCTCAGTGAAGGAAAACACCTGTCCTAGATATGTCAGTGAACAAAAACAAGTCGCCCAGATATGTGATGTCATCAGTGATGTCAACAAGGACATTTGTGATGTCATATTTGATGTCCGGGTGTTAGTCTTAGCAGTGCACGGTGGTGGTGTGAGTTATGGTTGCTTGGCTTACCATAACTGCCACATTTCTGAGGTTTTGCGGTTTTACTTGTAACCATAACGTCCCTTTAACAAAATGTTTTCTGTGAATTTGATAGGTTTGTATTAGTGCAACTTAACGTCCCTTTAACAAGTGTTTTCACTGAATCTATATATATGTATATATATGACCAACTGACTTTCTGAAAAGTCTATGGCTAATACATTTTCTCTGGTTTGATGCTTAAAAACTAGAAGGTTTGGTGTAAATTAGTCTAACAGTTCAAACGTTAGAAAGTTTTCCCAAAAAGTTCTGTTTTTTAAAGCTTTTGCATTGATTTTCAAATAGGGAAAATGCTGAGTTTTTGAACAAGCACACAGCCTAAACCACTGGACAGATTTGCATCAAATGTGTTTTGGTTACACAAAGTAGGAGGGTTATGCCTTTTGGGGTTTGATACAAATCTTTTTTTTTGTTTAATTAGGTTTAGAACAAAATGCCATTCAAACAAAAATCTTTTGTTTATATCCCATGGTGCACTGCAGCAACTGGGACTTTTCATAACTGAAAATCCTGCACTTTTTATTCACAACAAAGGCAGGCGTTCTATGAAGTGTTCTCATCGGTAATTCTCACAAGATCTCACATTGTGATCATGAGAACACACTTTAATTCATCCTAAGAGTGGTGAATTCTTGTGGCTTTGTGGCTTCTTATCACTAGGAGATCTCATGAGAATCTAAAATTGTGCAAGCCCTAAAATCTTTCCAATGGCTCGTGGTTGCTGATAGGATGAAGTTCATGACCCTCTGCATCATTTACAAGGCTTTCTGGGGCCTGGGAACCTGAAGTGGGAGAATGGGATAACATCCTCCCCCCAATCTCATCCAGACCATGGCCTAGGGGATCACGGCCCAGACACCCCCCACGAGGGGAGTTCATCTACTTACCAGATGACAAAGTACCCTGGTTCAAAAACCTACACATACGAGGACTACGCCCACCAGCACGCCATGCTCAAACCAACATCTGCAACATGGATCAGCTCGACTAAAACAACAGCCATGAGTATTCACATCGTTAGAGATGCCATGACGACATAGCCAACAGACAAGAACACACGTGCCACCATGCACACTGGTCACTCAGACACCAACCAACACGAAGAACATACTCAGTGCTACGACGCAGCAGACTGTCACACCCACAGACATGCATTGTTGTTATTTTTCACATAGGTCTTCTACAGCACCGCAGAAACGCAAGATACCTGAAGAGCTTGTGTACATGCTTGCTGACGCTTTTCTCACCACCCATCCTTATGAGGACACCACCATGTATATCTAACGCTGCCTGTGACACTCTGTCACCCCGCGACCTCACCTGGATCATGTACCGCCACCCAGGAACTAGGCCCAAGTAGGCCACAAGCAAGAGCCCCCGGGCAGGAGCCTCACAAACAAAAATCCTCCCAGAGCGAAATACAAGTGCTGACCATGCAGAACAAGCCCCTAACGAGAGCCCACAGCCAAGCCCACGATGTTACAACCCGCACGCCATGCACCCAGCGCCAAGGTTACAGTTGCAGATGCAAAGCCCTCAGAGACAGAATACAAAATCTAATGCTCATAGTTCTACTCCAGCTACGGTCTCCCCACATGTGACCAAGCCGAACTGACAAGATGCCAAGCTTGCGAGACGAGAAGCCGCCAGGGTCCCACGTCTGGGACACAGGTTGCAACAACGAAGCAGCAAAGATGGACACCTACAGCGATGGGAAAGACCTGCTCACCAGCCCATAAGCAGACCTGTCCATTGTCCGCACTAACATATAGTTGCACATTGTTGCTAATGTCAGGTACACCGCGGGCTGGGAACAGTGATGGTCCCAGGCTTGTGGGCTAGCGGTAGAACCAATCAGAATACAGGGGCTTATTACTGACGGAATTACTCCTAGCCAATCACCAAGGGTCCCCTTGTAACAATTCCAAAGTAGCAACTGTTAGGGACAGCCCAAGTATACCACCTGACCTTTCCTCCACCACTAATATCTCTCCCTATAGGGGACAAATACTAACCCTACCACTCGGGGAACCAATCCGAAGAGGCGATAGGTTTTGTGATGATTTTTCCCAGGTGACGCAAGTAGCGCGTCATACTGCTGTAAAATGGGCCTGCGAGCCCCACTAGCGAGATCTTCTCTGGATGCATACGGACTAAGCGTATCCCTGCCGTTACTCTAATAAACAGCAGTCATTGCCTTGCTCCTTGTGTGCGTGTGTCATACTCCTTCTGGGACGTGGGAGGAGTTGGGGCCTCCCCAGCCCGGAGGTCCGCGGACGGCTCTGCGGCCCCCGGGGTAATCACCCTGACAAGTTGGAGGCACTTCTGAGATCTGTTTGAGGTCTGTTTCCCTGAGAGCATTATTCCAAGGCCTCTTGCTACGAGGCGACCCGGCAGCGCGGCACCCTCTGCCGTTGCCCCCTTTTGAGGACTACAGGACCATCGCGGAACTGCGAGAAGACCGGACAGTGCCATCCGGATATTGGCCCTCGGGAGCCGCTTGCGAAGTATCCCGCCCGCGGTTGGCGAGTGTCCAGACGTGGTCCAGACGAGGGGAGGTGGCGAGCCGCTTTGGAGGGGTGCACGCAGTCGAGCTGCCCCGCCTCAAGAGAACTTGGTGAGTATGACACACCCAACAAGCAACGTAATGGTGTGCGGGAGGGGGGAGGAGTTGTGAAAAGGGTGGCGGGAGGTGTTTACAGTGTGTTGTAAAAGATTTGATAAATAAGTGACGATAGACGAGTGAGTGGTGGCAGGACAGGCACGAGGGCCGTCCTCTACCACGTAACAGAGTGAATTGAGTGGAGCTGAAAGGCACCACGTATGGTTGTTAGAAGGCACTGATTTGTTCAGATCGCGGGCACCTGTAGGGAAGGGGTGTGGCTTTGATTTTAGATCAATGAGTAGATGAGGATCCCTACTAATTGAGTGTTGAAGCTCGTTAGGTAGATGAAGTTTCCCCGCAGGAGGAAGCTAGTTTGTTTCCAAGTGCGGAAGATAGTTGGCTGGTTAAGCTCCCCTGGTGAGGGGTGTATCACACGCGAGGCAACGCAGTGAGCGCAGTCCGATTATAAGATTTATTGTGGTTTTCCTTGCTCCGGGTTGTAATGAGAGGACAGCTGTGGGGTTTACGAGGGACAAAAAAGTTAAAACATATCGTGCGCTCTTTCATCTTATAAAGGTTTCTTACCGGTAGTAGTTTGAAGAGGTTGATGACGTCACCCGTAGGGCTTCTATACGACACCGCGACCATCTCATGTTGATAAAGGGGTGGCCGGGGGGATAGGAAGTGGGGAAAGGGCGGCATAGAAGAGGTGAGGAGGCCGTGCACGGAGAACACTGGCAACCCTCGATAAGGGAGGGGTGAGAAGGAGAGAGGTGACCGCGCACGGAGAATGCCGGTCACGCTGAGCAAGGTGGTTGAAAAGGGGAGGGAGAGGTTTGAAAAAAAAAAGGAAAGGTGGGGCGGCTGTAAAACCACGTCACACAGGGCACGCACCCGCAGGAGGCTTTGTGCGCCGCAGCCGTAGGGGGCCGTACTAGTGACATCAAGGGGGACACATAATACAGGAAAAGAAATGTACATTTGCAATTGTATTACTCTTCAGCGGACGGTCGGAAGTACCCCGTTTATGGGGCCAGGTAAAGAAGGTTACTATTGGAGAAAAGTAAAGTGTAACATGGCCACATCTTACGGGTCAGGGTCTGGAGTGTGGGGAAACGCTTTAACTACACCCCTCCAACACATTTGCACAACGCTTTCACCATACAAGGAGAAAATGATCAAGTATAGCATCGACTGGACACAAGGAACAGACAACAAAATACTGACACCATGGCCGCCTAAAGGTAGCTTTATCCGTACACCCAACACTCGCTATTGACATACATACACAACACGTACATGGGGAAGAAATTAGCTCATCATATAGAGATGTTCAATTTATGGAAGATGTTTCAGGGAACCAAGCCAGGGGCAATGGGGATGTTTAACATGGAAGGAGCGGCAGAAGAGAAAGGGAGCAAAGAAACAAAGGGAGTGAAGGAGGAGATAGACAATGAAGAGGGCATGGGCACGGCAAGCAGCAATGCAATATGCATAGAAGAGGGCAAGAAGGAGGAAGAGGGATCAGGTACAGGGTCAGAAGATATGCCTCGGCGAAAGTAGTGAAGAAAGAGGAAGGTGGGTTTTACCCAGTAACGGAATTAAGAGAATCTGCCAGACAACAACTGACGGCCGCTGAAGGGTACTCAAACCCCGCATACAGCCCTCTACCATGTGCCGCTACAGATAGCTACAAGAGGGGGGAGGAGGTGACGAGCACGGTAGGTTCAAGCTTTACGCAGGCAGGTGCGAAAGGAAGGAAGAAAAGTGAGGAACTAATTGCAAACATAGGACAAGACGAATGGATAGCAGCGCAGGTGCTCCTGAAATTGCGAGGAACATTAACAGGGGAAGAAGAGGACACAGTAAGGAGGATCACTAAGGAAGACATGGGTAACATACAGACAGGGACCGAGGTGAGTAAGACAAGAGAAGGACAACTAGACAGGTAGAGGAAGAGATGCTGGAGAAAAGGTTGGCTGAATTAAGGAATGCGCGAAGTACACTGATCAGACAGCTCGAGCAAGAAACACGGGGAAGGAAGAAGGAGAGAAAGGAGAATAGGGATTAGCAGGAAAGGATGAAGGAGCGAATGGAAGACAGGAAGCAGAAGGATGAAGGCAATAGCAGAGAGGGTATCCCGTGCAGGTATTGATATGATAACAGAATTACCTGACACAGAGGAAGAGGACAAATACACTGACATTACCCAACAGGCACGGGGGGAAATGAGGGGTTACAATTTAATGCCACTGTTGGAAAGGGGAGGGGCCAGACCACAATATGTCCCCTGGAAACATGCCGACAAAGAGAACATAAAATGTAGACTCCCATCACTAAGTGGAGGAGCAGGGAAGTGGATATATGAGATGGAGAAGCACACTGAGGGGGCAAAAACTAGCAGTGGGGGACGTGAAGGGACTCTTAATATCAATATTGGGGGATGCTGCAGATGACATTTGGAAGAGGGTGGGCTTCCCAGGGGTTACAATAAAAGACATGTCAGATGATGGAGCACTATTTGCCAACTGCAGACATGCACTGTGGCAGTCATTGAGGGTTCATTACCCAGACACGTCAAACATAGGAGCAATTACGTCACGCAAGATGCGTGAGAATGAAGATCCTATTGATTACATCCAGGAGATTCAGGAGAAGTGGCGCCTGGAAACTCGGGAGCAGTGGGATAAAACAACAGCAATTTTTTACCATACATACATAGGGCTCCCGGAACCAGTACAAAGGCAGCTGAAGAAAATAGTGGGGATGGAAGCTAAGACATGGCCGGAAATACAACTAACAATAGTACACCACTGCAGTATGTGGCAAGAAAAGATGAAACAAAAGGAATACGATAGAAAGGCAGAGGAAGCAAGATTAGTGCAGAAAAAGCTATCTAAATACACAATGGAAGGAGCACTCATAACAACGCCCGTGGTCGCAGCACCAACCCCCACACAAGTAGCAGTTGCACAGGACTCAACACAACCACAAGTAGCACAATTACAGCAGCCAACCCAAATTATAACACAGCAGATGCCACCACCCCACCATACACAGCCCCCGCAGGAGGAGGATACATGTCAATGGGAAATGGATACTTTAACAACTACAGGGGAAGGGGCGGCATGATGAGAGGGAGAGGATATGGCCAACCTGTACAGCAGCAGGGGGGAGGGTTCCGAGGCAACTACCATAACGGACAGCAAGGGTACCAAGACAACACGGGGAGTTTTCCATGGCAGGCTAGAGAACCACCAATATGTTGGATCTGTGGGATGGTGGGACACATGTCACGCACATGTAGGATGAGGCCGGCCCAACCAGCCTGGGGAGAACAAGGATTTATGGGAGAACAACAGATTTGCCAACAACAAGGAATACAACAATGACTACAACAACATCAAGCACCACTGCAGCAAACACCACCACAGCAACAGATACAAACAAACACACCACCACAGCAACAGACGATTGCAACACAACACCATCAAGTGCAACCGGTCCAACAACTCACACAAGTAGAGGGCAATGCAGTATCAACAACCAAGGAACAACTACAAAATACACAGCTGGGGAAGATGACGATATTGGGTCACAACCCTTACACAGAAAGCGGTCAGTCACTATATCCACAATAGGACAGCCCACAGATGTCTTTGATGTGTCCCATCCTATCGGTAACACCTAATAGTGTGGAGGAACCACGCATACAGGTAGCGATAGGTGACAAAACAATGTCCTTCCTGGTTGACACAGGGGCCACTAAATCCTGCATAAGGGAGGGTGATTTTAAACTGCCAGGCGAAGCCATGCACACTCAAGGATTCTCTGGGGTTAGAGGGTTGGTTCGCTTTACTGATACCATCTCCTTATCTGTAGGAGATCACGACATGTCTCTTCCACTTCTGTACTCGAAGCAGTCACCAGTAAACATACCTGGAAGGGATATAATGAGCAGACTGAATATGACCATCTCCTTCACGGAGAAGGGCATAATTTGCTCCACACCAGGCATCAACATGCTCACAGCATGCCAAATACTGCAGGCTTACTGCGGCCAAACAGTGGCCCGGGCTGAGCCAATTGACAGGGACCTCTTCCAATATGGGACAGACATGGCAATAGCATGCTTGCCTGGAATTGAGGGCAACATTTGGAGAAGGCCAGCAGCTTACCTATTCAGACCTGAAACACTAGCAAATGAAAACGAAGGGAAAATGATTTCAGTAAGCATTGAGAGCATTATGGCAACCGCAGATGACATCGCAGTACATGCCCAGGACAGGGAGGGGAGGGCCTGGAGAGCTGTAATGGCACGTGTAAAGGGGTGCAGGCTTACACAGGTATCTGATGAGGAGCTCTTCTCAGATGATAATGGAGAGGGAGAGATGGTGTTTGGGATGAGCATTAACATTTGGCTGAAGGTAACATACAAGCAAGTGGCACTAAAAATGGCAATGGCACTAGAGGCACCTGCCCCTACACCTGTACCATTTTATGAGGAAGACATGGCAGCAGTACCAGCATCTCTTTGGACTACCAGTCCATATGACCTTGGCTGCATCAAAAGCATTGGAGGAGTGAAAATAAAATTGAAAAAAATGAGCCATACTACAGAGGGTGAAACAATACCCGCTATTAAAAGAGGCGGATGAGGGCATATATGAAACAATAACAAGTAAATGGTATACTAGTTCCATCAGAATCACCTTGCAACACTGCTGTGTACCCTGTACACAAAGCAAAAGAGGATCTTGGCATTTCATCCAGGACCTTAGGCCCTTAAATTACATTGTAGAGGCAGAGTACCCCATAGCAGCTAACCCAGCCACCATGCTATGTGGAATACCAACAGAAGCATCACGGTTCACTGTGATTGACCTCCAAAACTCATTCTTCTCGATACCTCTGCACCCTGACTCACAAGATCTAACTAGCTTCACATACCGCAACACAAAATGGAAGCACACGAGGTTGCCCCAAGGGTACTGTGAGTCCCCATCCATCTTTAACAGAGCGATACAAATGGATTTGGGAAACATTGAGATGGAGAGTATGGTGCTGCAGTATGTCGATGACATAATCATTTGCAGCACCACCGAAGAAAGGTGCAGGAAGGACTCAGTAAAAATGCTCCTCACAGTGTTGGCTGAGAAGGGGTACAAAGTGGATAAGGAGAAACTGCAGTACTGTCAGGAACAGGTGCTCTACATTGCTCAGCTCATTTCACAGCATCGAAGGAACATTGCACCACAAAGGGCACAGGCCATAACAAACACACCACACCCACAAACAGTGAGAGAACTACAGCAATTTCTGGGCCTCTGCAACTACTGCAGGGCGTGGGTTTTTTGACTACAGCTCATACATAGGACCCCACCTTGAGGCCCTCAGAGAAGCACGGAAGGGGGACAAAAAGTTGGGGTGGACAAGGGAAATGAAAGAGGCATTTGAAGAATTAAAACATGCCATCTCAACAGCACCAGTACTGGCCACTCCAAACTATGAACATCAATTTTTTATCTTTTCACATTGCGACTCAGCAGTAATGAAGGAGGCACTGTTATGTTATGTTATGTTACCTGGACTTGTAGAGCGCACGGTCGCCCAAAGGCATCATGGCGCTGGCGAGGAAGCTACCGAACAAGAAAATCAGTGAAAAGCCAAAGAACTAGAATAGAGTGGTTTTCAGAGCTTTCCTGAAGGCCAGATGATTAGAGGTAGACTTGAGAAGCAATGGGAGGGTATTCCACAGCTTGGCCGCAGCGATGAAAAAAGCTCTACCACCAAGTCTTTCCCTGTTGTACCTGGGAACCACAAGTAGATTGGTGGTCGAGGAGCGGAGATTACGTTCTAGGATATATCGGAAAAATTTGGTTTGAAGGAATTCAGCTCCTAGACCCTGAATTGCCCGGTGGACAATACACAGCGACTTGAACTCAACTCGCTGAGCCACTGGAAGTCACTGGAGTTGGCGGAGCACTGGCGAGATATGCATGCCATAAGGAGAACCAGTGGCTAGTCTAGCTGCCAGGTTCTGCATACGTTGAAGTCGTTGGAGAAGGCCCACCGGCTGAGAAAGGCATAGGGAGTTGCAATAGTCCAACCGTGACTGCTTTTAAACAGTCATGAAGACAGGCTGAGACCTCAGTTTGATCCTGATCCAAACAGATCAGGATTTGAGTATCATCAGCGTAGGAATAACAATTGAGTCCATACGAGCGGATAAGGCAGACCAGCGCCCACATATAAATATTAAATAGAA
Source organism: Ambystoma mexicanum (assembly GCF_040938575.1). Lineage (NCBI taxonomy): Eukaryota > Metazoa > Chordata > Amphibia > Caudata > Ambystomatidae > Ambystoma > Ambystoma mexicanum. The sequence goes on along the minus strand of NC_090925.1, from coordinate 331,855,430 downwards.
TAGGGGAAAGAGACGATCCCTGGGGAACACCGCAAGTGAGGGCACAGGGGGAAGAAAGGAAAGGGGGCATAGCAAGGGTCTGAGTGCGATCTGCGAGAAAGGAAGTAAACCAAGCAAGGACCGGGCCAGAGATCCCAATTTGTGCTAAACGTGAAAGAAGGATAGGATGGTCCACCGTATCAAATGCGGCAGACAAATCCAACAGAATCAGAGCTCCAACTCCACCCGCGTCAACAAGTCTAGACATATCATCTTGCACTGAGACAAGCACACTCTCCGTCCCTTTCCCTGGCCTAAAGCCTACCTGGGCATGATTAAAAATCTTTGAGGATTCCAGAAAGGAAGACAGAAGGGTCGTGACCAGAGATTCCAAAAGTTTAGACAGGAACGGGAGCAGGGATGTAGGGCGAAAATTAGAAGGAATAGTAGGATCAAGTGACAGCTTCTTAAGAAGAGGAATAACCCTTGCAGATTTGAGCTCCGGGGGTACCAATCCAGACTGGCAGAAGTTATTTATAGCCGCTGTAATGTCAGACAGAATGTCTTCATGCAATCGTCTTCATGATAATTGTAGGAATGGCGTCCTCCGGGGAGGAAGATTTAATCTTTAGAATGGCTGCTAGAACCTCTGCCTCAGTGAACAGAGGGAAGATGGACCAACTAGCAGGGTGGTCAGAGGGGCTGGGTGGCACAAAGCTAGTGGTGCATGAGGACTGCGTGGCGGAATATTTAGCGATGTTAGTTCGAATCACATCGATTTTCGTGATAAAAAAAGATGCAAGGTCATTACATAGCTTTTGCGATGGCTTAACCGTAGAGGTAAGAGGCTCAGAAGAAGCAAGTGACTGAACAAATAGAAAATAGTGTTTTTGGCTTGCATAGAGCATTTTCAATTTTTGAGCAAAGAAAGTGGCTTTGGCCAATTTGACATTGGCTAGGTAGATAGAGAGACTAAGCTTGTACGAGTCTCTAAGTAATGGGTCATAACTAATCCGCCATTTACGTTCAGCTTGTCTGAGTAGCAGGCGGGCGCTTTTTAGCTGATCAGTAAACCACGGCTGAGAGAATAGTCTACGACTTTGAGTCAGTTTAAGTGGGGCAAAGACATTGGCGGCGGACAGCAGCGACGTCAGGAGTGTAGTTAAAGATACAGGTCCCAGGGTGGTACACTTAGAGGCTATAAGGGCACCGAGTGCCTTGGGATCAACTGAGCGCCAAGAGCGAAGTAACGTTTTAGGGGGGAGAACTTTACAGACGGGAGTGACTGGTATGAAGGAACATGAAATCAGGTGGTGATCAGACCAAGTCACTGGCTCATACCATGTCCAGAGTATTTCCATGCAAGTGAGTGGGTGCTTGAATCAGTTGGCAGAGATGTAAATCAGAGAGGCTATCCAAAAGAGAGTTGAGTTCATCCGATCTAGGAAGGTTGAAATGCAGATTAAAATCACCTAATACCACGAGGTTGGTATACTGCAGGTTTAGAGCAGCTATGAGGTCAGCGAAGCCCTTCCCAAAGGCTCCTATAGGGCCCAGAGGGCAGTATATAAGCAGGAGGTGGGTGACACAAGATGGCGACATCACACATCGACAGAGGAGGGCTTCCATATTAAGTGTGTGTGAGCAGGATATCTGGGTAACCGTGTCTCTAAAAATGACTGCAATGCCTCCACCACGCTTGGGGGGCGGACGATCATAATGGGTGATGCAATAATTGGGGGGGGGGGGCTTGCACTATAGCAGGCGCCGAACTCGGTGTCAGCCAAGTTTCGGTCAAGCATAAAAAGGCTGGTTGCCTATTTGTTAGCAAGTCCCAGATCTCACCCGTATGAGCTGGAAGGGACCTGGTATTTAGCAGGCACAGAGTAAGGGCATCCAGCGTGGGCTCAGTACTATGAGCACTTATGGTGGGGGAGGGGGTTGATAAGGCTGTATTGTGACTCCAGCCAATTGGCCACCTAGTGTCGGAAGGGGCTAAAGAAATCAGGAGGCTTCTGTCTAAGGGTCCTTTCCAGCACGTCCCGGCACAGACGGGCTTGCCTTAAGCGCGCCTTCGGTGCGCTGGCGGCGCGCCCACTGCGCCCGCCCACTGCGCGGGCGGCCGATCCAGCACATAAGTGCCAGAAACGGGATGAAAGCGAGGCGGGAGGCTGAGCTCAAGGGCAAAGAAAGAGGACTAACAAGTCGTCTAAGCCCAGGAGATTCCCCTCAACACTGCCGGAAAGAATTTAGCAGGAAATCACAGCACCGCCTAGAAACAGGCGAGCAGTGGCAGTCGTTCAAATAACTTCTTTCATACACATAAAGTCACACCTTCACACAGTTACAATACAACTAGTAAAAATAATAAAACAATACTTTTAAAACGAAATGGTTTAAAAACTGATTTACACGTTTTGGCAGCTGTCCTCAAGTGGAACAGCTTCCCTCAGTACTGACTCAGAAAACGAGCATGGGACACAAACCAGTAGCGTTTTACAGCGGGCACTTGGACCCTGTAATGTTGGGTCACTTCCCTTGTGAACAGAGCCTCGCCGCCGCAGCATTCGCCGTGGAGAAGTCATAATCAATAACAATGGGGTGCCCTACCACACTATTCGTGGAACATGCACTCTTTGCCATTTTGATCAAACCCAAATCCACATTGACCACACAGAGGGCGTCAGATATGAGATAATATTTTCCAGACCAGAATTGACAATTGTAAGATGCAGCAATGTAAACCCAGTGAGGTTCATAGCAGAGGTGGTCGAAGATGGTGACTACGCTCATGATTGCACACAGGCCATTGAACTGTACTCCAGCGCGAGAAAGGTTGAGGAAAATGCCCTGGGGGGGAGATAATGTACATTCATAGGTCCTCAACAATTGGCCAGAGCGATGGGGTAAGAAGGACAGGAGCAGCAGTGGTAAAACTAACAGAAGATTGGATGTATGTCCCAGTGAAATGTGTCCAACTGCCACAACATTACTCAGCTCAGGCAGCAGAACTAGTGGCCCTAATTTTGGCATTAAAAGAGAGCTATGATAAAAGAGTAACAATATATTCCGACAGTGCATATGTAACATCAACGGTGAACACTCAGGATTAATAAAATGGCAAAGGAGAGGGTTCAGAAGAGCAGATGGTACCCCAGTACAACATGCCCTACTACTTGCAGAACTAATCGAAGTAATTGATGACCCAAGGGAAATAGCACTGGTAAAATGTCAGACCCACACCAACAGAGATGACCCTATCTCGAAAGGTAATAAAACAGCAGACGCACATGCCAACATTGCTGCATACTTTGGAGAAGTTTGAACGACCCCCAGAAAAAGGGAAGGATAGGGGGAGGATGGGAGCAAGACAAATGCTGATGAAGGATGGGTACACACACATCCCTGACACACAGATAATGGAAATACAGGCAGCAGCACCTATGGCAGAAAAAGAGCTATGGGTCAAAAGGGAATGCACAATGTCACCAACAGATGCATTGTGGCGTCAGAATAATACAGGAAAGGTAGTGATGCCCCTGGCTCTATTGAAAACAGCACTGACTCAGCTACACCATCCAGCACACACAGGAAAGGAAGTGATTGCAGCACGTATAAAAGAGGACTGGTTCTGCCCCGAGTTAAATTGTCATGTTGCAAACTTTATCAGCAGATGTCTAACTTGTCAACAGTTCACAGCCGGTCGCACGCTGCAGTGATAAAGGGTACTATACCCCGGCCAGAAGGACCATTTCTGCACCTACACATTGACTACGTTGACATGATAAATGTATGTCAAGGAAACAGATACATGATTGTAGTAGTATGTCAATTTTCAAGATGGGTTGAGGCGGGGCCCTGCTCTCATGCGGACGCATTCAGAGCCACAAAATTCCTGGTGAGGGAAGTCTTCCCAAGGTGGGGAGTTTGCGAAGTGCTGCGGTCAGACAATGGCCCACACTTTGCAAATGAGATGTTCGATCACATAACTGCAATGCTTGGCATCAAACACAAGTTTGCATGTGCATATCACCCGCAGGCTAACGGTGTTTGTGAACGCATGAACGGCCTACTAAAAGAGGAGATTGCCAAAATTCAGCAGACAACTAAGGAAAGCTGGTTGTACTGCCTCCCTTTGGCCCTGTTTGAGTTAAGAAATAGGCCAGGGTCTAATCACCACCTCACTCCCCACGAGGTGGTGACTGGACATCAGATGCACCTTCCGTTAACTCCACCCTCACGAGCAATGACCGATTATGAAAGTTCTGCAAATGTTTTTGGTGACGAGATGTATAAATATGTGTCTTCCTTGATTACTAGTGTCACCTTTATCTCTCAACAGCTCGAGTGCACGCGGTGCAGGTCGAAGACTACTGAGCAAGAAGAAACAATGAGGAACAAGTACAACAACCAAACTGGACAATAGCGGAAGGAGACCACGTTCTCCTCCGCAACTTCAATCGCCGGTGGAACAGCCCTTGCTTTACAGGGCCCCACCTGGTGGAAGCAGTAGCTCCCAGAGCAGTTAAACTGAGCAATAAAAAGGTATGGAATCACCTGCATGACGTCAAGCCCTACAAAGGTCAGACCCTCGCGTTGATGACAGGGCCAACACAACAACAACAGCAGCAGCAACACGAACAACAGAAAAAGACGCAGCAACTACAACAAAAGACAAATGTGACACTGCCCCTGACCCCTCCCCAGCCACAGACACACCCACAGATTTTGGACAATCACTCATAGCCCACCCCATGGTCACGAGATCTCAGAGCAAACAAACCGCTGCCCTGCCCAGCCCCGTCCCTGCCACTACCCAATAAAGGACATTGTCTAACAAAAATGAACACTGCACCACACATATAAACACATGCATGTTCTCTTTCTCTTTTCTGTCTCGCACAAGCAGGTACCTCATATTACTGTGTTCTAAAGGAAGTGAAGTTACTAACGTTGTGTTTTGCCCATGGGTAAATGCTACCCACAGATGACAATAACCCCGAGGCGCTGTCACACCAATTTGTATACCAAATAAAGAGACCAAAATATTTTAAAAAGAGAAGGGTACCTGCGTATTACAACATGTTGATTTTGGCCATAGAACAATCATTCCCACATCTCCACGAGCACTTACCAGCTCTGAGAGATAGGTCACTGAGATAAGCGTGGGAACAGCTTTTCACCTGGGCACTAAATGACTAGCTGATAGGGAGAGCTTGATTAACGAAAACTAACAAATGAACGCATGTTTTCAGAATTTTCAGGCGGGCATCTTTAACTTCATAAAGAATAAGCTGCAGGACCGCAGCAAAGGTAAGAACAAAATGCCAGTGATATTAGGTATTGTAATAAAGATAGTAGGAGTGTTGGTCATCACTGGTCTAATTGCTGCCTCTGTCTGGCAGTCACGCTATGCTTTTCGAATTGTGGCTGCACCCAAAATTAACATACCCCCTCCCTCTGCTGCAACAGGTACGGTGTCAGGTGGCACAAGTAACACAAGAGGTGATGGGAATAGGGTGAAATGTAGTACATATGGAGATAATGATGGGATTGACACATATATCACAGATTCAGCACACGTCACAAATAACATGTGGTATCAGCACATGTCCAAAATTGGTAAGCAGACAACTAAGGACAACTGCTATGTGTGCTCGTTGATCCCATACGCCATGAGCGCATCAAGGACGTTTGTAGCTACTGAAGTACCAGCCAGGACAGTAGAGTGCCTGATATATATGGCCCTGTTCCAAACAAGAGGACGATTCAAAGGGACAGTGGTAGCATTACATTGGAAGACAAGAGAATCATACCCATATGAAAATAACTTCATAAAAACACTTAGGATGTACAACAGCTACCGCCTACACACACAAAGATTTAGATACAAAACAGATGGCCCTGATAAAGGAGAAACAAAGAAAGTGACATTAGAATACCTGCCGTGTGACTGGTATGCAAGTGAAATTGCAGGTGAACAATGTTGTTGGGAAAGAGCACTTATTGTCATTTATGGGAAGATATACACTAATGAAGGATGGACAGATGGAGTGGTGGGGAGCAATATGGTGACTAACGAAAATGCGCACTCAATCAACGCCACAAACCATAAGTGTTGGATGGAGTGGGTAGAAAATGTACCGCTGTTAACATGGCTGGAGAAAGACGAAGACCCAATAACTATACTACCGCTAACTGCACCGACACTGTGCTATCAACACATTGGCGATGTTGATGTTGGAAATAACCACAACTGCAGAAGTATAATATTGATCCCTGAGGGGGGTGCCGGGACAGCCGTTCTAATGGATCACTATTGGGCCTGCGGCGATAAGGCATATCACACGTTACCTCCATCATGGAATGGGATATGCACTATGGTACACATGAATGTACCATCTCTGGTTGTGCCTACGTCAACATGGCCAACTTCCCCAAGATGGATGAAGGTAATAAAAGGAGGAAAAGATCTGTGCAATTCGAATAAGGTGACGAGGAGCACGGCAAAACCATTCCGTCGAGAGTGAAAAGACAAGGAGAGCCCCTGACTGGAAATTACCTGTGGGGAAGATCAGAAACAGCGCTCACTTCCATCCCACCAGAACACAGATTATTTAGCAGAGAAGCAATGTTCTTCTCATCAATAATACACCCAGGACTGCAGGCATATGCACATGCAAAATGGCTCCAGATTACCCGCTGGGAGCTAATGATGACCATTAATTCAACCGTCAATGGATTCAATGCAATAAAAGAAGAATTGAGGGCAGTAATAATGGTGGCACTACAAAACAGGTATGTGCTGGACCTTCTCACGGCAATGGAACACTTACAGAAGCAGTTTCACAACTTGCCCTGATGCACTTGAAAATGGATGACGAAAGTAAAGGAGTAAAGGGAGATGGTAGATGGTTTTCCCTTTTGTGGTCATGGATGCCTTCATGGCTATCAGATGGCCTGAAGTTAATAGCAGGATGCATTATATTGGCAGTGGCTATATTGATTGGGGTGAGATTATGGAAAGGAAGAAGAACTCGTACAACGGACGAAATGATGGAGATGGTCGGCATGCACGCCTTACTGCCTGCTGATGATGACAAGAACACAGACATGATCATACAGTAATGGGAAAGATATGCAAACAGATACTTGATAATCACATAGATCCACCATCTGTGAAGGTGGAGAACCCAAGGAACCCAAGAAGCTATGTTGGAAGATGGGTATACTGTAAACCTGGCGGCGGCTGCGTTTACATGTATTGGTCATTTCAAGATCATGTCAACCATTATGGGCACCTGGCCGGAATAACTAAAGTATGGAGAGTGAAAGGAGATAAGGAAAAGGATGATTTTGTGGTCAACAAGTCGACCAGAGGGGGGACTGAAGTGGGAGAATGGGATAATAACCTCCCCCAATCTCATCCAGACCATAGCCTAGGGGATCACGGCCCAGACACCCCCACGAGGGGAGTTCATCTACTTACCAGATGATAAAGTACCCTGGTTCAAAAACCTACACATACGAGGACTATGCCCACCAGCACGCCATGCTCAAACCAACGCCTGCGACATGGATCAGCTCGACTAAAACAACAGCCATGAGTATTCACATCGTTAGAGATGCCATGACGACATAGCCAACAGACAAGAACACACGTGCCACCATGCACACTGGTCACTCACACACCAACCCACACAAAGAACATACTCAGTGCTACGACGCAGCGGACTGTCACACCCAGAGACATGCATCGTTGTTATTTTTCACATAGGCCTTCTACAGCACAGCAGAAACGCAAGATGCCTGAAGAGCTTGTGTACATGCTTGCTGACGCTTTTCTCGCCACCCAACCTTATGAGGACACCACCATGTATATCTAACGCTGCCTGTGACAGTTTGTCACCCCGCGACCTCCATACTATGGATTATGTACCGCCACCCAGGAACTAGGCTCAAGTAGGCCGCAAGCAAGAGTCCCCAGGCAGGAGCCTCGCAAACGAAAACCCTCCCAGAGCGAAATACAAGTGCTGCCCATGCTGAACGAGCCCCTAATGAGAGCCCACAGCCAAGGCCACGATGTTGCAACCCGCACGCCATGCGCACAGCGCCAAGGTTACACCTGCAGGTGCCAGGCCCTCAGAGACAGAATACAAAATCTAATGCTCATAATTCTGCTCCAGCTACGGTCTCCCCACACGTGACCAAGCCGAACTAACAAGATGCCAAGCTTACGAGACGAGAAGCCGCCAGGCTCCCAAGTCTGGGACACAAGTTGCAACAACGAAGTGGCAAAGATGGACACCTACAGCGATGGGAAAGACCTGCTCACCAGCCCATAAGCAGACCTGTCCATTGTCCACACTAACCCATAGTTGCACATTGTTGCTAATGTCAGATACACCGCGGGCTGGGAACAGCGATGGTCCCAGGTTTGGGGGCTCGCGGGAGATCCAATCAGAATATAGGGGGCGTATTAATGACGCCATTACTCATAGCCAATCACCAAGGGTCCCCTTGTAACAATTCCAAAGTAGCAACTGTTAGGGGCAGCCCAAGTATACCACCTGACCTGTCCTCCACCACTAATATCTTTCCCTATAGGGGACATATACTAACCCTACCACTCGGGGAACCAATCCGAAGTGGCGATAGGTTTTGTGATGATTTTTCCCAGGTGACGCAAGTAGCGCATCATACTGCTGTAAAAAGGGCCTGCGAGCCCCACTAACGATGAGAGCTTCTCCGGATGCATACGGACTAAGCGTATACCTGCCGTTACTCTAATAAACAGAAGTCATTGCCTTGCTCCTTGTGTGCGTGTGTCATACTCCTTCTGGGGCGCGGGAGGAGTTGGGGCCTCCCCAGCCCAAAGGTCCACGAAGGCTCTGCCGGCCCCATGGATAATCACCCCGACAAACCCACTACATCGAACTTGTTCTCCCTAAAATACCCCCTGCTAAAGCCCTTTGGTCTTCTAGCTTCAACTCTCTGCAGATGCGATGCTTCTCTAAGCAGAGAGTGGGGATAGATCTCTCTCCTCCACAGGAGCCTCCCTCTGGAATGGCCTCCCTGCCCCTCTCAGGCTTGAGCCAGATCTCCTTAAGTTCCAGAAGCTCCTCAAGACCCTCCTTTTCTCTTCTTCCTTTCCTCTCGCCCTCTCCTGCTAACTCCCCCCTCTGCCACAGTAACTGGCTGCCTGGTTCCCTCTGAGTTCTACAGGGCACCAGGGCCCCTCAACCAGTCCACCCCTTTCTCGCACTTAGCATGTGGACCCTCACCCCATGCAATCTCTGGCACTTGCCTACCAGGCCTCGCCTTAGCACTCGCCTAGCCCATGTGCCCCTATTCCCCTAAACCCCCAACCCTTGCACTCTCTCCTCTTTGACAAACACTTCTCTTCCCACACTAGCACTTCACATTTCGTGCAGACCGGCACGCTTCCCCACCCCCTCGCACTTTTTGTCACTGCATTTGCACGATCCGAATGTCACAAGGCCTAGTAGGACCGTTATTGTTATCTTTCTCCCTTGTTCCCCCACCCCCTTTTTTGCCCTGTGGTGCCTTGAAATGCCATTTGTTGTATAGGCGCCTTACAAATATCCAATAAATAAATAAATACATCTGGTAATGTTTCAGGAAAATAGCTTTTGGACGCCACCAAAAATAGTAGCTCTTTTTCTGGTCATTGTTTGTTCCCTTGTGATCCTGAGGGGTGGTTTTCATTATGGAAGAAAAACAGAAATGGTATAAAATTCAAACGTCTTCTCACAAGCATAGCTCGGGTAAATAGTTCTTGCAAGAAGCTTTTTTATGCGCCTTTTGTGCTCCTGTGGTGCGCTGGTGTCATATATGCTGCACGCTTGCTATGGAAATTCTGACAAGGAAATCGTGCGAACACAAATAAAAAGGAAACCAGTGAATATGCATATTCCAAATGAAAGTAGAATTTGTCTTTTTGGAACCAAAATATATCAAGAGCAAAAAAGGTAGGGTGATTATATTTTTAATACATTATTTAGTAAGTTTGAATTTTTGATTTGCTCATTTCAAGTCTGTTGTTTTAACATGAAATGTTCCCGCTAATGAAAGTCGAAATGCACTTCATTTTGGACACTACAACCCCGCCTACCTTGTATCTTATTAATCCATTGAAGGCTGTATTTAAGTGCTTGTGAAACTAAATGATGTAGCATAATAAAAACGCTGTAATTCAGCGAACAATCTTTAGTTAAGACACAGTTAAGGCAGATCAGGTAAATGCAGCAAAACTCCTGAATTTCAGGAGGAAATCTTTAGTTAAAGTGACGTTAATGTCAGGGACGTCATTTCACCAAAATGCCATGGGTTGCGGAAGTGACATTGCATGACCCTTGACCTCTGATGACATCACAGGAAGTGATGTCATTTGACCCGACCCCAAAGTGACATCACGGGAAGCGTTGGAACACAACCTTTCACTCCTTGGCAAAACAGGAAGTGGCATCACATAGCATTGTTCCTAAGTACACTACAAAAAATGGTTACGATATCATTGTTATGTGATATACATTTCATCCAAGAATGGATCACCATATGTATCATTAATATCAGTGTGTATAGGCCCATATTACCAAATTACTGTGAATGCACGGAGACGTCCAAGGCCAAATGATAATTACGCTTAAGCACTTTATATAGAACAAATATGCATACATTGGTACTCATTTATCAACCTCAGATGGATGAAAGGTTGAACTGGCCTTGCCAGAATTTGAACCTGCAACCTGCAGATCACACACACATTACAGCAGCGAGCACTCAACCCACTGAGCTATCTTACACGCTATAGCTATCTTACTGGCTATAGCAAAATAAGCACTTACATTTTTGAATGTTCTCAAAGTCAG